>NC_139229.1:142398069-142923069 GCF_977018435.1 Lepisma saccharinum
GGTCAGTGTGGATACTAACGTGTAGCCTGTAAATGAAAGTATGAGGTACAAAAATTGTGGAAATATTCGCGGTTGAAAGGAAAAGCACACCAAAATCCGCGAAATACGCATGAAAGGAAGACGTAAATTTTACTTAAACAAAACATGTATACCAGAAACAGAGGACAATAAGGAAACTAAGAAAAATAAGCGAGGTTAGGCGCCAAAATGAATGAAAATATTGATTACGCATCAAAATCTTCAAGAGGTGTGAAGCATGACAATGAATTCGTATGCTAGGATAAAACTTTATTTCTTTTACATACTTTTACATATTGTAGTGAATTTACGAAACAATTTTAGGATTTTCTGCATGTAATTATATCATATTTTATGTTAGATGATATAATAATAGTGAATATTATAGATATCTTGTCATTTGAAACTAAACACGTTTTTATTTAACGGCTTTGTAAATGGAGTCTTCATTTGACAAATGAAATTTTAAAACAAAATTCACCATAAGATGCCAGACAGTTCCACAAAATGTAAATGACATGTTTTTGAGATGTTAGAAATTTTCAGTATCTTTTACGTATGTATATAACTTTATGAACTGATTTCTTGAATAATAACCCGTGGCTCGACAGCCCTTGAAGGGCCTAGGCAGATCTACCTACTGCCAGTCTCCCTCCCACAATCCTACTTAGAGGTGTGGAGATCTTCAACCGGTAATGGGGTGACGTGGGGTCAGCATGTCGAAACCTCAGCCGTTATAGGAGATTTCCGATACCGGGTTCCACTACTCACTCGTAGCTCCCCAATTTCCTCACGATGGTGGGTTGCCAGCGGTCCTATACACAGGCCGAGAGCCCAGAGACTGAACCCATGTCGTCCCGCAGTAGGAGCCCAAAGCACAGCGCCTTAGACCGCACGGCCACGGAGGAGGACGATTTCTTGAATGTTGATTCGAATATTTGTTTTCATTTGTATACTCATCCGAATCATAAGTTAGCGATACACAATGAAATGCATGACCGATTTTTTACAGCTTCGAGTGTATACCCTGTCCCAGGTAACTGTGGAGCAAGGCCGCGTATAGCGTCAGAGAAGCGAGGAAATCTATTGGCCAGAGCGAAGGAGTACTACACGCTGCTGGGAAGGAAGTCGCTTTCCCCCACTCCACGTAATCCCGTTCCTCTCACGTGTTCATTGGTGGAGCCGTCTCGCGTCACTACTTGCGCAGAGACTTGTTCTCGTTTGCCTGCTCCACAGTTAGCTGGGACAGAGTATAGATTTGAGATCCATTAATGCCACAGTGGCACCACTGAACATTTTGAGATATTCAAGATGGCGTCCAAAATGGCAGTAAAAAATACACTACCCCGTTCTTATTATGTTTGGGGGGATATAATTAAAAACGAACGCAATTAACTGACAGAACCAATATCCGATAAGGCCTAGCCAAAGAAATGGGGGAGGTAAAGTCAGGAAAAGTCGAGGTCTATTTTATCTCTCTTTCTACGTGAGTCAAAGAAGGAGGAGGGTGCGCATCCTGGCGGCGGCACTGCAATCTCTGTTGCACTATGCCGCATCATACCGCGTAAAAGAAAGCTACTTCATGACACCCTTAGCTCATATAGCAACCAGTGTTCCACCTTTGTTCCTCCTATGCAGTAGGCGTATTCCACAATATGGAAGTGACCAGATGTGGTGTACACAGTGATGTGCATCTACGCGTAAACAACGATAGTCTACATTCTACACGTAGACTATTTTATACAAGTAGATTACGTAATCTATGTAAACAACAAGGCGAAAGGTGATAACTTAGCAAAGGGCGCTGTGGAAGTAAAATACAATTATACTGCGTATCAGTTGCTGATGTGTGAGGATAACATTTCCTACTCTTTCATCCTAATTCGAACAATTTCTCACCTAGGAAGAAACCTAATGTAGGAAACATTCTAGTGTTTTATGGGGAAGAGACCACTTTTTGCTTACGACTGCCATCTGTTGTTGTTTTTTGCATACTATTTATCTTCCTCCATGGTTGATAATAGAAGAGAAGAGAAATTTTGTTGTAAATAGGGTTCTTTTCATTTCCTTAGGAACCAATATAGTTGAAAATGTCACTTTCCTTTCATGAAACCCTTGAAAATTAATTTTAATGCACTTTAGATTGTCTACGGAGTCTATGTAAACTACAACCCAATGTAATCTACGCGTAGATTACGTGTAGACAACGCATGTAGACGTAAACTTATAGTCTACGGCACATTACTGGTTGTACACCAGGAAGCGAGAGTCTTAGTACACCTTCATCCCTAGCCATCTACAGTATTCATCATTCTGTTAATAAAGTAGACCACATTATAAACTTCTTGTTAAATGTTAATTTAATATTTTGAGACTTATGCAGGATATCATTTATAACAATACATTAATGACACTCATACAATAGTGTAAACTCTATGATTCGTAACATTTGTGATGAAATAATAGTAATAATTACTTGCCTTCCTGTTGCAGTGATTTGTGTTATTCACTACGAAGACAGGGGTCTTAGATTTCAACCTAATTAGGCAAGACATGTCTGTTTGCGTGGTATTTATCCCTTCGTCTATTGTCTCGTCGTTCCGATTACCCTGAAGATATGAATAAAACAACGTAAAACAATTAAAAATGTAAATGGCTCACACGTGGAAAATTCGAGAGTCATTGAAATAAAATCGGAAACGAAATGACAAATGGAGAAGAGATGGCATATGAACATTGATTCATTCTGGTCTACGTCATCTGCAGGAAAAATTAAAAAATGGTATGTATGATAAGTGGTTCATTTACAACTGAACGTAGCCACTTCTGATATTCGGAAACTCCAGAAGCCACCTGTCTTCTTACGGTACTATCACTAATACTGCTCCCGTGAGTGGAATCTACTTCTCCTTTTCAATTAGCTCCCTGGTTGACGTCACAATGCAGATTTTATTTCTTTACACCGTGAACTGAACCTAGAACCGCTTGCATCAAAGGCGAGAGCATTCCGTTTTATTCAATTATCGTAAAGTTGGCTTGAATCTGGGGAAAGCAAGCGCTGAAATCGGTCCTCTCTATTCACACAATCTGGCAACAGTGCCTTTTTACATGGCAGGCTGCAGCGGCGGTTGATGACTGTGTAAAGCGAAGGCGGAGATAGAGAGAGAGAGAGGATTCCAGGACGGGAATTCGTCCGGAAACAAACGACCTCTGAACAAGCACAGTCGCGTGAGTCTCGGCAATCTGTCCTTATTTACGTAACCGACGCGGGCAGCCTAACCTGCAGGCGCCCAATGTCCCCGACACCTGAATTTCTCATGAAGGAGCAAAGCTCGTGTCGGCCCTTGTTGCAAAACTGCCTCCTCCCGTCCCCACCCCCTCCACTCTCTTGCTCCGAAAGACAGCCCTGTGTCTGTTCCGACCGAGAGCAAAGGTACTCAAGCACAGAGCAGAACGGTACGGCACGATTTGTTCACAGTCGCAGGTGGCTCCATCTGTTGGTCTTAAAGCGAATTATTGCTGCATTTAGCGTTCCGTTAAGGAAACTTGAAGGTTGGTTAAAAACGTGTCAACTTCGATACGTGTCTTATGGAAACAAAGACGCGTTGGAGCTGTAGTTACGGCACCTGAGAACGGGACTTGTGAGAGCGGCAGGTTGTTACACTTACTGATCAAACACACTCCTATTAGTAACAATGGTTTTTCATTATTACTCAGTAGTCTTAACGATAATTATATTTCCCCTCCTAATTCTAACACTACACTTCGGACTTAAAGCGGTTCGTCACTAACAGAGGGGCGGCTTGTTACTTTTGGAGAAAAGAGGATTTCGTCGTAACCTTTATTTACAGTAGTATCGCTTTTTCACATCTATAGACTAATGGATGATGATGAATGACAAATAGATTAAATAAATCAAGAAACACATTGTAACGTTCGTGGATTCGAACCTAGGGCCCCTGGTTTCGTAGTGTGTTACGACGATGCTATGGAGTAGAGTACTGCACTTGATCACTTTTGCTCGCTCAAACTCGATCGAATCTCCCACGCTCGAGCGTGATTCGCTCGAATATATAGAATATCAAATATCATTTCAATGGGACAATAATCCTACAAGTATATGTGTAAAATTCGTGCTCGTAGTTTCGGTCCATGATCATCTATTGATTTTCATATATTGCTATGTACTGGTGAGATAGACTAAATTACATTTTAACTTGAAGGTGATGACTGTTCACCTTAGTTTCAACTTCGCCGTGTCTTTCACTTCACGAAGCATATTTGAGGATCCACTGCCACAAACAAATTACGCTTGTTCGAGCGTACACCGATCATTATTCGCTCGAGCGAAGAAAATGTCGATTCCGTAAGCCATCTAGCGTCATCCATGCTAACTATTAGACGATCGAGCATAAAATCCTCGATGCAGCACTCTACTATGCAGCATGACGAACTTCGTTTGTAGCCATAACGTTGACGTATCCGCTCCTACTGTACAGACGGAAGAAATGCCTTTGTTTTTGCCTTAAGCATCTTTAGATTCAGGGTAAATAACCTAGGTGTCAATGCATCTATACAATTTGAACATTTGTCAATCCAACAATTGATATTCATATTCCTTTAATCTAGTCCTACCTCTACAACGCATCTACAAAGCACATGGAGGAAAATTTACTCGCCTGTCGATTATGCAACCCTACCAAGAGTTGCGATATGCGGTACAGTAGAAGTTTCAGGGGGAAAGTGCTGCTTACTCTCCAAATGAAGGTTGTCACTGCGTATGATTAAAATTGATTGATCCTACCCTATCCTTTATAAAAATCCTGAATTCGGGAAACTTTCTTTCGTCTATTGAGAACACAAAACAATAAAACTAATAAAGCATCCTACGTGCAATGTCAATATGTAAGAAAATATTGCAGTTAGCAAAATACGTTGTGGAAGTGCATGCAGAGTGAATTTTAACATTGAGCAATAAAATCGCAAAATATGAGCGAAACCTAAAGTTCAAAAGATCCTCTCAACACTTTGTTATTAATAACCATTTGGTAATAACTGATCATTTAGTTATCGATCATTTGTTTAATACTGTTAAATTGATTATTATTGAAATTTGGATCTTTATCGTTCCTCTATATTGTGTTCGTCTGTCATTTTTCTCCATAGCTCATCCGCATTCAAACGCATGCAAGTGCACATCACAACATACTGATCAATCCTCGTGCAAATGAAATACGTAAATTTGTACTTAACCGCACACACAAGGGCATTTAACTTATTAATTACTTTGCCAAAACTCAGCGCTCCTCACATGCCCACCAGTCATGAATTATCCCTGCGTCTGTTTATTGGGGTTATTTTCTCTTGCTCACGCACACGACCTACCCCCATTATTTGCATATGTGTCACTTTAGAACCGGCGGACAGATGGCGTTGGTTAATGGATGCCTGCGTGACCTGGAATACTGAATTATTTATGTGGTGTTACAGTCACAGCTTGAGAGAACACAAGAGGGCGCAGCCTGCAGTAATTGTATATAATGCGCAGCGCGGAGAACACCAAATCAACGACAAGTGTTGAGTTAAACAGGAAAAAGACAGTAAAAAATCGCGTTAAAAAATTTTCTACCCGTTATTTTCATTTTCGAAATGTTATGGGAGAGCAATTGTGTAGTCTCTCACTTGTGTTCAATCATTTACTTCGCAGTTAAATATGAAATTTACACAGAAAGCGTTGGATATGAATGAGAAGGTATAAATCGTTGCTCCGTTCTGGATCGAAAGGTTGCCTGGTTTTACTCGGTGGTCATAGCTTGCTTAAGACTGAGATTTGTATGTGTTAAACAATTTTGTACATTAGCCTATTTTAGTTAAAATTTGTTAAATTAAAAGACAATTGGTCAGATATAAAGTTTGGCACGCTAAACAAATTTATGTGCTTATAAGAAAATGTAAACAAGACACTTTTATTAAACCAAGATGGATTTTTTATAAACGTGAATGATTTATTTCCCCCTTGGATTTCATATAGTCAGAAATACTAAAATTCCATTGTAACAAAAATACAATACACGAAAAACACGTTGAACATGACCAAATCTTGCAGTCAGTTGTTCTAGTATGGCCCTTCCATATATTTTCTCCGTGCATCAACCAATAGGAATTTACTATATTTTTAAAATCTATGTGCAATATGTTGGATCTTTGGTTACGCCACCAGAATTGTAAGCAGAGCTGTTTCCTACGACGAAGAAAACAGAATGAAAACTATCATAGAACTTCAACTAGAATCCTTCAATCTATCATAATCAAGAGAGATGAAAGTGAGAATGTGAGAAACGTTATTGAACATTCCCATCTCTCTCTTTATAAAGATAAAAGAAATAATAAATGATATTGCCTATTGTGTTGTTAGTTTTAGTATAAAGACATCATAGCGAATATATTTACTGTGTTTTTAATGTTATGGATCTCAATTGTACACTCGTGTTCACACAAAATAGCACACTCTATAGAGTTGGACAGTTGAAGTATGCGCCATCTTAGGTGAACAGGAGTGTACATTGCCGGTATGCCGAAAAAGATTGCCAGACCCAATTATAATACAATCACAGAGAAATTCGTAAATATTTTTTAAATAAATGGATTTCTTTAAATAAAAAATAAGAAAAGAATAGGAGAATAAGTATAAACCAAACTTTGTCAGATTTAACCTGTGCGGCTAATAGGTTTTGTTCCTTTGACGAAATCAGCACCATCTAGTGTCCATGGAGAAAAATGCGATTCGTGACCGTGCACAAAAACAAGGATTCAATCGTCGATGAATAAGTCACGCACGCAATCCTGAGAGTTTTCATTACGTAGGAATTCACGGTAATAAATTCTTGAGTGAGATTCAGCCAGAAAGGGAGAGAGAGAGACGAAAATAGTTCCATAACTCCCAGAAATTAATTCCCGCTTCGGAACTTCAAAATTAAAACACCAGAGGTCTCTCTCTCTCCGCGCGCATTCCCTTCCCGCCCTTTTCCTTTGTTTAGTTCTTTTGCATCGTATTCGATATTTGCCATTAATCATTTAACCTAGTAGGCTGCCCGGAATTAAGTTCGCTAAGTTTTCGTAACTATGTTTCCCATTGGTCAGGTCTCCTGAGCCTACTGAATCAATTCGTTCCACGATTCCTCTCTTGTTGGTGCTGGAGGGGGGGAGGGAGATCTGGTTAGCAATTTTTGCACTCTTTGGGGAGGGAGGTGCATTAAAATTCATGAACCGAAGTATTTAACCTTTCGCCGTAGGGTCCGTAATGTTATAATCACTGTCTTTCACGATATGTGCTGATTACTCGGGGCCTCTGACTACACTCATCTCCACTAACAGCCACTGCTAACAGATGCTTGCAATATTTATTGGATGTGACACGAGGGGTCGTTTGGATTGAACGGAAAGTGGACACAAAGGAATATTGACTTGTTCGTATCCGACGCCAGGAAGCAAATGGGAGGGAACCAATAGAAAACGGACCTTATTGTTCTTAATGGGAGCATTGTGAGTTTTTTTTATGTACTGCAATTAGCTTAAAATATGAAAGAGTACAAAGTAATCGACTGTTAAGATTAAAGTAAACTAGCAACATAAGCAAAACCTTTCTATGTTTTATACTTCTTTTACCATCCATTTCTACTTGGATGTTATTGCTTCACATATTTCTATCTGTAATATATTCTTCATTGTTCTTAATTTGTTACAAATAGGCGCCATCTGTTGTTCCTCCTAAATAATATATTTTACGTCCTCGTATTTCTTTTCTCGTTCCTAGTTCTTTCTCCTGTAATATTTCTTCCAATGCTCAGATTCGTTTTCTTTTTATATATTTTCATTTTATTACTGTTGAGTTGAACTTGTTTTTTCACGGTTGGTTCTCCTCTTATTTATTTTTCCCTAAATATTCTGTGTTGCTTTGCTTCGTGTCTAAATTTTACTATTTTGATTCCTTTCTTTTCTCTTCTATCTTGGAGACTTGCTTTATTGCTCGTTCGTTCTGCTTTCTTTTATTTCTCGTCCATTAGCTGTGTCTTTTCTTATTCTTCATGTTAATTATCTCTTCTATTGTATTTTAAAATCTTAATTCTCTCACTCTCTAAAATTTCCTGTCTTGTTTCGTATATCTAGCTATTCCTGTTGTATTTTATTCTTTGTGTTTCAATTTACGGTTCTTTCTTGTTAAAATGGTTCAGTGTCTAGTAAGTTTTTTTTATTGTTTTCATTGATACCTAGTTTTGCTCTCTTTATATTCTACATTTCTTGTTGCAGGAAAACTTGCTTGCAGTTATGAGAATTACCGTACTGGAATTGTTATAGTATGAAAACCAAGCAAAATTTAAACGAAAGAAGAAAACATGTAAATGAAATTTAGTAATCGGAACAAGTCCTCGAAACACTTACTTGTCACTTAGAAAGTTAGCGACAATAATGAAAGCATAACACCAAAACCAACTTGTCCCTACTATTTCTGTTTTGGTTGCTGAACGTCGCTTATCTACCACTCTAGGCTAATCGCGAGTGTGCAGGTGAATGATAGACTGATGGAACAGATCAAACAACATCCGAATCTGACATAAAATTTTAAATTTGTAAAGCACTGTAACAATTTCGCCAAAGAGGCCGACAAATCTCGCATACGTCTTATCAGTCTCTAATAGATTTATTTATCTACAGTAATCTTCATAATATTATTTATAGGCTAATTATAATTATTTATAGATAGTACAAATTAGATAAGGGAACATAAGTCTTCTAATTTGCTTTATGATAGTTTCTTTTGAAATTTGCAGTATCCAGATCTTGAGTAAGCCAATGTGAATGACTTGAAAGCTTGAAAGATAACGCTTTGAATATAAACGTTCGTAATTTTGACTGTCTTAGATGTAATGATGTTGCAATGCCACTTAAAGATATTAGAAGCTTATCCACAATGCGGGGATGACAAAGACGAGGTTTAGGCTATTCAAGGTTGTCTGCGTGTTCTTTAAATTTTGTATAGGCTACCCCCCAGAAATCAAGGGAAGAACTTTCTACAAAATTTGATTTAATGAACAATCAGCTTGAATTTAGTAAATAGCAATAGTTCTAATCAGTGTCCTCCTCCGTAGCCGAGCGGGTTAAGGCGTTCACTCGTCTTGGGATCGTTCGCTGTGGGACGGCGTAGGTTCGAATCCGGCTCTGGTCGGTTGCCGGTGGCAACCCACCATCGTGAGGAAATTGGGGAGCTCCGAGTGAGTGAGCGTAATCCGGTCACGGAGACCTACTATAACGGCTGGGGATACGTCGAGCTGACCACCCGACTATTGCAATACTGGTTGAAGATCTCCACGCTTAGAGGTGACGAAGGAAAGCGTGGGAGGGAGACCGGCAGTCGGTAGGTATGCCTAGGCCCTTCATGGGCTGTTGCGCGACGGATTAGTTCTAATCAGAACTGGATGGGTAAGGACAGTTTACTTTCTCTACGTGGATAAGGTTTAGCATAGTACGGGGAGAAAAGTGGCAAAAAGTGTGGGGGCTAACTACCCCCCCCCCGCCACGCCCCCCTAATCGCCGCCACTGGTTCTAGTAATTAAAAGTCAATGACTTTCCTGGGCAGGCCAGGAAATAGTAATAAATTGTTTATTATCTTAGTTTAACGATTGGAGAAGTAGGGTGAAACTGTGAAACAACTGGCAAAGAAGAAACGTATAACGAATTGGGAATTACGGTGTGACAACTGGTACAGTAGACGCATAGAAAAAACACTAACAAGAACAAAATATGAGATAGAGTGTTTGCAATGTAAGAAATGATGTAACGAATGTTGTGGTGTGTGGTGCGAGGGCAAGATGTGGTAAGAGTGTTGACGTAGAGGGGTGAATGGTCGAAGTTTTGAAGGAAAGGAGAAGACGAGAGTGAGGGAACATCAAGGAGAGGAGAAACTCACGAAACTCAGGTAAATTCTAGCCAACCTAGCACCTAAACTTGCGTCTGTCTCTGGTTGTATTATTACTATGGGAATAAAAAGGTGTTTCATAATTCGTTTGCATAAATTCATCGCCGTTTATTCGTTCCGTTTGCCAAGGATGAGCGGTCGCCGAACACACAGGAAGTTGCATGTGTGGTGTAACAACTGGCAAATGAGGTGTATAAAAGATAAATCGTGAGGGTTGTTTATCATTGAGTTTGACGAATTGGGAATTATGATGTAACAACTGGTAAAGTAGAAAATAAAGAATAAAGAAAATGTGAGGCAGGGTTTTGATATAAAGCAACATATGTACTTTACATATGCATTGATTCAAGACTATTGCAGAGGTCAATCTGTAAGAGCCAAAACTTGAGTCATATCATAAAAACTGACGTTGGAGAGCGGCACTCAGTACAAATATCGACAAAACAAATGACAAGATCCTGACTGCGGAGAACAGAACCTGATAAACATGCAGCAACCCAGGCGGTATATGGTGATTTTAAAGACGGACAATATCAGAATTTCCTTTCCCATAATCTCTGCTTTTCTTCAAGTCATGGATCTCCTTAATCTTCTCACCTGTCACTTATATCTATGAGACGGATTTTCCTTATCATTCCCTCCCCCACAAAATCTTAGGAAGCATAATGTGTGTCTCTGTAAATGGATGTCTTTACGACTCGAGATAAGAGATTAAACATAAACGCCGCCGATCGAAATCTGTCATAAGTTCAATATTTATTTTATATCCTTGCTTGAAATATAGTGTCGTATTAAGGAAAAAACCTTCGATTTTTTAAAGTCTGGCAGCACAATCAGAGCCGTCCGATGTCCCTTATCTGACAGCTATAAAATTAATTACAGTTTGATTGCGGCAAATCTGTTTATTGCTTTGAAAAATCCAGTGCACTCTGTCTCCGTAAGTGTGATTTTCGCTGACGTTTTTAAGTTTTTTTTATTAGACTCTTATATCTCTTAATAGCCTTGTGGAATTTGATTACACCTGTGCGACTGCTATTCTGGGAACGGCTTATGCTAAGACATTTTCGCGACCCTAAGCTGTGACCATGCCTATTTCGGCTATATTGCGTCGTTATTCTGTCTCCAGGTTAACGGCGACAAGGAAGATGATCTGATGAAATCCAAAAAGGACAAGCCAGGAATCGAACCGAGAATCCTTTTACGTGGTAGCACGCTACGATAATCTCTCTGCTACAGAAGCCAGCTTATGGAGAATAAGATTGTATGTGCTACATCCTCCATACAAGTTCTCACAAAGTTAGTCCGCTACTCCATGTGTCGGGAACATGAGAATCTATTTAACTTTCCAGGGCTTGCTGGATTAAAAACACAACACGGTACTCAAAGTTAGACAAAGTTTTATACTAGCATATATCTACCATAGTATATGAACTTACAAGTAATGTACAGTACATATTTATACAAGTTTCTTTAGTTTTGTTATTAGATGCCTGAAGAGGCGAAATGAACAATTCTTATTGCATTTCAAATCGCAATCCACTACAACAGAAGTATACAAAGAATTAACGTTGGGCAAGACAAACGAAATACGCGAAATTTTCTGCACATTCCCGTATTTTCGCGTATTGCCAGAAAAAAAAAACCCAAACTAAGAACTACTCTTGGATACTATTAACAGTTACCATGTTGCTGTTGATTTCCCTTCTTTTGTTTTCGACCCAGCCCGACGTTAGATAGTCCTTTCACTTGCTCTGAAGTGTGACGTCAACACTGGTAGGTTATGACGCATTTCAGAATATTAATGTTTGAAGTTCAATTAACGGCTTTACCGTCTAATTATAATTGTACGATAAAATTAATATTATTTGAAGTAACAACGTTTAAATATCGTAACAATTCTAATATATGAAACCTTATACCTAGGTACACTCAGGTTCGTTACACATGGTATTGGAGGTGGAGTTTGGTCATTCCTATATGTTTATGAGAGGTCTGTAAGAAGAAACAGAATATTGCCAGTAATAGAGCGGTATGGTGTAACTACTGGCAAAGGAGAGGTATACATAGGAAATGGTGAATGATTACTTCATGAATTTTACGAAAGGATAAGTATAACAAGTCTGATAAAAGAAGGATATTAAGAAGAACAAAACGTATGTTGGGCCGTTTGCTTGGAACCACAATGTGACTACCTTTTGACTGATTCACTTCATTTCACGTCGCTTTTAGCTAATCGCGACGATGGGCATAAATGGTGGTAAGATTAAATGGATGAAGGGACAATCACAAACATATATGGACGAAACGAGGTGCCAGAACGTGGGCAAGAAAAGAACATCATTATTCAAGTAAAAATGTCCAAGAGAATATTCTTCATTATTTGCAGGTACCTTGTGTTCACGTTTACACAAAGAAGATAACAAAAACAAATAAAAACTTGCAAACACCCAGTTCGCTCAAGCAACATAGTATTGTCTTTTTCCTACGTGGTTGGCGCATTCCCATCTATTCGCGTACCACCACTATTCTAGCATCCCTTACACTTCTATGACTCACCCGTGTGTATGTACGTGTGCTTCTTCATGTCCGACTTCTGGTGGAACCTCTTCCCGCAGTACTGGCAGGGGTACGGCCGGGTGTCCGAGTGGATGAGGAGGTGCGTTGACAGGGTGGAGGAACGCTTGAAAGACTTCCCGCACTGCTTGCACTCAAAGACTTTCTCTACGTTGTGTACCGCCCTGAAATAAAATATATACGCCATAGAAAGAACGTAACAGTATCTAGATCGATTAACAGGATATATGAGAGGTAAGCTAGATAAATAATTTACCAGATAAATGTAGTGAAACAATCCATTTCGCATTTGCAGTGTAAATAATTATTTCTGAAGTTCTTGTAAATTGTTTCTCATATGTTCGAAAGGTGTGTTCATTTTTTGGCAAGATAATTCTGGTAACGAATAGCACAACTTTCAAGAGGTATCTGGGTAACAGTGCACGGGAAATTAAACGTGAATACTGTCCGTCGATGTGAAACAATGCTGCTTTAACGGTGCTACACACGTAATAACTTCCTCATATGATTTTGCAGATATGGTTGGTGTTGTGACAAAACTAGACTTCTTGTTGTATATCTGGTTTCGATTACTGTACCCCCAGTCCCGTTCTCGTCTCGATCGTGACGATGAGGATGAATGATGGTTAGATTAGATTAATGAAGACAGACTCTCACTGGAACACCCATGCCGAAGCCGGGATTCGAATCCGGAAACTTCGGTGGTGATATCGCGAGGCGACCACTCAACGCGTTCGGCTACAGGTGTGGCCATAATTATTAAAGGAACAAGAAACTTGTTTCCACACATTGAACAAAATAGGTAAACTAATACAGTTAAATCGGTGGCCAGGCACGTTAAGTGGCCAAGTATTTATCTTGCTACCGACGTTCCCGGGTTCTTGTGCTGACCTAGGCATGCGCGTTCTTTGCGAGTATTTCTTCATCAATTTTCATCTAATCATCACTCATCCTCGTCGTCACGATTGTCAAAATTTGCGGAAAAGCGACGTAAAACGTACAAGGAAAATTAGAAACCTGCAAACTGAGCATGTTTATCTGTGAATTTGGCGATATTTTCGGACAGTAAATGGTCGACCTCCATGGCGGTTATTACAGCGCGTAACGACGCCAGAGATCCTGGGTTCGAATCCCTGCCTAGGCATGTAACTTGTCCATCAGTTTCATCATATCATTACTCATCATCCTGGTCGCGATTAGGCAAAAGTAGCGGAAGAGCGACGCTGAGTTACAACAATTTAAAAAAATCGGACAGTTATTCAGAAATGTCTTATCAGTCTGGTCTCGACAAGTCTGGAAGAGTCTAATCTAGTTCAATTGCGGCCTCTTCTCGTTTCTTCCATCCGAGACAAACCCGTGTTCCATTCTGGATCCCGCATCACGCGACGTGACGTGGCGTGACCCGTGCTTTCCGAGTCACGCTCCGGCTGTCACGTAGCGACGGCGACGAGCGTTTGTGCGTTTTCTGCCTCGGCAGGACCAACAGGCCGCACCAGAATACCTCCATTACCCAGCCTCCTTGCTTGTTGATCGTGCGAACGCGCTCTGACTGGCGTGCAGGTGCATGGCGGGAGCAGAACATGTTGTCTCCGATCCCACACTTGCAGTGTTGCCAACTCTTGTACGGGAGAAAACTTGTTTCGCGCAGTTGCGCTTGCAGTATAATATTTTCCTCATGACTTTAATACAAATTATTAAGATGAGCACCGGTTATAGTACTGGTCGTATCCAATAGAAGTCTAAGTTTGACTCTTGAGTAAGTTTTGCTTTTCAGTATTTCATCAATTCACCATTCATCCTAGATCCAACTTTAAACTGTAGGTCCAGTTTCGATTAGCCTATATGTCCATGAAGTGGACATGAAACGAAGACTCGAACTCAAGCTATTCAACCTCATCGTTTCTAAAGACGAGGGAGCAAAACAATAAAATAATGAAAGTAGCTTTAAAATGTATACAATACCACTGAAACCATGCGCATTCTCGAAGGGGTGCTGGGTTTCCACCCCTCATACTCATGAACGAGAAAGTAAAAAAAAGAGAAAAATTGGAGAATGTTACTCGCAATTTGTAGGAATATGTATGTATAGAGGATAGTATGAAATTTAGATTACAATAATATTTCGCTGTAAATCATTCATATACGAATGTTGAGAAAAACTATTTCTTAAGGCCGAATCACACGGAACTGGATTTTCATCTGCTAGTTTTCTCCTCACTACTTGCGTAGAGGCTTGTTTTCGTTCGCTTGTTCCAGAGATAAAGTGTAGTGGTTCGGATCACAGCTTAAACTGTAGGTTCAGTCCTGATTAGCCTATCTGTGCCTGAAGCGGAGTTGAAAGGACTCCATATTTTACAGAATATATAAATTCTGCATACATTACCAGTTAACAGAACTGTAGGAAATATTATTTGGTTTTATATTAACCGACTCGATATCCGAGTGTGTTAGGTGATCGACTCGTGATCTCACCGATAATTGACGATTCGAATCCTGGGCATGTGTGATCATTCGTGGCGAGCATCCGTCAGAAATTATCTCTAATTTTACTTAGTATTTGAATATATATATATCTTTTAATAATAGTGGCTAGACATAACATTATATCTAATTATTTTTACCCAAAGCATCTATATTTTAGGTTTTTAATCCTTCTAGGATTTAATAGTTCTGTATGATTAGTTTATCTTCAAAGTCACTGCCAAAAGTGACAGAAAAGCGACGTAGAATAGGGAAAAACTGAAATTGTCCAACAGCAGAAAGTAGGTTCTGAAAGAAAAAAATGACGGCATTTGGCAACCCTGAAAATACCCAGCAATATGGAGAGAGATGAAGAGAAGGGAGCCGGTCCACGGATGCTGTTTTCCTCCCTCAACCGGGGATCGAGCCTTGGGGAGTAGTTCCCCGGGCAGCGCGGCCTGACAAGGGCTCCTCTAGGACTCGGCGCAAAGCAAAATACAACCTCTGCTGCCCACAAGGGCCCTCGGCCGGTCCTCCCCCCTTCTTTCGCTGTTTTTTTGGTCCTAAATAATAAACAAGGCGGCAGGATCTTCTGACAGAAGACGTCCCTTGTCTGCTTGTGCATTTCTCGCAAATAGACGCCGCAGGACGCGTCACTCCGACCGCAATGACCATCCGCGAGGGTCGTCCGCCGGAGATGATGAGGAAGCTTCAGCCCGTCATGGAGCAATGGCTGCTGGGAAATGCCAGCCTGTTTTCTCAGTAGCGTACAATGTATGTTTCCCTTTTGGTCAGCTGACGTCATTATTCCATCATTAATCATCACGAATGACGATTAGGAGAAATGGATGAAAATATGCAAAATACTTCTGAAAACTTAAGAAATATCTCCCAATATGTCAGGTCCAAAAAGGACCTAAAAGAGATGAGGATACAGGTGAATGGAGAAGCTGCAGGATTTGTATTTCTGTCAAAATATTATTAGAATAATTAAATCTACTTAGATGAGCAGGCCACGTGGCACGAATGGGAGAGGAAAGAAAAGTTTACAGGATTCTTGTTGGGAAACCTGATGGTAAGAGACCTGTAGGAAGGTCAAGACGAGGATGGAGAGATAACGTTGAGATGGACTTAAGGGACATTTTTGAGGATGGAAAAGATTGTAGGCCTATTGATATTGTCCAGGATAAGGACAGATGGAAGGCTTGTGTTCGGGTTTGTTAGTTGGCCAAGATGTCAGGAAACCTTGCTTCAAAGTTTGATTTGTTAAAGTCCACTTCGACGTTCACATAGGTCAAGTGGAATTGGTCCTACATTTTTTAAGTCGGATGGGAAACACCAAGTAATCAAGCACAAGCTTCCTTGATTACTAGACGGCAGCTTCGACAACGCTATCAAGGGCCCTAGGTTTGAATACTGCTCGAGTCACGATCCAAGCTCGTTTTACGTCCACTGTGTATCAGTGCTACCACTGCGCCACCAGAGAGGCACGGGTGTGCTTGTCTCATATATTTTGTGACTTCATCATTCATATCCACAGGCACGTAGCCAGGTATTGAGACTGAAATCCTACAAACATATAATTTAAATAGAGTGTAGTGTTTACTTCTTTAGCGGGATTAAATATATTGTATAATAAGTTGTAATATACTAAATAATTCATCTCCAGAGCTTCTACCCCTCACTTTATCGCCTTTGGATGGCGGCTGCTGATAAGGATGAGCCCTTCCTTCCGAAATAAAATTCTGGCTACGGACCTGAAGCCAGGGGTCCCGGGTTCGAATTCCGGCCTTCATTAATTTCATCATATCATCACTAATTCTGATCTTCGCGATTAGCCAAAAGTGGTAGAAAGCGGAGTAAAATAAACTAAATCAATCAATCCATATTCATGGTTGCGATTAAACTGGAGAGATGAACAAGACGCATTATTAGAATTATAAATTCTTTATTCATTGGCGAAGTTTAGCGTGTAGCTGCTCTACCACTTAACTCACAAAACTTGTACAATCAAACAAACAAAAACACAATACTACTGTAACAGATATAAGAATTCAATTATATTTATCGCTACTAAATACTTCAGTAAGTAACACTGAAACATATAAAGACAATTTTACTCATTCGCACAAATAAAAAATTATTCGTTTCTGGATCAAATCTGCTCATGTATTTGGTTTCGATTTTAACACAAGTGTGCTGAATCTAGTTATGTGTAATATAAGTAACACAGATATGAAACATTTTTTTAAAAACAAGAAAATTTGAGCAAGTGGCAAGTACAATCGAAACGTGAATTATTTACGAGGGACATACTCTCTGCTTCACGCTCGACTGAAAACCAACTTGTAAGTTCTATATTTGATTTAGACAAGTAAAGCTGGATATTACATTGAACGTAGTTTAGCATTTCTGATGGTCCTTACCTGTGTTGGCTGAGGCTGATCTCGTGGCCGAAAGTCTTGTTGCATAACTCACAGGCGAAAGGTCTCTTTCCGTTGTGTGACCTCCTCGCGTGGACCTCCAATCCGTGAGGCGTGGAGAACATCTTCTCGCACTTGATACACGAATACACATCCCCCAGAGGTACGGGTCGCAAGAGTCCATTGTGGTCACCGTGATGGGGGAGGCCGTGGCTCGCTCCGGTCGCGTGGAAGTGGCGCAGCCTGAGGAGATCGTCCTGGGGGAACGAGCTCCCCACGGCCGCAGCGGCTGCGGCGGGTCCCAGGCTGAAGTACAGCGACCCCGGAGACAGGAGGTTCCGGTTGCCGTCGAGCGTCACGGACCCCAGATCGCCGTCCTTGCTCAGCCCCGGGAGAGTGGCCGGCGGGGGGTACAGACCGAAACCCAGCGTCGGGAAGTGCCGCGGGAGCAGGCTGACGTAGTCCCTGAACTCGCTCCCTTTGTCCCGCCCTGCCGAGATCAGATCGAACGGGAGGGTCGGGTACAGGAAGGACCGGGTGACCGAGAAGGTCTCCGTGATCGCCGGCGAAGGTTCTGCCGTCCCGTACCGGTGTTCTGGCGTCCTTCTGCTAGATGACGGCTCAGACGGTTTCAGCAGCGCGCTCATGCTGAACTTTTCGGACTTCGACGTCTTCGGCGCTGTCGTCGTCGGGGTGGTCACTCCGCTGGACCTCGACGGTGCATCCGGCGTGGCGACCCGGATTTCGGACTGGGTCTCGTGCTGGCCAGAGCTCCTGTCCTTGTCTCCACCGCAGGACCACGTCGTGCACGCAGAGAACGCGCCGCTGCTGCTACCTGTCTCTGACGGCGACGTCATTGTCGTGACGTCATGTCCGTTGGTCTTCCCGGCCGTCGATGACTTGAAGGTGTCCTCCGTCTTGTTTACAAGGCGGCTGACACCAAACTTTATATCTGAAAAAGAAAAGCATTGTCAGTGAGAATATATTATTGAATAGGACGTACAAAAAGTAGGGTCTATACACACTTGAGTTCGTAGTGCGTTTCCCGAAAGGGTGATCTTATCCTTCGCACTCCATTTCAATTTGGTTTATTTCAGTACACACTGCAAGCCAATGGTTTTTCAGTAAGAATGAGCATGATATTGAATCGTAAAACCGTTGATTAATTCACAGTTCATATTAACAAATAAAGTAACTTGGAGTGAAAATGCTGGCGTGTGTATGAGAGAGAAATAGACAATAGAAGAGGGAGCGATAGAGATATAGAAACACAGTGGGAGCGATAGTGCGTGAGAGTGTGTGTGTGTGCTGCATGGTTGCATATATGAAGATAAAATGTATTTCTTAGCGAAGGCCAAGAGCGTCGAAACGTGGCTATCTTCTTTTATATATCGATTATTTTACGTCACTTTTCCATATCTTGGGTTAATCGAGACGACGAGAACGAACGATGAACTATTGAGAAGGGGCAAACCAGAGTTCAAAGCTGCGACCTTTGAAGGCCCACGTGAAGATTTTTTAATTTATTTAAGAAATTCAACGCAACAATTGAATTATTCAGTTAAGGCGTTCATTATGAAAAAGACAAATCAATGTAATACATACAAACGGAAACACTCATATAACAAACATACAAGTTTCAGGATCTACTGTATTTCATGTTGCTCAACATTGTACGGCGATATCCCATTCCTTTGACCACTTAAAAAACTCAAAACTTCGTCTCTTAGCGTAGTGTATTTATTGTCTCTTGTGCATGAATTGCTGGATACTAAAAGGCTGAGGCGAGATCTGCTTGTAGAAGAGCGTTGCGAAGGAACACGAGAGAACGCATAGAACCGTTCATTAAAGACAGCCTCCTTTCTCGCAGTCTGTGTACATTGCGGTGCGCTTAATTGCTACTCGCGGGGACTTATTTCTTCCTCCGTCCCCTCCGCACTCCCTTGCAAACCTTCCCACTTCGCACTTTGTAATTACTGCTGACTTTGAAAGCAAAACAGCTCAACATCCTGAGATTACCGAGATTTGCGTTTTCGCAAATCTTAAGCAAACACCACATTATGTTCTTCCAGTGAACGCTAGGTTGTTTCCCAGATGCCTTCCAAAGCATACAGGTAGAGTTGTTCTCTTTTATCAATATTCTTGCCAACAGCTCCAGTCACATAAAATCAACTACAACTGATCCAAAGAAAGCATTTCGTAGAATAAAATAGATAGAGGAGAAGGTCTAAATATGGGCGAAGGTTTAAATATGGGTTTTGGAGCGCTCCCGGGTGCTGCAGCCTGGCAGAGGCTATTGGAACTGGTTATCTGTCAAGGACAAAGGTTGCCGCGCCAATTCGCAAGATAAAGTGGTGGTTAGTTTTGGCCTTGGACGCTGTTATAGAGTTGCGACCTCCGAAAACATTTTGCAGGTATGTTTTAACTCAGCGTTTTCTGAATTCTCATCTGCTTTGTATAGGTTATGATATTAGCGGTACATAAAACAAATGTGGGCTTTTATAATGCCATGATTTGTTTGTGAAATATGTACCACAGAGATCGAAAATAAATTGATGAAGAAAAATAGCGTGATGGTCTAAATATGGGCTACGACATGAGGTCTAATGTTGAGATCACATTTTCAACAAATATTTGGATGTTTTTCTTAATTTCGATTTTTCCCATCCGCGTGATATTCAAAACAACAGATTATTCATAAATATGAATTGTAAAATGTTTTAGCGATAAATGACTGTTTTCTTTAAAATTTTAATTGCTTTTGTGATATTGCCACTAGTAGCCCATATTAAGACCATAATTTTGAAATACATAATTTTTTGGAAATTGCTTTCTTTTAAGAAAAATGGAGAACTTTCTATACTTTAGCATGCTATTACATTTAAGTACAAGGGTTGGATAAAAAGTAATGGCAACACTGCTGTCCCGTGAAAGGGGTGATTCACAGCGCCACAAGCGTTTCGTGGCTGATAAAGAAATGTCAGACGAGGAAGTATAGTGAGTAGGAGCGATTGTATGTTATTCAGTCAAAAACAGCAGTGCTCTGAAGCAGAGGACGAGAGTGCAAGCGCCCTAACAATATGTTTAGGCAAGAAGAACAACGTCTCTCAGGCAGACGGTCAACGCAGCCTACTTCTGCACCTTCTTGCAACACCACCTTCGTCTCGCATTAAGAAGGAAGCGACGGCAATTTCTGGCACGGTGTCCCATCATCCTGCTTGACAATGCAAAGTGTCACACTGCGAACACTGTGACGGCGCTCCTGCATAACTGGTAGTGGGAGGTACTGGAACATCCGCCGTATTCACCGGTAGGAGACCGTGTGATTACGACCGTTTTGTCAAAATGAAGGAACCACTGGGCGGGAAGCACTACGACACGCGCGAAGCCATCATACGTGCTATAGGGCGGTCACTGCGGGACATCGACATAGATGGACGCGCTGACGGTGTACGGCGCCTTCCATACGTGTGACAGAAGGTCGTAGAGATGAGGGGCGATTACTTTGAAGGAATGTAACACGTGCTCCTCTGCCAATACAGTCAAGTACCAATTATACCAGTGTTGCCATTACTTTTTATCCAACCCTTGTATATATTTCATAGATATACATTTTAAAGGTAGGTGTTTGATATATTAATTTTTTTCCTCCGAAAATGACAAAATAAAAACGGGAGCCCATATTTAGACCTTGTAAGCCTTGTTTTGTTGTGTGTGATTTCTTATCTATACATTTACAAGACATACAAACACGTAGGTTCAAATTAACAACATAACTTTAATGCCTGGAAGCCATTCACGTACATCTCACACACGGTTACTATAACAACCAATCAATAACATGCTATAGAATACAAATTCTTCTTCTTCCTCTTATCATGCGTCTATCAGACCTTTTCCTCTACCAGGAGCTAACATAATTGGATAATTATTCAGTATTCTCATCGATGTGTTGTTCTGTCTCTCAGTAGACGCCAAAATTTGAAAACAACCGCCATTATAGCGACCTATATCTAAACATACAAATACAAACATATTTTCTTGGTAATATACCGACAATAGGCTATAATATATTTTTAAAATGGTACTAATCACGATCTGCCTATTTAGGATACCACGAATGTCAGAAATATAAAATTATGTAATGGAATCTGAAGCAAATCCAAATTAATAATGATTAGGGCTCGTTTAGTTATGCACTAAAAAAACGCAAAATATGCATGCAAATATGCACTAAAAAATTGTAAAATATGCACTTAAATATGCACTTTAAAAACCCGTTTAACTTATAAATGCTGTATATTACAAACTATGAAAGATTACATTCCAGGCAATGAATATGCAATATTCTGAATGCTCAATCGCTACACAGATTTTTTTCTATTAATATGGTTCTGCGTTAAATGAGACACAATACATTACAGATCAAGATCACGATTGCATTTGATAACAACATGATGTCTCAAATTTTCGAACTTGAAACTCCTTCTGTTTTCAGCCAGAATAATAGTCTTATATTCAGAAACACACGTTGTAATTCGCAAGATACAAGTGGACTGTATTTTAGGACAACAAAACACATGAAGTTCCAGATCATCCACACGTTGTCCATTTGTATGCAGAATTTTGCAAACTTTCACCATTGTTGCATACCCACTGTTCTTTTTCAATACTGCATCCAATTTCTGTACATACACAGGATCTTCAACCTGGGCGAGGGCCTCTTTAACGTCTTCTATAATATTGATGCTTGTTTGAAGTTGTAACTTGTTTGAACTTGTTGATAAAAGAAAGACAGAGAATAGATAAGGAATAGAGAATAGAAGCGAGGAGAAGAAAAATAAATACAGTATATGCTCGGTGTTGGTTGTGGGTACAAAAATATGCACAATATCAACTTATTTTCATACAAATATGCACCTGCATATGCATTTTTAGTTAAAAATCTTTAAATATGCATAAGCATATGCAATATGCAAAATGCATAATTATCCGAGCCCTAATAATGATCAAATTATTGTATCTAACGATGCACTTGTTATTCCTTATGGAGTCGTACCGCGATTAAGTAGTAAATAGCTAATTTCACATTAGTCCGATCATCATTTATGTGAAATTATCATCATGTACTTTTTATTATTTTCTAATCGACCCGGAGCTGTATCAACGCACACACAAAAGATGTGGGGAGCCCTGAAAGCACCCGCCTCCACCCACATACATTCAGAGGTATGCTCTTATTGTTCTGGTCGTGTTTTCCTCTGAATCGTGATTCACCCAATTGTTTTATGCACTCTACTTATTACTAAGTTCGATTATTTCAACATATTTGATTTATTATAATATTTATTGTGAGTATAATATGTATTTATAACTACCTAAGTTTTTCCGCCATCCAGAGCAATGAAAAACTCAATATGCTGACCAAGGCAGAAATTTATTTGGTTATAAAACATAAACTAAACGTAATGTTTCAACCTTCTAGCAAGGTTTTCTTCAGACTCTGCACCAAGTACAAATGTAACAAGGTACAAAACAGGACGATATATAATGTTTGTGTATATATATCGTCCAGTTTTGTACCTTGTTACATTTGTACTTGGTGCAGAGTCTGAAGAAAACCTTGCTAGAAGGTTGAAACGTTACGTTTAGTTTATGTTTTATAATCAAATAAATTTCTGCCTTGGTCAGCATATTGAGTTTTTCATACCATGGAAACAAGGCTTAATGGTGTTATAAGAGCAATGAGGTTTACATAAGGAATAAGATTAAAACTTATACCTAGGTACAGTGGCGGCGATTAGGTGGGGCGAAGGGGGCCCCAAGTTTTGCAACTTTTGCTCTCTCACTATGCTAAACCTTATCTACCAAGGGAAAGTGTCCTTGCCCCCCCCTCCCCCAGTTTTGAAAACCAATCGCAGCCACTATCTAGGTAGGATTCCTTTTTGAATATTTTTAGAAATATTAGTAATAACATCTATAGTAGTAGTGACGGTGAGAATAATAAAGATGAGAAAGGGTTGCCAATAGAAAGGAGAAAAATAGTCAAGGGGGTGGAGCGATAGAAAAGAGGTAATGGGATATAGATAAAGACTGGGAACACAAAGTATGGTCTTTGCTACAGATCATTTTGCAACGTCCCCGTCACGCTTCAACTTCCAATCAGTCCGCCATATTGATTTTCCCCCCTCCCTGCCACCAATTCGACAATCTTCGCCTGCGCCGATTCTTCTTAAACCTGGCTATTATTAATATTGTTACTGCGACGCGCTGTAATGACCCTGGTGCGGTACACGGCTTGTCAAGGGTTCCGTGCTTTCTAGAAGGTCAATAAAAAGGAAACATCAGATCCCCAAACATCGCTTTTTCCTCGAGTCTCATGAATTATTCACGCCAGAAAGAGAGTGACATCTGCCGGGCCTTTGGGGAATTAACTGCTGCCGTCACGATGATTATGAGCAAACCTTAGGAGCAATGAGGGTGGGGGAGATAAGGGGGAAAGGAAGGGGGAGAGGAAACATATATATCGAGAAGAATCGTGATGGGTTGTTTTGGCGAAAGGGATCATGGGAAATGCCTGTTTGCAGTGTTGCACTCGGTTGGGGTTATGTGAAAGGAAGACTGAATATTTGCACAGGGGTTGTATTCGTTGTTCATTTGTTAGAGTTGAACTATATGTTCAGTCAGTGTCAGTGATTAGGGAGGCGTGGGGTGCAGTTGTGTCCCAACGTTTTGCCCCAGAACTACGGCCTCTTAACGCTAAGCCTTGTCTACAAAGAGAAAGTAACTGTCCTTGTCAAATCAGCTTTTGCGTCTATACTGAACGCAACTCCATCTTGCGGCTGATCTTGACGGCTATTTCTGGCCCTTTCTGTCCCCTAATCGTCTTCGAGGGGGTGTGGCTCGATGGGTGTCAAGAAACTCAGTTGCGAAGTAAAAGCTGAAGGGGTCACATCGCTCTCCCGAAGCAACGTTGCCAAGCGTACTTCTGTTTTTGCCAGTTGTCTATATGCGTGTTTGCGTGTGAAACTCCCTCGTGAGACCACGTGTACAGTTGTACCATTAACACCCCGCTGATTTCCTGTGCTGGCAATATCGTTGCCCGAGAAGACTTTCTCGCGCTTTACAGTACGTTTGGCAACATGTGGTGGACTCAACGCTCATTTGTTACGTCCCGCGAACAACGTTCGGTACCTTCTGACTCGAAAATGCCCGATCTCAGTCGAAGAAAATTCAACTGATCGCTGATTCGCTGTTTCCCAGCCGCCAGTTGGAGTTACGTTCAGTATAATCGCTGGTCAGTGGCGTATGGGTGATTTCATTTCGGGATCTAATTTATTTTTCAGTGTAAGTTTTATGTCTTTCTCGTCAGCATACCCCATGGTAGCATATCTGTTGAATTGCCAGAGAAATATCTTTCGGGTGGGTTTAAAAGATGTTCAGGTGGGCCCTACATAGATGGAATTGACTAAGATATTCTCTTTTATCCCCTCCTCTCTCTCTCTCTCTCTCTCTCTCTAGTCTTTCTGTTTTCTTCTGGTTCTCTATCTCAGAATATTTTAACATTTTCTTTTTTCTTCTGTTACTCTACCTCTTTCTAATCGCAAGATGTGTTTGTTACAATTATTAGTGTTTTCTAAGGATATATTTGAATTTATAAACAGACTATAAGATTTAAAGGTTCAAGCAATTGTGGAACATTTTTCCACCACATTATTTATATATAATTCAGTATGTAGTTTGCTAACGAAAATAAACCAAAGAATCAAAATATGCTTATATTTAAGAGCAGAATCACAATTATTAATTGCTTCCTGATATCTACCTAATTTATTTAAAGAATTTGTTGGGTTATCTTCTTAGAAGAATGATTGTAAAATGGTGAAATATCCAAATGCAAATGGCTGCCTCGTTTTCGGTCTAGTCTCCAATTGGGATGCTGTCTTGATCTCGTCACAATCTCGAAGGGAAAGTCTCATTATCATTTGAAGTTCTCACTGTATTGGAACAAAAATGTTGAAAACCAACTTCTTTCAAAAACAAAATAAAAACGTGAAATAGTCGCATTCCCTTGCAATGCACGAATTTTGTGGCACATGGGAGTATTTTTGATTCAGATAAGAAATGTCAATATGCATGGCAGTCTAATTTCTCGAATGAGACAAGACACTCTAACAGAAAGTCTCATCTTGGGAAGTGTTGAAGTGTATGGTCACCAGCTCGTCTCCAATTTCCAGATGTGTATTTTATATATTTCGCAGAAATACAATAAGTAATGAAACTAGAATATTATTAAACAAGAGAACACCTTGCAGAAACTACCAATGTTCACCACTGTGTGAGTGTCTGAGGAACAAAAAATATTCAAACGACAGCTTCTGCAAATGAACTTCCGGTGCAGTTTTTTGTTAAGTGACCTGCATAAGAAATACCCGCACCTTATTCTGAATTCAAACCCAGGGACTGTCACATTCCTAGCAGAAATAAATTACCACTCTGCCTACGGAGGGGCAGTTAGATGCGTGTGTAAAAACAAAAAAGTATTGTTAATGTGGTAAAAGAAAACAGGGTTCATATCTCCATTCTATAAGTGTCTTACACACACATACACACACACACATTACATAGATAATTGATCCCTCCATACCCTTACGCCGTAATACAGAAATTATACAAATACAATGTTCGATCCCCAGGTTGGATGATATCTTGTAGAAATTTCTCTGCGACTCGAGCATAATGTTCATCACATTACCTCATCTATTGCACTATTTCCACACCTCTTAGAGCAAAGCGTAATGAACAAGGGAGAACTTAACCTTTAAAAAACTATTCTTCATACCTCTCTATTCATCATTCATCCTGATCATCGAGACTAACATGGAGTAGAAACATTTAAATGCGGAAATTTTACCGCAAGCACAGATAATTATGCTGGCACTGGCAACACTTCTAGGCTCTCTGGAAAATTCAATTCACGGCTAGAGGAGCAATCAACTGGAACTGCTTAGTTTAATTGTCGACATGAGATTAAACGCATCTTGGGATTTGTAGGTCCACCAATTGTCTGACAAGCTTAATCACGATTCGCTACTTTACGTGGCGGCAAACAGATTGTTGTCGAGATTAGTTTGGGTGACAAATGGCGACTACGTTGCGAAAGTTGGAATTTTCATTTTTCTTTCCTCCTAAAAACAAGTAAAGGAAAATTTCAAGTTAAAATAATTTGTCCGAAAAGTTTCGGGAAGTATTATTAAGCTTTGGCCTGGATTAGAATGCTGTTAGTGGTTTGCTTCATCAACGAAGGCTACAGGTTCGAGTCCCGTAATGGAAATCCGCGATCCTTTGAGAGTGCCTCTTCAAGTTCATCTGATTATAATTTATCCTGATCGCAGCGGTTAGTCAGGGTGGCGGAGCAATGCGGAATATATAACAACAGTATTATTCGATTATCGATACCAATGCCGACGTGTCGGTTAGATTTTAATTACCGATACCGGTAGCTTTCCGATTATTCGCACACACTTTCGCGGAGTGTAATTATCCTGGAAGTAATGTAAAAATTCGAAGTTTTCATGATTTGTATACCAATATCTTGTGATTACATAATATTATATATTTATATATATTCTGATGTAATTATTGAATGTTTCAAAGCAAAAATCTGGTAAATTGATACTCACAATTGGAATGGTATACTCGCCCAATAATACAGGGTATGTTCGGAAAGTAATAAGACTGGTTCTAGAAAACCCAATTTTATTTACAATACTTAAAAATACACTTAATAATCTTCAAAATAGGACCCTTCCGCAGCGACACAGCGATTCCAACGATCTTGCCATTGTTTGTATGTCTGCTGAAATTCCTTTTGCGGGATGCTGTTCAAGTTGTGTGTCCTTTGGCCTCTTGAATGTCATCTACGGTCGCAAATCGGTGTCTCTTCAGCCTGGGGAAGAGAAAAAAGTCGCACAGAGAGAGAGAGAGATCCGGGCTGTACGCTGGCTGTGGAAGCGTTGCTATGCCATTTGCGGTCAGAAACTCTGTGACAACGAACGCGTCGTCCCCGTCCGTCCTGAGATCGCAACGACGTGGATCCTGCATCATGACAATGCGTCCTCGCACACCGCGTTCGTTGGAAGCGCTGTTTCGCTGCAGAAGATTATTAAGTGTATTCGGAAGTATTGTAAATAAAATTGGGTTTTCTAGAACCAGTCTTATTACTTTCCGGACAGACCCTGTATTAATCAATATTTTGAACGACTCTTAATTGTTACAATTTGCAAGCGTCGATATTGGTACCGCTGGGAATAAGTATCTGTATCCGTTAAAAGCCGTATCGGCTCAGTCCTAGTCAATATCAAAAGCTTAAGCCCACTTTATGTACTTTTCATTGTTATATAAAATGGCACAACAATGTGAAACAACAATGTTAAATTAATATGGAAAACGTAAATTCAATCCAATAATTTGCGTTAAAAAATGCAACGTAGACATGAAAATTATGATAAAACAATAAATACAATAAAATATAAAACTTTACATAGAAAATTAAAAAAGCAGAGAAACTGAGAGAAGAAAAATAGAGAAAGTGAGAGAAAAGTAAAGAAGACAGCAAACAATGATAGACAAAAATAAAGTAGAGAAAGTGAGAGAAAAGTAAAGAAGACAGCAAACAATGATAGACAAAAATAAAGTAGAGAAAGTGAGAGGAGAAAATATACAAGAGAAGCAATGAAAGAAATGTTAGAAAATATATTGAGACAGAGAGAGGGGGAAACTAGAGAAAGCAAGAGAAGGTAAAAAGAAAGAAAAGAAAGTGAAGTAGAGAAAGTAGATAACAATAAAGAGGAGAAAATCTAGGTGAGACAGGGAGGATAGAAAAATAAAGTACGAAAAGGAAGAGGAAAAATAAAAAAGAGAAAGCAAGAGAAGTGATAAAGTAGAGAAAGGAAATAAAAGAAATTGAAATGGAGAAAGCAGATAAAGTAAGAGGAGACAATAGAAAAGGCGAGAGAAGAAAATTAGAAAGCGAGGAAGAAGAAGGGATATTCAGAAAGCAAAACTATGCGAGAAGAAAGGAAAGTATAAACGGCACAGAAAGTGAGGTGACAAGAAGAGAAAGCGGGAACTCATAGCACTTGCCTTTGTCTTTCGTCGCGGTTCCTTCCGGGACCGTCAATAAGGGCGGGTAGCGGGGCATGATGGGAAGGAAGGGCAGGGCAGGCGGGGAATCCCCCTTCATCCCGGCCAAGGCTGAGGCGTCCGTCTTGAAGAATGGGGATCCCCAGAGGCGGCTGCAGTAGGGGAGTCCCATGCCGTTGTGAGAAGTCGCGAGTGACGGGAAGATGGGCGACAGTGACTGGCTCTGAGCCCCACCAGACAATGTCGTTGTCAATCCTGAAATTAAAAATTGGAGAAACCATAATTTAATGTAATATATACATATCTCACGTTGAGAGTAGCAATATGACCTAAATCAAGTTATAACATGAGATGAACAGTACCGCACACACAAACACACATACACTCTCTCTCACACGCACTACACACAGATTAAGTAACGGTCCGTAAGTGGGGACGGGGGTATGCCGCTGGTTGATGGTGCTGGCTAGAAACAAAATAATTTTGCTGTAATGTGTAAAAACATAATTTGAAAAATTCTTGAAGCTTTCCTGGCGGCGAATGATGAAGAAGATTTCTCGGGCACATTAAGGCTAATAGGGACTGGACCTACAGTTTAAAGTGGGATCCAAACCACTATGTACCTCCACCTGGTATCGAACCCGGGACCCCTTGATTACAAGGCTACGACGCTACCACTGTGCCATCAGGGAGGCCCTTCATAATTTGAAAAAAAATTATATTACCATATATTACAAATTAATTCTCGACCCCTAAACTAATTCGCCTATTTAACAGAGTGTATAATATGGTATAATATAAGAAAAGATTCGAAATTTATCGTAGAAGAAGATAGGTAGGTTACTTATTTGTGAGATAAGCTTCAAATATTTTCTTTCATCATTCATTTAATAACATAGCGAGATGTCGAGCACCACCTGGTATTGCCCTTTGACACGACCAATGTCGCCAAAAACACCTCGTTATTTTTTTAAAAAAACATACTTTTTATGAATTTGCCACAATTAACTCCATTAAATCCTCTTTAATGCATACATATTTATCGTTCTTCTATCAATTCGATAAACACCAATACAGACCATCGAAATTTTTTGCAAGCGACTCCGCAGACTGTCTTTTATCCATGTTCGTTTTCACTGCGCACAAAAACTTTTTTACGCCTTATTAACTTTTTCCGCATACTGGACGTTAATGTAGAGCATGATATTCTTGTTTAATGTTTATAAAATCGGCATAGACAAAGTTAACACCCAGTGTTGGTTTCATCTCTCTATGGCTTTTTTGTACAAAAGTTAAATCCGTTCAGTCCCGGTTGTTTGACTATTCGGACACCCTGTACTTTACTGTTGCTATTGTTCAAATTTGAAATTTCCCCGCCTTGTTGGAGCTCTCCAATACCAACTTTGAAAGGTAAAACACCCAAATAGCAGACGACGAAATATAAAGAAGCGGTAGTGAGAACGATGTCGTTCGAGAAGTAGGAACCGCATGCTTTTTGCATATCAACTGAAGAAAAGTGCCGCTGCTGAGGCGAAGGAAATGATTTGCTCGGCCTTGGGTGAAGATGCCGTACCATACAGCCAACTGCAAGAAGTGGTTTCAGCGATTCCTGCAGGAAAATTTCAATCTGGAAGATAAACAGCGTCCTGGACAGTCAAAGAAAGTGGAGGATGAAGAATTAGAACTGTTGAATGAAAATCCAAAATCAAAGTCAACTGATTCGTTTCAGTAACGAAATTGAGAGGAGAAAAAATAATTTGCAGGCGGGGAGACTAGACAGCTGATATTGATCCATGATAACGCCAGGTCGCACACGGTAAAAGGAACTAAGAAGATGATCTATTCGTTGGGTTTGGAAGTTCTGCCGCATGAGGCTTACTCCCCTGACCTGACGCCTTCAGACCATCACCTGTTTTGGTCCCTGCGGCATCCATCACCTAGTGGATTCCCACTACAGAAACCTTGAAAAGGTTGAAAATAGCATTGTTGAGTTTACATACTCTAAACCGTCGTTGTTCTATCGCCAGGAAATTCGCCAGCTGCCCGAAAGATGGCAGAAGTGTACAAATTCTAATGAAGATAATTTCACCGATTAAAATCTAAGACTATTCACAATAAACATTTTCTTTCTTTAAAAAAGACCGACAATTAATTTGTACGCCTAATATATACACTGGCCGACAACTAAGCTTCGAAATGATGAATTTCACAACAAGAGGAGCGACTGCCTTATTTTTAAATAGTGAATGTTACTGCTAAAGAAGATTAATTTCCATTTCAGCGCCACCTATTTATTTTTTTTATAATAATCTGTATTTTATACTTCATTGTTTGAAGCGGCTTGAAAATTATTTCGGATATTTTACGTCACTTTTCTACTTATGAGTTAATTGCGACAATGAATATTGAATGGTCGAAATAAATAATGGGACAGACAATGATACATCCATTCTACACTAGCGGAGGTGGCGAGGGAGGTTCGGGCAATATGCTGAAAGAGTTTGAGTGGCAGCTAGGACAATAAATATTGGCATGGCAGTGATCGAATAGGCAGTAAGTACGTTCGTGGTCAGCAGCGATCCAAACAGTGTTGCTATCGCCAAAGAGCACAAATTCCCTTCCACAGGTACAAGATTTCCCCTTTTCGTACAAATTTTCCCTTCATATAAAAAAATGAAATTACGATCACAAAACTTGACCAATTATAGCTATTATTATTATTATTATTCCCATTGACCTCATAGAAAACGTCAATTTATAAAAATATTAGGATCGATTTAATGAATGAAAATAAGAAAGAAATAAGAGAAAATTAAGATTAAAAATATCGAAGTGAACACATTACGAAAAATATACAAAACCTTTCGCGACAACAGTTAATATTAGGTGGCTACTAGCTGTATTACCACAATAATGTTAAAAATTAAAAAATGAGAAGTTTCTGAATTAAACATTTTATTTGTAGTTCCTTTGGGGAATTAATTAGTGAATTATACAAAACGAAAATGATTGTCTTTCACACTTCACAAATAGGCTTGAAATTTCTCTTCAGTTTTGACATTTTTCATAAAAAAATGTTCTCTCGCCTTTTCACCTAAAATATTACCAGAAATTCCCTGCACCGAGTGGAACTTCCCTTCATCTAGCCATACTTGGTCTAAGTAGTGAGGATTTCAGTTGTAATTTAACGCTGAAACCATGGAAGTTTTTCTGTTCTAGTGGCCGCGGTGGATCAGTCGGTAACGCGTCTGACTAACAAGCTCAAGGTCCCGGTTTCGATCCCCGGCCGGTTCAAATCCGGGAACTTTTCTAACGTTGGAAGCGGCCCCGGCGCCCACCCAGCATCGAATGACATGGGTACCTGGGGGAAACCCTGGGGGGTAAAGGCGGTCAGGGGCGTGATGCTGATCACATCACCCCCACTCACGACCGGATCAAGAAAGTGTGGGGCGTTACCTCCACACCCCTTTACGCCTTCATGGCGTGGTGCTAAGCACAGGGGAGCACTTTACCTTTTTTTTTACGGTGTTTCTAATGTGCTGCGGTGTACGTTTGGAGTGATTCTTATATTGTTCAGCTAGTTAAAGGTATTGACTGTATTTTTATTCATGACGTCATCCAGGAGAGCGGAGTCAAGGCCTTCAAGTACTTGGACAATGCGTCTTTGAGCTAACACTTCTGCAAGATGTGATTGGAAACATTTGAGCTCATTGGTTACGAGTGAACCACAGCCAGTTCTCTGATTGGCTGTTTACTTGGCAATTTCGGAAACAATGTCCGCAAGCCACATTATCAACGGATACCGGTATTTTTAGTACACGATTCCTTCAAATCCATTCCCCCTCCCCCACTCGAATTCCCTGATGACTTTCTTGACAAAAATTGTATGGATTTCCTCCATCTGACTGCGGGATCAGAACTGGCCCATTCAATCGGCCGATCAAAAAGTACACCGGCTTACGTTGTGATGCGCTTAACTTATTTACGACCTGTAACTCGACGTCACTTATCAAGTACAAATCACTCTGGAAAAAGAAACAGGGGAACAAATCGGTCCGCGTAATCGAATTACTGGTCCAAAAGCCGATTTGAGGTATTCGGGAAGAATCGGTCCGAACAGCGACTGACTGCGGAGTTATGAATTGTTGATGGCACTGATCTCCGCTCCAACCCGGTTTTACGGTTAATGGATTTTCTTTTCGGGTCCGTGTTCTTCCGTCCTCTCTGGAGATTGTAAGCCTGATTTCTGAATGTAAGCTCCTTTTCCCATCTCAGCTTTCTTCTCGAAATTGCCTGCTCCGTGACCAGGACCGTGCAGAAATATTCTGCGACTGTTAGGTCAAATCCTATTCTGGGACTATAATGGATGTTTTTAATGCCAAGTTCCTCGTAGTTCTGTTTCATTACATAATACTAATTTTCCTGCGCCTTCGGTTCTAAATAAAAGGTTGATGCATACAGGCGAGTTAATTAAAGCCAATGAACTGTTATTGGTTGACGTCATATTCTCATATTGAAGCTACGTAGAACAAACTTAACAAACTTAAACTTAATTATAAAACTATAATGTAAACCAAGTGACGTTAAACATGTATTAAATTATATTATGCATTTATGTTGTTGCATACTGCTTCGCGATTAACGTTTTCAAACCATCCGCATGACGGAGCTAGTAATTTCCGTATTAACGTTTCAGACGTAAGTGACGTACCCTGTTAGGATGCGAATTCTTAAGCTGTAATTGCAGGCTATTTTATACACAAATTCTATAATATAGAGCAATCCATTGTCTCGGGTGGGACACCCAGACTACATTTTTGACATTACTACTGATAGTTAAGCAACATTTTTCTTACAGTTTCTGTGCAATGAATTATGAAACTACAGCACTATTAATTAAACATAACAACCCTTAAAATATTTATAGATTTAAGTGAACAATTTTGTGTCACGGTTGGGACAGATGAAACACTACCTATTTACTTAAGAAATTTCTTTTAATTGCTGTGAATTTTCAAATTATGAAAGATAAATTACCCAAGACAGAGGGAGAAGGTGATTGACCATTGAATATTCTAGTGGAGTTGCAAGGGAAATGTAGCAATTAAGGGAGGAATGAATTGTTTTTTTGGTGTTATGGTGGGACACAATACAGAAGTAAATATAAATGTTAAAATAAACGAACAATACGTAAAAAACTTAATTATGTATAATCCTTGATTTTTTATCCAATTAACACTTAGATTCTTCACTCACAAGATAGGATAAAGTTACAGCATTGCATTTAATTTTAAACATTGAGGGTCAGGGGTACTTTCACTTGGAATGCTTCATATATATATATATATGTATGTATGTATGTATGTATGTATGTAATAGAGAAATGTGATACCAAGGACACAATAAGTCGACGGCAAAATATCTAATATAAAAATGGATGTGTGTGGGTGTGTATATTTGTTTGTTCCGGCATAACTCTCGAACGCCTGGAGCAATTTCAACCAAACTTGGTACACGTATCACTTGCAATCTGGAAATAATATTTTTGGGTAAGACACCCCTGGCACCCCTAGGGGTGTGGTGGGAAAGGATGACATGTAAAAATAATCGATAACCACCGATATTAAATTCCGCACAAACAGACATCCATGACTCTATGCAATCCGCACAACGATAGTGTTTCTCGGGTTGTCTAACATTCAGGCTGTGTTGTGAATGGAATCCATAGTTTTCGTGACACTCCCAACGTGGTTGAACTCCAAGTTCATCACCTATCGGCATGGGGGGTGAGAGGGGGTGAAAAATGAAATGCCAAAAATGACCTAGATTAGCGTCGAATCCATAGTTTTCGGAGTCGCTAAGCTAATTGGTGACATTCACGATCACATTTAAAATTAGTTACATTTTACACTATAGTTAGAATTCATTATTTTCCTGTCTAATACAAGATTGGGATAAATAAATACCCGGGCAATGCCGGGTAATCAGCTAGTTGATAATAAAAATCAAAATAAGAAAAATAGGATTATATGACCTACAAATATAACACTGAGTGTCTGATTGTACACCTATTTCTTAGGGAATATTTTTCCGAATGATGTAGAAAAGCGATGGACAAGTTCTTTGGTCTACTTGCTGGATATATATTTCATATGGGGCATTCGGACATTCTCTACACAATAATGTAAGACCAAGAATATGGTCTCTTTGGAAAATGTAATAGTGTTTATTGTGCTTGGTTTTAGTTTTACTAAGTATTTTTTTTCTTCACTTTTGTATAATTTCGAGGTGAGATCAGAACCATATAAGCATTTGGGTCTTCACGGTACCTAAGCAGCTTACGATCACGCTTAGTGACCAAGAAGTTATAGGTTTCGATTCTATTTTAAATTGTCTTGTCAGTGTTGCTATCTTCAGAGAACAAAAATTCCCTTTCCTAGGTACAGCATATTCCATTCTCGTATCAATTTTCCTTTCATTTCAGAAAAGTTAAAATTTCGATCATAAAATATAATCAATTATTACTATTATTCCCATTGACCCCATAGAAAACACCAATATATCGAAATACTAGGATATATTGAATGAATGAGAATAAGGAGGATGTAAAACAAATTTAAGATTTATTTATAAAATATCAAAAAAGTGAACTATGAAAAATATTTTAAAAATTCGCAATAACGGTTAACATTAACTTTAAACTAGTTGTTTTGTCACAATAATGTAAAAAGCTAGAAAATCAGACGTTTTGCTTGTTCCCAAGGTGAACTATAAATCTAAATAATATACAAATGAAAGAGCTCGAACATAATATTTGAAATTTCCCTTCAGTTTTGATATTTTTCATAAAAGTTTCCCTGTCCCCTGAAAAAAAAATACCTGAATTTACCTGCACTTAGGGAAATTTCCCTTCGTGTGGCAACACTGGATAAAGTGTACTTAAAATTCAAACCCTGACAAATTCTGAGAAATAAGTTGCAAGCAGATACGAGGTCGAGAACGAGACCCGTACATTCATTCAGGAAATGAGACAGTTCTTACTAAAGCATCTTCTTTCTCGTTTCGCAACCATAGCTACAGCAACGAATAACTTCCACTGTCTATTTTTACAAAGCTTTGTGAACGCGGGTGATAGCTGGAGGTCAGCGTGGCGAAAACATAGTTCTGAAGGAAAGATTACTCAATCCTTTCCAAACAGTTTTGACAGCTTGAAGATCGAGCGGTGCGTCTTATCGGGCAAAACGTTTTTCCTCGGTAGGAGATTCCGACAACTCCACTGTTTATTTTACGCAGGCCTCAAGAAGTCGCAACATTCATTTCAAAGCTCCCGCAGCGATCCGAACGCCAACCTGCTTGTCACATCCTCTGCCGGCGTTGATGTCTCGTTAATATTTACGCACTGACGCATGTGCGAAACACGCAATGAGGTATCTCCTCTCAGGAACTGCCAACCCTGACTTTCACATCTTCACTTCATTTTCCATCTTAACCCGACACGTTGAATCTGCGATTAGACGATGTGAGGTGGAAACACTGGCAAGACATATTTAATTTATGTACAAATACATGGTGTAGGATGTAGATGTCTTCATGAGTTTCCGAGAGAGATTACCAATTGCTTTAAATTGAGGCCTGACGTAATGTTGTGATTACGCTCGGTCGAGAATGGTGTAAACCTCAAGGAGGTTTCAGCCTGACCTTCCGTTCTGAATTGAGGACTGAAGTAACAATCGTCCGAAATTGAGGACTGAAATAAGGCTCGCGTGATACAGTTTCAACGTTCGAAGACAGAAAAAAGATTGAAAGTTTCAGCCAGTCTTGAATCGAGTACTGAGTTCTTGCGAGAGAGGATTCCTTGATCCGAGACAGGAAAAAATATTTCAGTCTGGCGTTTCGTCCTAAATTGAAGTCTTTAATAAGGCTCGCGTGACACAAGTGTTCGTAATCGAAGACGGAAAATAACTGAAGTTTCAGTCTCGTGTTCCGTCTGAAAAGGATTGAAGCGTGGTTTGCTTCCACAATAAAACGCAAAAAATTGGTGTTCCGTCCTGAACTGAAGACTCAGATCAAGCTCTTGTGAGACTGAATTCATGATCAAAGTTGGAAAAGGCGTAGAATTTTCAGTCAGGTGTCCTGTCTTGAATGGATGATTTAAATATGTTCCGATTGAGACAGATGCTATGATCGAAACAGTAGAAACACTAATTTTCAGTCTGGTGTTCCGACCTGAGTTGAGAAGTAAAATAGGGCTTTTGCTACTGTGGAGGAAGACGGAAGGATTCGTGGAGGAAGACTGTAAGATCTTACGGGTTTCAGACTACTGTTCTATTCTGAGCAAAGGATTGAAATAAGGCTTAGTATGTGCATGCATTCCAATATAGCAAGGCCAGCAGTGATGTCCCACAGTCTTTCAATTGCAAAATAGTTTATTTTTACGTAATTTTTTCCGTAACAATCTTCTACGATCTCAAAGAAATAAACTTGAAGTCCTCCCAGTCAGTTTGTTTTAGAGATAGCAACCCTTAGCACCATCTTGTAGCGATTTGAGAAAACAACTGTGTAATTCGTCCAATACTCCGCACTCCGGGGAAGCAAGGAGTGAAAACAGGGTTCTTGTGACCTTGAACCATCCAATAACAGGGTAGTTTCTATGTACGATATCTTTACCCCCCAATCAGTAGGGGCTGACATGCAATCGTAGTACCATCAGTAATGTCTACTGCTGAAGCTACCGTAATGTTGCTGCAAACTACGGTTAAATATGTACGTACAGGGATTTTTTGTACCAATGTCATTGGCAGCGTGGAGGCAGATCAGCGAAGCATTTTTTTTTATATTTTAATTTAAAATTTTTGGAGCATAGTAGAGACACAAGGACTATGATTTTTGACAGAAGAATAACATATTATGCATGAATGTGTTCGTTTGAAAAATCTTTTGCAAACATTGAAAGAAAATTACATTTTTATCCAAGAAATTACATGAGTGTGCAAAGACAGGGAAAGGCTACTTTACACCTTCAAATAGCCACTTAATAAAGATCGTTTTGAAGGTAGAAAGACCTTTAATATTCTTGAGTTTCTTAATTTTTCTGGGGCTGCTTCCCCAAGGATAAATACCACCGCACGCCACTGGTGAAACAAATGTCCATGATCACTTATTTGAGTTTCAGAATGAAGTTCAGTCCCGAATCGAGGATTTAACATAAGGCAATTGTAAGGACTGAAAAGGGAAGACTTCCCATAAACTTCTTGCAAAGAAACCCACAGAGACTTAGTTCCAGGTTTTCAAGAAGCCCGAGGCACTGATTGAAAGTTAAACAGGCCGAGGACCCACCGCAGAGAGAAGAGAGCCCTCTCGCAGCCTCCTTCTCCTCTTCCTTGATTTACACAGACGGTGGCTCCTCCCAGACTTAGAAGCCTTGCCAAATCTCGGAATTAAGTGGGAGCAGAACGAGAGGGCGGGGCTTCCCCTGCTGGAGCATTGTTGGACAACAATGTGGTGCATAAACAGGCTGCGAGAGCTTTCGCAGAATCCCTGAATCAACAAGGACTTGCATTAAGGGTCTGCGGTGTGCCGCTGTGCTCCAGAGCGGATGCAGGAGGGAAGAGTCTTTGCGTCTCGCGGAAGGGTATCGCGAAATTACATTGCAAGAGGGAAAATCTGTGCGAGGGATTTCTTGGAGGGATTTTCACAACAAGATAGAGCATACGCTGGAGGTTCATAAAATCTCAAGTGGATATACAAATAAAGACAAAACCCACAGATGAACTACATTCAGATACTGATATTATAATAATGTTCAAATCAGGACAACTGTTAAACACGTTCGGTGTTAACGGACTCTCGGTACAAGTAACTGTAAATGTGGTGGCAGGAAACTTAGAAACTGACTATGATAGTGGCATATTTGTCTCGCATCAACAACATTGAGTCGGCATTATCATAATACGTATCAACGTCTTCCATTTCCTTGAATATTCATTCTACACGCACACACTATCTCTCTCTCTCATACACAAATACTAGGAATGGTCACAAAATCCGGATTTAAAATTATCCGATATCCGTTTCGGACGAAACGGATAATCCGGATAGAACAGATTTGATGAAGAATTTGTGGAAAATACATACAATAAAATACAGGAATGACGAATACAAGAATACGTGGATAGTCCGTAAAACGGATAAAGGATAAAACTGTCCGGATAATGCACACATTCGGATATCGGTACATTTATATTAATACGAATATACGGATAATCCGTATATTTAACATCCGCATGGAAAAGTATCCGACATGCGGAAAAGATTTTATCCGCATTTGGCCATCCACAACACACACACACTTTGTGCTATCAATTCCTTTCATGCTGTATTTGCCTCTAAATGAAAGCTCTCTTCTCATTTATCTTGTTTTGTCCAGTAAGGTCCTTTTCCTGCAATTTTTTGTTTCAGTGTTGTTTCTTATTTCCTTTCTCTACATTTTCAATCTTCCTTTGCTTTCCACTTCTATTCTCTTCACGCGCTAGGCTTTTCTTCTTTTTTTAATATTTTCCCCAGACGAGTCCCTGTTTATCGATACGTTCCTTTATCTTGTCTCACGTTCTCTCTGTCTACAGTCCTCTTTTCATATTTTGTCTTTATTCTTATACTTGCAAGCTTTTTCAACTGTAGTTGTTGCACCAGTCTTTTTTCTTCTTTGCACATTTTCTTATCCTCCATCGATTAATAAATACATTACATTTTCACTTTCATTTTCACACTTACTGAAACTGCAGTTTATCTCTACTTCCAGGTCATGACGGATCTCTCCGTCTACATAAGATATTACAACCCAATTGATAATACAAGGATTCAAGTGTTCAGATTGTTCTGTTGAATTAGTTGCCTTCATGAATGTATAATTGATTAATCGATAGCTCTGATATATTACCCCAAATGGTCTCAAGTCATTTTTATATATTGGCTGCTTTGATTGATCTCTTAAAAGTTACGTAATTGATTTCTGAGAGTAGATTGGAAAGACCCACAGATAAGAATGAAATTGGTAGGATGAGATGTGTTCGGTTCCATATTAGGTTGGCCATTTTACATTCAAAGATTGAGTGTACTACAAGGAAATGCTATCTTGGGGGTGTGGTTTATTGGTCTGCGTTTTCATCTCTATCACACTCTCTCTCTCTTCCCTCTATCACACGCATCCTCTATTCCTCTCCTTCTAGCTCTCTATGGCTCTCTCCCTATGTCTCTCTGTCCATCTCTTGTCCTGTTTCTCAACCCTTATTCCTTCCTGCCTCTTTCATTCTCTCTTTTGACTATCCTTTTCTCCATCTGTTCCTATATCTCTCACTGTGTTCCTGTGGTACACGATAGATAAAACAGTGCACCCATTCTCTATGCCCAAGTTTTACATTTTCATTGTTCTATTCCTAAATCCTTTATTTTGTCCTGCTGTTTTCCTTGTCCTGTCGTGGTAACGTCTACGCCTTGTAATCAAGGGGTCCAGGATTCGATATAGTGGTTCGGATCCCACTTTAAACTGTACGTCTAGTCCCGATTAGCCTTACTGTACATAAAGTGGACTTAAAAACACCAACTCAACCATCTCCTTGTCTCGTCAGTGATAGAAGAATTTTAGCTAGAACTTGGTAAGCAAAGATACATGAGTTTAAGGACATGAACAGTCACGTCACCGTAAATAAAAAGGGTGCAGTCCTCACACTTCTGGCTTGTAACGATTCCAATTAGAGCCAATGGTATTGTTACAAGCCAGAACTGTCTGGGACTGTACAACAAAATCCTGACATACTCGCTCCTAGGATGGTGTTGTGTGTGTAGACTAAGAATAGGCTTTCATTTTTGAATTGTTGTTTTAAGTCCACTTTTTGAACACATAGACTACTGGACCTACAGTTTAAAGTGGGATCTGAGCCACTGTGCAATGTGCCTCCACAGGATATAATCCCCGTATCAGCATACTGTAGGCCAGGCGAACGAGAACAAGTCTCTGCGCAGGTAGTGACGCGATACGGCTCCACCAATGAACAGTGAGAGAAACGAGATTGCGTAATGGGTGATTGGAGTTACCCGATTTCCTGTAAGCGTTGCAAACTTTTGAAGAGGATAATACCGAACGCACATGGCAAACGGACCGTATTTTTATCTCCAGGTCCGTACGATTGGTTTAAGAATTTCTTAGGGAAATATTAGGGATAAAACTGCAAGAGCAAATTTTGACAAGCCGTGCATTTAGCGTACGAACTAAGGTCTGGACCGTGTACGTCCGTACACGGAGGGTGACAGTACCATATCAACATTTGCTTATAATGTCCTTGGACAAGGTTGAAACTTATATCCATAAAGGTAATGGAACCTGAGTTGTTACGATCCACATGGCTTTATATATAATGCGTTTTCTTCTTATTTCATTAAAAAAAAACGAATATGAGAACGAATGATATAAGTGTTACGTCCACTTCTCTTTAATTTCTTTCTGAATGAATGGATTGGGCCGTTTGATGAATGGTCTGTGCGTGTGTGCGTGGCTGAGGGAAACAAGAAACAAGCAGAGCCGTGACGTCATTCATTCATTGGAAGTTCTCGTGCCTGCTCAACTGACCTTCCTGAGGTCCGGATATGACCCATATTGACCTCATGACGTCATCAAGAATTGTTTCTGCCTGTTGGAAAGTAGTTCATTCAGAACCATCGTGATGGAGAAAATACGGGATGGGGAGATCTCTGCAGTGTTGCCCAAGAGGTCTCATTCATTTCTTTACATTTTTTCGTATGAGATCCGAAAGTGTTTGATTCCCGGTAAGCGCATGTTTAAGAAAGCAGTGTTGCCAGTCGACTGAAAAAATACTGGAAAGAAATATCAAGTGAAGTCCTAAGTATGCTGCGAGATACGTTCTTAATCTGCGAAAGCTGTAGAGACATCAAAAACAGAGGAATCTTGAATTCCTGAACACTAAGATAAATCTATTATCGCCCACCATCTTGTAAAGAGCAAATCAAATGGAATACCAGACTAGCTTTCCAAAGTATGTAGACACTGTAAATTTCATCTTAAAACCACTGATGTTGCAATAGTTATCGCGTTGGCAAACATGTGACTTTGCCATTATTTCGATCTCTCTGTCCCTCCGAAACCACGAACTACATTACAAAGTTATTAAAAACGTTTGGCTCGAGGGAATAGTCTAGAGCTAGACAAATGGGAGCGAAACTGCAGGTCATTGCTTGATAGGGAAAATCTTGTAACGTGTGAACCGGTATTTATCAAAAGTACGAGAAGACAAAGTGTCCGAGTTGTTTGGATGCTACAAGAGTTTCAGCACAAAATCTCTATATTGACGACAGTTATAGCAGGTCAAAATGCGTAAGAGCCAATCTCCGTGGCGGAATGGTTAGCACAGCGCGCTACGACGCGGGGGTCCCGGGTTTCAAATTCCGGCCTGGGAATAGGTGTTCTTTCTGAATGTCCCTTCATCAATTTCATCATATCATCACTCATCCTTGCGGAGTGATTCGCACACCACACTACGCCAAGGGTTTTGGGTTCGAATCTTTTCCTGGGCATGGGTGTTCTTTGTGAGTATTCCTTCTTCAATTTCATCAAATCATCGATCATTCTCATATTCGCGATTAGCCAAAAGTGGAAGAAATGCAAAGTAAAATAAACCAAAGCAAAATTTAAAAAAAAAAACTAGTTCCCTGCTGAACTAGGTATTATAGGAGGCATTACAGTAACGTTGTACCACAAGTAATGCTTTAAAATAACTTTTATAGGTAGAGGACTTGTTTCAATATGTGCACCACAAACCCTGCTCCGTGGTGAGGAGCAGAATCAGCGTCCTCTGACAACTCAATAGGTGGTGGCCTGCACCAATTGACCCCAGCACGTGGCAGGCTGGGAGAGCGCTTGGGGCAGGACGGCGGTCCCCTTGCCGCTTGGCCCGGCAGCGAAAGATCAACGAGCAGAGGTCACGGGGATGCAGCATCCGGCATCTGCAACCGGCTTCTCCCAGATCACGGTCGGTGCAAGATGCTATCTTCGTGACGTCACTGGTTTTAACAAAGCATATTTCTCGCAACACCGTGTAAAGACGGGCAAAGGGTTCTGATTCTGCAAAAGCTCCAGTGGGTTTCTGTTTCCATTTCGGCTAACTTGAGTCGTTTTTTTTTTTAGCTCATTAGATTAATCGGTACGATGAGGAGTGCAAGTATACGAACCTAAGACCCCTGACATCGTAGCACGATACGCTCACTGGCGCGACAGTATTTACGTAAAGCAGAGGGGAGGGAGGCGAGGTCATATCTTCATTATTCTATCAGTCGGTGAAATTCTAAAATGTTGAGAATTTTTCTGCGTTTGGTGTCCTTTATATCAGGAACTTGAGCGAAAGGTGGAAGAAGACCTGCCTCCCCGATGGAGTAGTGGTAACGTCGCCACCTTGCAATCAAGTGGTCCCGGGTTCGATCGCAGGTGGATGCTCATAGTGGTTCGAGTCCCACTTAAAACTGCAGGTTCAGTCGTGATGAGACCATTTGTGTATAAAATGCACTTTAAATATAAACCCAAAAACAAAGAATGGGGGTTATTGATTTTTGAACAATTAAGAATCAATCTTTGATGCAAATATTTTTAGTTTGAAATAAAAAACTTTTCTGGGGTTTCGATTTTGAAAACCGAATTTGCAATTTCTGCTTTTCAAAAACTGTTTTGTTTTTTTCGTTTTGAGAAACCGTTCTCCGGTCTAACGTTTTTCAGAAGCTTTTTTCCACCTGTATATTAAAAACATTTTCCAGTTTCAGGTTTTCTGTTTTCAGAACCAAATTTTTGCTTTCCAGTTATCTAAAATATATTTATATAAAATATATTTGAAAACCGTAAAACCAGAAGAGTCAAATAATAATTTAAGTAGCACCCGTTATGATCTCCAACTTCCGTGGACACACCACTGAGACGAGTTGGTGATGTGTTGTTTCTTCATACATGTTGATATACAACCGGATTTCTCCTTAATTACATCTTTGCTGCCAGATTTCGGACGAAAAAAAATCGTGAAAAAAAAAGATAAATTCATATGTAGCCGTGACGTCAGGCGTTGCGCCTCACAGATGTCCCTCTCCAGCTTCTTGCGCTACACTTAAGGAAGGCATCCGCAATCTTGACATGGAAGGACACGTGTTTTCCGAATGCCTTGCGTCTTTTCCGCTCCTTTTTGCTTACTGCGTCGTCCCCCATACGCACAGTGCGTACGATCTCCGCCCGTTCCCACCGCACCAACGGAGAAAGAAACGCCGAGATGGAAACCGGACACAAGATGGAGTGACGTCACAGTCCATGGCGGTAGGTTTGGTCGCTGATCTCCGCATCCTGTGCTTTCCTCTTGGCTTCTCCGGTGTCCAGACGATCTTGTTCCAGTTTCGTTTGGATCTAACGACGACTCTTATTGATCGAGACGAAAACGAGACACATATATCAATAACGGAGAGCAACATTTCCATATTCATTCAATATCCATATTTATTTATTGTTCATATCAGAATCCAAATGATGAACATATAATATGTAACCTGTACCGGGTGACCAGAATTAAAGTTGCCATATTCAGAGCCGTTTGGAGCCCGTTTCAAGCATCGGATTGCTGAGAAACTTTGTGGAGAGGAAATGGAGAGCATGGGGAAGCGACTGCTAACGAAAAAATAAGTTCCCATTTTCACCACCAGATGACATTGAGGCGCTGCAGTAACAACAGCCAATAATTTGAGTGTTCAGTATGCTCCCGTGAATGAAGCTTTGGAAGCGTAACACAGCGTTATCAGTGGTCGTACGAAGAGTTTTCCAGGATGCTGTTCACTGTGCGTCAGATTTGAGCGCCACATTTCAACCTGGTGAAAATTTGAACTATTCTTTTCGTCAGAATTCGCATCTCCACGAAGTTTCACCGCAATACAATGCTTCGAACGGGCTCCAGACGGCTCTGAATGTGGCAACTTTAATTCTGGTCACCCGGTACAAGAATATAATTAAAAATATTGGAGTTATAACATATACAATTCAATGAAATCGTACGAACCGGAGGAGCACGAGAAGCTACAGTCTAGTGTGCCATTTATCTATTAAATCGAGAGGAAAAGTCTCCTCAAGGATATGTGAATAATAATAATAATAATAAATTTGGAAGTTAACAAAGAGAAAACTAAATATATGCTTACAGGCCGAAACCAAGTGTTAGGTAATAATCAAAATCTAATTATTGATAACAACTCGTTTGAACCAGTTTCCAAATTCAAATACTTAGGAGTAATATTAACAAATGAAAATTATATTAAAGAGGAAATAAAAAGTAGGCTTAATTCAGGAAATGCATGTTACTTCTCTCTTCATAAACTTTTGTCTTCTCGTTTAATATCTAAGAAACTAAAAGTTAAAATATACAAAACAGTAATTTTGCCTGTAGTATTATATGGATGTGAAACTTGGTCCCTTACATTGAAAGAGGAACTAAATTGAGAGTATTTGAAAATAAGATCCTTAGGAAAATATTTGGACCAAAAAGGGATGAGGAGACAGGTGAGTGGAGAAGGTTACATAATTTAGAACTACATAATTTGTATTCATGTCCAGATATTATTAGAATAATTAAATCAAGAAGACTTAGGTGGGCAGGCCATGTGACTCGAATGGGAGAGGAAAGAGGAGTTTACAGGATTCTTGTTGGGAAACCTGATGGTAAGAGACCTGTAGGAAGGCCAAGACGAAGATGGAGGGACAACGTTGAGATGGACCTAAGGGAAATCGGTAGGGATGGAAAAGAGTATATAGAACTTGCTCAAGATAGGGAAAGATGGAAGGCCTGTGTTGCTGCAGCCATGAACCTTCGGGTTTAAGAAGGCTAGGGAGTTAGTTAGTTAGTTAGTTAATGAATTAACAATATCATAAAATAATAATTTATCATTATTAGTCTACGATGATAAATTATTTGATTGTTATTATTGTACTATTAAATATTGTGCCATGGCCTAAGCCTCCTCTACTAATATTACTGACGACGCCCATGTAGAAATGACTAACCAAATACTGAAAAACCGAAATGATGGAATATCAAATAATATCACCCTTTTAACACAGACACGTTTAAAAATTTCAGAGTAAATTACTCAATTCTCTTTTACGGGGAACAACTCCCGCCTGGAAAACTCATGTACTTATCTAGCGATCGTTGCCGGAAACAGGCTTCGCTATGGGAGAGGAGGAGGGGGGGGTGCAGAAGCGAAATCAGATCGATCTCATAAAATGCAATCAAAGCAATTAATCACGGACAAGCATTTTGTTAAAGGTTAATCAGTTTATTGGACACGTCCGTATTAGCAGCAGAGAGAAGACAGATAGTCGGGACCTCGTCAACCGACTTTATTGATTACCACACTTTGTCAAGTAACTGAAGGCTTGGGCTGCTTTGAGGATGGGTGGGGGGGATCTAATCTAGTACAAAGCCAGGTTATCAGAATTCGGAATGAGCATGATTTGTCAGAGAAAATAGACAATTCTTGATGCATGGTGTGATTTGTTTCGCGCCCACGTGTAAACAGGACATGAATAATTCAAGGATTCGATTGCCCCTTGGACGACCTTCGAGGTGCAATCTATAAGGAAAAAATATGCTTCGTTTAATATTTGTCTTTCTGAGCATCGTTTGTAGACATTGTCTTAAATGAAATGTCACTTTCTTCCGCCTGTGAACAGATTGTATGCACAGAGAGTTCATTTTCGCACTTAAATTGTAAAAACTCTTCAGATTTAATAAAGTTGAATCCGGAATTCTTTATAGTATAATAAACAACGAAATGTGCTCTCACCTGATATCAAACTCGAATCTTCTTGATTACATGTAAATATAACGAAATTCAATATAGAATAATGTAAAAGATAACAAAATAATTGAACTGAATATCTACTGTACCTAGGTATATCCTCAAATTTGTAGCATAATACACAACTACTATGAAACATTAGTATCGTTAATTTCTGTCAATGAATTTAATTTTTTTTTTATGAACGTCTGTAATTACTAGCCTCTTTCTATGGATTACTCTGTGTAGTTTATGTTTCTGGACTATCACTTTTATCTCTAGGCCTGCAGTGGATAACTGACTAACGTTTAGTAGATTAATTCCAGCAGTTACTATTTTGAATTTAATGAAAAAAAAGTTTAGGAAGAAGTGTTGAGTCAATCACAACAGCGCCATACTTACTGTGGCGATCTTTTTTTTAATTGGAAGTAATATTCTGAAGTCAAATATGCAGTAAAAATCTAAGTATACACTATAAAATGAAGAAAGAATGAGGAATTTGATGTCAAATCTGAAGCACTATTGGCACCAGAGGATGGCAGAAGAGACAGATTGTCCAGTCTGCTCCCAGCAAACAAGAAAACGTAGATTAAAAAATGCTATTTGAGATCAAATATGCATTCTTGTGCAGTATTTTAAATTTATCACACCTCAGATAACATTCTCTGTCTCTCCATTTAATTTTTTTTTGGTGTCGTTACTGGTCTAAAATGACCCACAAATCGAAAAATGAAGCCATATTGGAATATGTTTAAATTCTCAAGGCAAAATACCGACTAATTTCTGTGGGACCTGAACATGAGGAATATCAAACTAGACCAAAGGAATAGAATACAAAGTGAGATGTTACTAATCCTCATAATTGAACGTCAACCACACAAATTAACCCGCCCTTTCATTATTATCGTTAAAAATACGTATCCTAACGACCACACAACCCGCACAGCATGGAACAAACTATTGGCCTACTTGCTAGGATAGCCATCGGTTTCTTTTTAAAATTACGAATAAGTTATGGAAACTTTCCCAGGTTCTCACGTAATGCAAGTGTTGGTTAATTAGATGTTTCAAATAGAAACTGTAATGCTCATAATTAAACCACTCAACAAGATCATTCTCGTGATCTTCCTGCAGCTGACGGACAGGTGACAGCCCCTCCGCGGGGCTTAATCTTCTAATTGATAGTTGATTAAGCGTGCTAAGTAATCGAGACGGGGAGAACTGGGAGGGGGTGGATTTAAGGCATCATCCTCATCTCTTGGCGGTCTTAAAGACATGTCTTGCCGTACTTGTTGCGTTTAACGGAGGCGTCCTCTTCACTTATTTAGTCGCTGTGTCAGACGGTGAGGCACTCATACGTCACGTGGTTGAGGAGGAGTTTGAACTATTAGCACATGTTGGGGTTTTAGTGCTGAGAAAATGGTGGACTGCCTGTATTGGCGGGAGCAAGTGAAGGTACAAAATCACTTTAACAACGACGATATACAAAATGGGCTATCGTGGTGGATTACGATGTCACTAGAATACTAGAATAAAATTTCGGCCTCTAGGCTATCCTTTGTTTTGGGACCTGCCGACATTATTATTATTAACAATTCTGTTATCATGGTACTTCACTTTCATTAACTGCATGCTCTGTATTAATAACACTTGTAAACTTTAAAATATAGACACATATGATTGTAAAAATATTCATTAAACTTCGTTTTCGTTTATAAGAGCCACACAACGGTAATACCGCACACGCACCAAAGAAAAAGAAACCGACACTACATTACGGTAGCCACACTGGCCGTGAACTAAGAAACAAGGATGCTGATTTCAACCGTCAACATCCCTCCACTTGACTTTCAATTGTTGGCATTCAAAATGTTTACATCCGTTTCTTCGAGAAACAATTATTTATATTCGAGCAGTTATACGCGAACTCCGAAAATAGGGTTATGATGCAAGAAGTTATTTAAACGCCAGAAACTCCTTCCAACTACCTTCTTTCATGAAATAAGCAAGCAAAAGGACGTGACATGTTGTTATTTTGCTATCATCGCAATATTAAGGAATTTTAATAGTCGATGGTGTCTTGTCAGTTCTGATCCTTCAGCGTCTCATCTTTGTGTCCCCACGCGCCGGCTATAGCCTAGGGTAGCCTAGTGAGAAATCCCCTTCACCAAGCGCAAGACCCTCCGCTAAATCCTTGTAGGGCAATGTTACTTCATATTGAGAAATTAAGACTCGATTCTTTCCTGCCTTGTGGTGAATTCTTGTGAACAAGTTTGTTGTGGGAACGAGTTATACCGGAACCTGCAAGTACCTAGGACCAATACTCAATGGTGTATTTTGTACCCTCTGTGCGTTTACAATTCAAGGAAGAAATACCTCGGACATAATGTCTTAACTGTGTAATAAACCACGTGTTAGTTTGCGTAGCCCACACTAAGTTTAAAAAGTGCTCAGAGGCGTATTAAAATATCGCCTCCCCTAGCCCAATCATAAATGCCTTTCCACTCACAATTCAATACTGCGTTACATTATTAGTTACCGAATGGATAAAAAAATGTTTTGTAGGAACCTTGCGGCACTCTTAATATTAGTGCATTTTCTTCTGTTTTTCGAGTTACCTCATTCTGACTTCTTGCCGATGAAAACTTTCATTTTTTAAAAAAAATCTACTATACTATGTCCCGGGGATCTCTGGAGCGAGCGAGCGAAAGCAAGTCTCTTCGCAAGTAGCGACCCGAGAGAGCTCGACCAATGAACACGTGCGAAGGAGAGAGATCGCGTGGAATGGAAGGGAAAGAGCGACTGCAGCTACCAGCTATTTGTTCTGCTTCGCTCCACCCACTCGCTACATCTACCATTATGCGTGGCCTTGCTCCAAAAATTCCTGGGATGGAGTTTATGTTTGGGAAGTACGGGTAACATTTTGTATTTTTATCAAGAACACGTTTCCATACTTCCTTGTAAAAAATATCGATTGCTTGCTAAATTTCTCATACTGGTAGCGGCAAAACACACAGGACATGATAAGATAATACACAACAAAACCTCTTTTTATTTATTTATTATTTATTTACGTGGCGGTTTCAAATCGTGCGATATGTATATTGATATGAATCACATCCGGTCTCGGATAATAAAACGTTAATTTTTAATCAAAATCGCTGGTAAATGTATTTTGAATAAATTAAATGTTCATTTAGTACATAACAGCGTTGTACTCAATGGGTGCTTATCAAAGCATTGTCACATTCCCTAGGTTTATTATTTATGGATTTTTAACGAATTCCTAATGAGGATAACTTATTTTATAATTAATTAGCGCTTCATTATACAAAATTTTATATTTGTAATATATATAGTTTCCAAAATAACAAAATCAACGTAACTAATGTTTTATCTAATTTTACTCGCAAATATATTGAAACTTTTATTGGTTACGGGAAGGTCGATTAAATATCGATTATCTTCAGTCTTTGACTCACATTGACAGAGACACGGACAGGTCGATCGAGATAATAAATATCTCATTGTACCAGGACTTGATATTCTTTCAGTACACGATATTATATATTTGCAGCTGCGGTACTTTCTGAGTAATCGCTTACATGAAGTTGTTTGATTGATGACATGAACAGACCAATAGACGGACCACTCGGGAAACCTCTCTACAATTAAGTTGATACTTTATGTATCCTTGAGACTCTAAATTACATCTCTGTAGCTCTATTTCCTTCTGAGATATTGATTGTTCAACATATCGATTGTTCATTTTCGATTGTCGGACTACCATATAGAGAAAATCCCATCAAGATCCCTTACCGGTATATCAGGTTAGTTTATTGGTAGTACATGTTTATGTCTATAAAAGTATATGTTCTATCTTTAATAGTTTTTAAGAAATCGATAGGTATCAATTGGTATCGATTGTTGGGTAAAACTTCGATAGCGTCCCAACACCTGTCACTCGTTTAATTCGTCATTTTTAACATTCGTACTTACCTATTCTGCATTGCGAAAGATTCTTCAAGGTGCTATTTTGCTTTTTTCACGAAAAAGAGCACAATTTTTGACATAAAGAGTAATTATTAAACCATTGACCTTAGCCCCAAAAACCATTGACGTTACTCCCACAAACCATTGACGTTAGCTCCAAAAACCATTCACGGGTAGCCCCCAAAACAATTGACGTTAGCCCCAAAAATTTACGATAGCCCCACGAACCATCACGGGGACGAGGTATGCCTACGAGGTTAGGTTAGGCCTGTTAGGTTAGGTTCCATTAGCACTCCTTTCGTTCAATTTAGCATATACGGACAACATCGGTTTTTCTCGATGAAAGAAAATACCAAGAAGAACTTCTAAAGGCTACAGAAACTCATTTCGGTAAGTAGTTTCTTTTGTAAAAATGAAGAAATCCGTTAGGACGCTATCGAAGTTTTACCGATTGTTAACTAGAACCGAGTAAATGGTGGGCCGAACGAGAAGACATAGAGCATAATGTAGAGAATTTACTATTCCTTCAACTCAACGAATGTCTTGCTTATAGTTCAAATATGTTTGAGGAATATCGATCGAATCATGAATGGTGTATTGAGATACCTCACAGACAGACGGATGTGGCAATCAAAATAATTTACACCGCTTTAAAATAGCATTTACTAGGTTTTTAACTGCAAACATTTTTAGATTTTCACATTTTCCATAACAGAGCCGGCGTTATTTCAGGCGTCCAATAGCAGAAGAGCGTGGGTGAAATACTTCTCCGATTGGCTGTCCTATCCACCTACCGTGACGTGTCGAAAGCACGCCCCCTGTACATACCAATCAGGGCTCCTATCTCCTCCATAAATTAATGGCGCCACAGCTTAGCCTGGTGCGGACAAAAGCTGTGTTCGGAAGGTTCATAAAGCAGGCTTGAAGTACGTACGATCTAGTCGGAAGTTACGTCAGTTCGAAAGCGCGAATTAAACGAACATTCGAGTCCGCAGCACGCAGGACTCGACAATGCAGGCTTGTTTACTTCACTCCATTTCTATTTATTCATTTGTTTGAAATTATGGAAGTCGAAAGTCGGTCAGTTGATGGTTGTAGTTCTTCTATTGTGCGGAAATGTAAATATACGAACTATTTAAAATACTATGCGATTTCTATGGTGAAAAATAAGTGTTATAACGAGGGAAAGACAATGTATTCTTAGTTTTATCTACTGACCGTGTAGACGGTATAAGCAGTGGCGTGCCCAAGGGGCGGTTTGTGGGGGTCATAACCCCCCCTTTGGCCCGGAATTTCTAAAAATAAATAAATAAAAAATGGCAAAGGCAGGATAAGGTGGCAAAATCGGGATGGACTATTGAAAAAAATAACGAAACATCTCCCTTTCGAAAATTTTGGGCACGTCACTGGGTCTAAGTGTAATTGAAGGATTTTCGCTTCCAGTCCAAGATTTCGAGACTGAAGTGCGAGACCATTCTCGAAGTAATGCTCGCTTCAAGTACGGTCTATACTCTGTCCCGGGATTCTCTGGAGAAAGCGAACGAAACCAAGTCTCAGCGCAAGAAGTGACCCGAGAGGGCTCCACCAATGAAGAACTGAGAGGGAACGGGATTGCGTGGAGGAGGAAAACGCGGCTGTAGTTTCGAACCTTTGCAGCAGAGTGCACTGCTTCGCTCCGCTCTCCCCTTCTCTACCATTATGCGTGGCCTTGCTCCAGAGATTCCCGGAATATATTATAGTACTTTCTGGACACGGCTAAAGCTGGAAGGGAGGTCCCACGGCCGAAATTACAGCGGCGCTGGTATAGTGGTACAGTTGCTGAGGTATTGATTGAGTTTATTTTACTTTGCGTTTTGTACCTCTTGGCGAATTTGCGAAGATGGGGATGAGTGATGAAATTGATGAATGGACATTCACAAACAACCAAGCCCGAGCGGGATTCGAACCCGGGACCCTTGGCGTCGCAGCGCGATGTGCTCACCACTCGGCCACAAGGGTCCGGCTCTGAGATATTGACAGGTCACTCTTAATCAATTGTTATCCCTCACGGCCAAATTGACAGGCTGATCGAGTTGGATTTTGTTGCGTCTTAATAGGTCTATCAGTTCATCATTTTTTTTTTGTCGCTTTTGTAGTTCCCGAGATATCGATAATTGATATGGAAGGACACGATCGACGTATTAAGGTACTTTTTTAAATTTGTTTTTACGATTTGGTGATTAGTGTTAAACGAAAATAACATATGCGAAACGGATCGCGGTACGATGCAATATCCCCCCCCCCCCGAAATTGGTATACCCCTGGGTTTAAACCTAAATCTGGGCTTGACGATGTTTCCTTTTCAGAAGGAATTGGTCACCAAGATTATCTCGCTTGTGCACTTGAAACCCATAGCTAAGCTAGCAAGTGTATTTTCCCCCTCGAAACTATTCTGAAATTCACTGCACGAGTAATTTCTTCAAGTAAGATTGACTTTAGAATTTACTTTTATATTTTTTAGTTTTTTTTCTTTCATTTATTCCCGTGAAGCTTCAAATTGATTGAAATGACAAATCACACCTTCCACCCCATCCCTTCGCACGCACATACAAGACCCCTTGTGGATAACAAATTGATTGTTTATTAAGTATCATGCTCTTTGTTAAAAAAAAAAAAAAGGTAAAGTGTTCCCCTGTGCTTAGCACCACGCCATGAAGGCGTATAACTACAATACAGGAATGCGGTGTTAAGACCAAGCTCTCTTGAATTATTTGGAAAATTTTTGATTATAGGACTCTCATACATTACTTATTACCCGTTGGCCCCTCACCTGACTAGTGCAGGCCCTGCTTCTGATACCCAGACATATTGCCGCTACTCACGTCTAATAACAATAACTATTTTGTACAGAAGCTTAATGAAGAAAAAGCTGTGCTACAACAAAACATATAAAAAATCGTAAACTATCATATCTACATTATAATCTTTGTAAAGTCACTTTAGAAAATTTATTTTCTTTCAGATGCACTTTGTTTCACTGAAATCGGTTATTCAGTCATTGTAAAATTGCTAGGTAAAGATATTATAGACCTGCAAGGCGGCCATGATGAGTATACGTCATAATAGGTTAACGCAGGGAATTGTTGGAGCATCTTGCGACCCTGTATATTGAGCACATAAACAACGGAAAACTTAATCTCTCTCGAATTTTTTGTTAGTTTCACATGAACAGGTTTTGTAACAAGAGGCAAATTACTATGTGACTCATACAAGAAGCTGCGCGAAACACATATTTCAAACTACTGCTGCGTCCATGTCGCAGTTGCTGTGTATGTAAACAAATTTTCATTCTGCCGAATGCCAAATCCGTCATCGTTTTTGGATTTATGATGTGGATTCAGCTTTTCTCTTAAACCTGGCTGTACCTTTCAGCGTACTATGAAGCGGAGTCTTGTAACACATTTCGCATATGTTTGCAATCTGTTCATCACGGATATTTCTGCACGTAATGATTTATTTATTCTGCTTTTGCACCTGCGCGAGTTCGGTTCTTTAAACCGTGAATAAATTGGGGGCATTCTTGCAATTATTTACAACACAGGCACTCTTTTCAAATCACAAGAGGCAGTATAGACTAGCGTGTGGCCATCAAGAGTGAGGAAGAAGGGGCAAGTGCGTCCACTCTGCTCGTGGACAACTTAACTTGGCAACCCGCGAGAAAAATCTCATGAAAGCATGAGAAAACCAATGACCCCCTCCTCCCCCGTCGACAAGCATGCTTACCTTACCGTCGATCCTCCAGCATTAAAGAAAACATGTTAAATAAATGCTCGTTTGGCCCAAATATGCATTTCTTACTTGGTGGTAATTGATTACTAAGTATGGCGTCGTCACTGAAGAAACGCAGTCTAATAAAAGATGGCGCATGATTGCATTAGTACATTTATCATAGTCAATATTACCGCAAATATAAATTCACATACACAATGATCTATAAAGGTTATATATATCATTAATTTGGCATTACAGTTAATATTTTTTTGGGGGGGGGAATTAATGAACGTTATGTTTGACTATAGCTTGATTCTCGTGGATGAATAAACTTGCACATTAATTAGGTATGTTCAATTCAAGTTACCAAGTGATCAAAGATGGAATGTAAGTTATTATTAAACTTAATATGCAAGTGTACATCAGTTCAATTAAAATTTATGGAGAAAGCCAACACGTGTAACAGGACTCTTTTTTTCGGGAGCTAGAGACGTTGCAGTCTCATCCTAAAGCATCACACTTTATAACACCATCCTTCACTAATTACAAAGCCAGTCAATTGTATCTCGTACATTTATTCACAAAACATGCCAAATATGATCTTACTATGTTTCCGGGACAGTGCCGGTTTTTAATAAATGAATTCACTGTCCCGAAAAATGTTTTCGAGACAGAGAAATATTCACGGCTAGCGCTCTGGTCAGAGTCAGCTCACGATCGATTGAAAAGAATTTTTGACCGAACCGTGAGCGGAGCGAACCTCTCGTGAATCTTTTGTACAAACGACAATCCTGTATTATATGATTCGTTGTTTTATTCCTTATCTGTGCATTTGTGATACTCTTGGAAAGCAAAAGTAGTTTCTTTGATAATCTGAACACTTTCAAGTTATTTGTAAACTACATAATTATTTTCGTTTTATTATTTTGTATGTTTCAATAATAGTAATAAACAAGCATTATACTTGAATTTATCTTACCTTAGAAATAGGCCCACTATCTTTAGCTTAGGAGAAATGGCGGCACGGAATTTCGTGTATTGCTTTATTAAAGGCTCAATTTTTTCGGTATGCTTTCAAAAGTGGCAAGTGACGTTCGAAAATTGAGGACTAAAAGTGGTAAACGTTGTAAGTAACAAAAAACGAAAGTGTTTTAAAATCGCATCGTTCAGCACATCAGCCCGTAAGAACGTTCACACTAGTGCCTCTTTACACGCCCTTTGAACTACTGAGAGGGCTACCAGCCACATTTCACGTTTACCACATTATAAAGCATGGCACATTTCACAGTTTAACGTGGAAAACGGTGTTTGAATTATTGTGACACTTACAGCGTTTACCAATTTTAGCCTTCAATTCTTGAAAAACTTGTTGTCCTTGTCCACTAGGCGAGAGTAGAGGGTAAAGAACTCGCCCTCTGTTTTCGGCTTGCAATAATTGGATGGACCCAAAGCGGTTTCCGTTTCGCAATTCTTTGTCATTTTCCTCTAATGCCAATGCTATAACAGCCAAGTCCGTCGTTGAAAAAGCTCTTAAACATTGTAGTTAGAACAATAGGCAAGCGCTTTGTACCAAAAAAAAATCGGAGTATACTGCCAAGCATGTAATAGCAGATTGATGGAGCTACTGTGCGGACCGTGGAGCGTTGCTTGAGCGTGCATGTGAATCAAGTCTAAAGCTTCAATGACGATGCAGATCTAGAATCGTGTTTTCTTTCACCTAACAAAATAAGGGAGTGCTTATTGTCGACGCGAAGAGGGATCCTAGGAATGAATAGCCAACGTGCCTGGAAATGCGCATTGTACACGTGGAGTGACAATCCATCGCTGCGTACCTCGGTGCGTGATGTTATATTAGTACCGTTGTCCAAGATCGACTACTTTCTTTACAAGTTCAAACTTGAAGAATAATATTAATAAGTGTAATGTATTAAATATAATATGCATTTAGTCTGAGACAGATGTCAATTTCAGAATCTGACAATTCTAGAGTCAGCAGGAAAACAGAATTTTGTCAAAATAACCGCTCTGCGCTGTGAATGGGAGCCGGCAGATAGCGTGGTTGGGGTAAATATAGCTCTTATACGTCACTGCAAGCTTAGCTTGTCAACGAGTATAGGCCATCAAGACATAGACTAAAGTTTACTTAAATAAATTATGTGACAAATTTTCAGATAAAAAAAAAACAGTTCGAATCTTGTTAATTGTAGTGCTTCAGTGGAAAAATGAAATGAAAATAATTATAACATCTACATGAATATGAAAAAAATCCGGTTTCAGTATATCAAACTCTGAAATTACTTCTACAGTGAGCAGCATAATTGGGAAAGATAGGCCTCCCTCATGACGTAGTGGCTCCCTGACCCTACGTGAAAGACTTTCAGTCAATAAGGGTAGAGCAAGAATTAAACAGAAAGGGAGAAAGAAAGAAACAGAAGAAGATAGAAAAAGAGAGAGAGAGAGAGAAAAACAGAAAGAAACAAGGGAAGAGAGAAACAAAGACAATGAAAGGGAAGCGACGGTAACAGAGAAGGAAAGAGAAATAAAGAGTGAATAAAAGTGCCGTTTCGCCTAATTGCTTATCAGCACAAGATAATGTGATTTTTGACCTTTCCGCCATTTTGGGCGAAACCAGATATCCCCTTTCGTCCAAAACTGGTTGAAAGGGAAATATTTCAAATGAGGGAAGTTTAACGGTCCTTCAACAGGTATACATGCTCTGTTTTGTTATGTTAATCCATCCTTAATTATCGCGTAAGGTTAGGTTAGGTTAATAGTACAATATAATAACCTTACCTAGCCGAACTTTACCTTAATTAGCGCTCAGCATACGACTAATGCTATTGGCTGTTATATTACTGAGTTTCTAGCTCATGTGACTGTTCGTAATTAACATCGGCAAATGCTCCGAAATGCTTGTTTGTTTACGTTTATCACCGTCAAAATTTCCCTCGCATGCAATATTTCCCTTCCAACCGGTTTAGGCGAAATGGTATTAGGCGAAACGGGATATCTCATTTCCCCTAAAATGGTGGACAGCTGTCAGATCTGATTGACGGGTGTTGATAAGCCATTTGGCGAAACGGCATTAGGCGAAATGGGAATGCCATCATGAAAAGAGAGGCGAAAGACAGATGTAGGAAAATTAATTGATTGATTTAGTTTATTTTACTTCGCTTTTCTGCCACTTTCGGCTAATCGCGAAGATGAGGATGCGTGACGATATAATGAAATTGAAACTGTGCTAACCACTCCGCCACGGAGGCAGATGGGAAGTAGAAATAAAGACAAACATAATTTTAACAGCCATTATTACCGAAGGAGGAAGGACCCATCTACAATATATCGTCCACAAATTAAAATTATCTGGCTGCGACCCTGTTTGTTAACTTATTCGTGCTTTCAAGTGCACTGTTGCGTGGATACAACAATGAGAAAAGGTTGGTGACCTATTAGTTCAATATATAGCGTGTGGGTTTCCGTCCGACTAATTGCTAGACAAACTACCGTACAGTTAAGTACATAAATATGTTAGAACATTAGACCTAGAAGTGTTGCATACATAAGCCACGACACAAAATCACTAACCAGAGTCAGCCATAGTTCGTTGTGGAGCCTATAAAAACAAACTGTTCATGCCCAGGCCTGGATCGAACCCCGAACCTCTGGAGTCGTAGTGCGCTGTGCTAACTACCCAGCCAGGAAGACTGGCTAAAGTTTGTTTTGAATTCATCTATAAAATTGTTCGTTTGTGAATGTGAACAAGATTTCTGTCGCTAATACAACCTATGTAAGTGAAATGAACAACCGAAATATTTTTTTTTATAATTCGATAACTACGAATAGGAGAATAGACAGCTAAAATAAATAATAAACAGATCAGCTCCACACACTTGAGACCGTGACTTTGTTCACGTAGAACTCGAAATGCATAAAATCAAGGCTGGTGTATTTTTGATGCATCATTCGACGACACAGTTAAACCTGCGAATTTGGCTTCTTAGAAACGACCGTGTGATCTTGCCAATCGATGCATTTTTGGTGCATCATACTGGACAGCTGCTGATGAAAGATCCCCTTTGATGCATTTGCTGTGTTTTAATACTCCAAAAATGCAACATTAACAGTTTACTAGAGGCAACGTATTTGTGTCAATTGATATATTTTGGGTTCTGTGCCTACCTTCAAAAATGTAAAACCAGTGTTTTAAAATACGTGACTAAAATTTTAAAAGAAGTTTGAGTGTAGCCTATGAAATGAGGCATTAAAAATATCCATAGATAGGGATTGTCTACCACATTGCTCTTGGCTATTTAATTTGGAGCAATCTATACTTCAATGTTGCTTTTAATATCATTGGTTACAATATGATAATTAGTTGTCGTTAAATATGTAAATACAGAGCACGAAGAAAACATTGACGACGCCAGAGGAGGGTTGGGGCGATCTACTAGTGCGCTACTTTTCCAACGCTCCCACCAATCAAAACTCTCTAAATATTATTCAAAATGCTCATTTTATTATAGTATTACTAGAGGGCAGCTTTCATGCTTCGCAGAACTATTCATAAAATGATCGAAATCTATAAGATACAATAAAAATAATTCCTTGTCCTGTTAATAAATAATTAATACGCAAATAAATAAATAAAAATAAAGGAACTGAAGGTGAATCTTTCAGGGAGGTACTGTAGCATGTCAGTTGTAATTACATCAGTTATTTTATTACAGGTGAATAATATGAATCCACTGCAATCTCGTGTTCATTATTTGGAATATCTTAATGTTGCAGATATATTGCAGATTATAATTACGTCTCTTATCACATATTAGCATTTTGAAAGAATATTATGTGATATTGCATAAGTGCTGTTCTACTACAGTAAATGTTTTTGCACAATTTTACTCGGGTACAAAGAGCTTTTTGCAATTTCCCGAAATGAGAGCTTGACTTTTGTATTGTTTAATAATACAGTAGTATCACATGAAATCTTTAACACAGCTACTTCCTTTTAATGAATATCGTAAACATATGGAATTAAAAAAAAAGTTGAGTATAACTAAACAGTTGAACAACTTGTGTACTCTTTACAAATGATGTGTTGTAAAATCAGTAATATAAAATTGCAACAAACTATTGGGTTATCTTTAAAAAATATAAATTATGTAGCAGAACTGTTATATCTATTATTCTACTATTATGCAACCGGAGATGGACTGCAAATAATCATTGTACACAGTATACGAATAAAACATTTTGCTTTGCAGAAGAGTGACATCTATTGCAACACTCAGGTACAGACAGAAAATATGTGAGGAAAGACATCACGTTTTCGGTGTGTATAAATGCACATTATCATCATTAATATCATCCAGAAAAAGAGCAGTAATGTAATATAAAACTACGGAATTTTCATTTTGAACTCATTGTTATTCCATTTTGTAATATGCATGTAGATCATTTTCGGTTTCTACAGCAAATTTGGCTGTCTTTATAGAACCCACATTGTAACAAAAATTAACGTTTGTTTCCGAATTTGTTTCATCAGTGTTGATAAATCAAGAGACCAGGTATTTTTGCATTAAATGAATTACTGTATTCCTCTTTCTTAACCGGCAATAAAATATTGTATTTTTATGGGGGTTGCGGGGAGGGAAAATTACTTCGTTGCCAGTGATATAATTGGTTCTACTGGGGTGAGTCTCCGGCAAATCGAACCAGGATTGCACATATGATAACGAGTATTCGAAAACTGTTGGGAATAATTTTCAGTGAAACAAATATGCTGTAAACAAGATACACCATGAGAGAATTTACTTTTGAGAAACGTGTAGAAAACAATCATATTTTTAAAGCTCTAAATGCCTTTTAAAGATAAAAAAAGCAGTTTCAATTGTACAGAGGGTAATGCAACACATTTGAGAGCATTTGAACGCATATTAACGTGCGTTTTAAACTCTGTTTATGATTGCAACAGTAATGGCAATTTCCCCCGCTCTTCCCCACAATTCTTTAATCCGTTATTTTGGCGAAAACAGTTTCGAAGAGCCTAAGACAATGACAAAGCATTGCGATTGTATAACATGTTATACTGATTGTATACATTATGCCTATATACGAACATGCTTCAGACTTCAGAAGAAGAGGACAAATTTTGCACTTTAGTCTTGGAAACAACAAAATAACAAGCAATACTATTTTGAACCAGAACCACAATAAATGGTGTACTAAGATTTAACCCTTGCACACATTTCACAAACTGATTTCTAAGCACATTTTGTAATATCTAACTATGAACTGTAAAGTATGAAATCGGGAGAATGGATTTATTTTATTAGTAATTTTCTAGGACAATTATTTCTGTTTGACATTATTATAAACGTATTAGGTCGAGGGTAACTTATTATTATTTCCTTTTGCAGTTATTATTACATTACTTTGGAATAAACAACAAATAGGTGCAGAGGATGAAATATTACTTTAAATTGACGGCAAAGAAATTATTGTACATCAACTCCATTTGCTTAAAATTGGCAAATAATTTGTCAAAATGAGAAAATTTAGTACAGGCTACCATATATTTGAGCTTGTTTTTAGAAAATCTAACGATGTAAATTCATTTAGCGAGTCACATTGAGGTTTCTTTCTGATATAAAATAGTGTTGATATAATTAGAATTGCATGTAACTTTATATCGTCTATTAGTGTTACTTTTCATTACAGAATGTGCTCATTTCTTCTTCTTCTTTGACAAGGACTGGATGTAAGAAGGGCCCAAGAGGCCAAATTTATGTTATAATTATTACCAATTATTATTATCTCTAAAAGTTGTTCTCGGAAATTTCTAAAATAAGTTTATTTACATTTCATTGTGACACTAAACACAAAACACTTTTATACACTTTGAAATGAAAACATTGGGCAGAGATGCTTCGAAATGATCCAAATCCACTCTATCACATTGAGTATGAGTTATATGGTATTTTTAACATACTATATATACAAGTTTCAATTGTGTGATTTTAAAATGCTCTGTGTCGCTTTTGGTTATGCGTGTTTGATAAAGTATTTATGTATTTTTCAAATACAGTCCGAATATTCTCAACTGATATTTAAAATATTACGATTAGAAGATCATATCAAAATTTCTTATTCGTCTATTTTTTAGCCTGCTAATTTAACTTTTGTACAATAATGCCGTTTAAAATGCAACACGTAATACTTTGTTCCGTGTACTGACAATTCATTTTTATACGTTGATTTTAGTCTTTAGATTCGAATTTTTACTCATAGCAATATTATCAAGTTAGTTATATGAATTTTAAGAGACAAAGTGAATGCTTAGGATGTTAAGGTAACTGGACGTTTATGCAGTATCTCGCTCCCTCTATCTTTATATATATTCCCTATTATTACGGTACGTGTTAAGATCGTTAATAATAATTGGTATAAAATGATCGATACTCATTTTTATTTTTTAAAAAATCTAAAGAGATTGTCATACATATCTCAGTTTACAAATATTACACTTTCCTTACATAAATATGTTCAGAAATAATTCTCAGGATGATGTGAATAGAACACAATGTTACATTGTTTTGAGACAATATTTTGGATTACTTTGCATTACAAAAATATGAACAGCGTGCTATATAATGGAAGCTTATTTGTCCTGGTTTGTTTTTGAGCTATGCGAAAATGGATTTAAGTTTCGGAAGTATCGACAAACGTTGCGAAGATTTTTTCCATTTTGGAAATGAGTCTGTGATTGTTTGGATTTCAAGATTAATGTTTAAATCGGATAATATTCACAGATAGGCTCTTTGGGACCGGACCTACAGCTTTATAGTGCGATCTGAAACATTGAAATATGTCCCCGTCGGGATTCGAACCTGCGAACCGTTGATTTCAACGTGATACATTGCAATTATTGTCAATTGTCGGTGCCGTAAGAGCTACGAAACAGTTTTTGACCCAGCAGCAGCGGACTCTATTGACCAAGATGCAAAATTGCGACTTACCTTCAAATTTTCCTTTCGGAGTGACCACCCTGAACGCACTCGTGGACAGAACGTTGCTTCCCGGTGACGTCACGGATCCTGCATCTTGGTCCTTCAGCATCTTCAGGATGCTGAGGTTCGACGGCGACGGGGAAGCATCAGGGTCCGAGAGCACTCTCGACTTTAGCGTGAAGTCCAGGGGCGAGGGGATGGCGAGTTTGGACGTCTCCATTACCATTCAATGCTACGCAGGACTTCCCGTCGAGGCGACCATGCTACAGGCTGGAGACACACGTGTCGGTGGCAGGTGTTGCGTTACCGTCGGACATGGCTGTCCGGACGCTACTGTTGGCTTAGTCCGCACCGTTCCGTAGCATCGTCGACAACCACTGTCGTGTTTCGGTCCTAGCTGTGGTCGCAGCTAATACACACTTCTTGGATTCAACGCCGGACTACCTCTTCCACGTCACAGATTGCGCGAGTGATGGCAAGTTCTGAAGATCACAGACTGAGGGAAGGGGGTGTCGTTCCACCGAGCTATCCACGGATTGCCATGTACGTCCGCCGCCGAGAGATTAATCTCAAGATGCACAAGATCGGAGAGAGAGAAATCCTTCCGGATGCTGCGAACTGTTTCCACCCACTCGCACGCACCTAGGATGCAAAAAAAAATCTAGAATCCGATCCACGCGAACATTAGATCCAGTCAATACGAGCGGACCGACTCGAATCCATACCGCGGTCTCCGATTGGCCAGAACGCGTCAACGATTACCGCGGATTCTCTCGCGCGATAGGGCTCGAGCTTCTTTGCTAGCTCCGCCCCCCCGGTGGCAACGAGGCCGGCCCTTCAGCGGCGTCCGGCGCGTCACACGGCTTTCGGCTTCTGTCGCGAGAAGCCGCGGCGGGGAAGTCGTCATAGCAACGGAGAGGCCGTCGCGGCGCGAGAGACGCCAGGAAATCACTCGGCCAACGCTCAGGTGCTTGCATAGGCACAAAAACTCTCTATAACGTTTCTGCAAATCAATTCTTATTTGAATATTTTTTTTGTACAAGGCGTGGTACAAAGACGAGACGAGATTCGGTAGAGTTTTTCTTTCGTTTCCTGAATGAGGAAGTCAGTCTCTGTGTATAGTTCTTGCATCGACTTGAAATTTATGTAATTTGATTTAGTGTCGCTTTGCTGCCACTGTTGGCTAATCGCGACGACGAGGATGAGTAATGATATGAAAGTGAAGAAGAACACTTACAAGAACATCCAGAAACACATGTCCAGGACAGGATTCGTACCCGGGATCCACACTGAGCTAACCACTTCACCACCGAGGTGTGTTCATCTCGAGATGCAAATGATCATCTCGTTCTCCATCTTGCCTGGTGCTACAAATCAATGTCTCCTTCACAAAGGCAAGTTTCGATTTTCCTCGGTCTAGTCCAAAAATAAAGTTTTTTAAAATGTAAAAGATACAGACAGAACTCGAAATACACGACATCAATCGACACAATTAACTGTTTTGTTAGATTGATTTGGTTTATTTTACTTTGCTTTTCTGCCATTTTTGGCTAATCGCGAGGATGAGAATGAGTGATGATATGATGAAGGGACACTCACAAGAATGCGCACGTCAAGGTCGGGATTCGAACCCGGGATCTCTGGCCGAAGCGGGCTGCGATATCCACCCAGCGGCGGGTGTCGTGCCACAGTTAAACGTGTAATTCTTGTTTCTTTGATGCATCTTGAGTGCTTCACAAGATACAGCATCTGTTAAAAGTACCCTTTGGTGAATTTCTCTGCGAATCATAACATTTTATAAACTTTAATGCTTTACTAGATTAAATTGGGTGAAGATGAAAACACAGACACCATTTACTAAATGACAGACAACGGACGGCTTGCTCTTAATATGAAAGTTTTTCCCTGGAACAAAGAATGTGCTCGCTCTGGTACGTGATAGGCCCTATGAAAACAAGACACTTGACAAAATATGAAGGAAACGTGCTATGCTGGAGAGAAAATGTGAGCTCACATCGCTAGCCATCTTACCCGTTTGGTTCAAAGTGATGGAAAATATGTTATTTTTCGAAGCAATATCGACAAGAACATCTGAGTTATACATGACACAAATGGGGTGACATTTCGTGCTTCGCACTGTATGATGGCTTCACAGACTAAATTGTATTAGATCTCGTACCCCTTAGATATTCGCAACCTAGCAGTACAGGAAAGTTGAACGGGTTGCTGGGCGTCAAGGATGGTAGTTTTTAACCAGGGGTATCCAGAAAGTAAAGCAATTCTCGTGTAATTTATTTCATTGACTGCATAAGTATTACATTCAAGAATGTGATAATCGCTAACTACAACCGAAGTATGAAATCTGTCAAGAATTTTGCACACTTAATGTGCCTTTATAAAGTTATATTAGTGCTTGAAATGTTATCTAAAAATCATAAAATGGTTTAGAAAGCTCGCACACCGCAGTAAAAAAAGCTACGTACAGTGCGTCCATTGGCGTAGCCAGACATGGATTCACAGGACCCTGCCTCCTCCCGAAATTTTGCCAAATAACACTGGTCAACAATTGAAGCTTTGTACAAAAACCAAATTGGGCTTTCTTTGTAGTTAGTTAATGAGGTGCTAATTTCCAAAATGACTAATGTTTTCATGAAATGCTTGGAAATTTAACAGAAAACCATTCAGAAAGGCTGCACCTATGCCCTTTATGTAAGGAGCTTATTTCTCGCATTCTTTGATAACGCCGAAGCAAACGTTAATCGTTTCCTGATATCGCATAGAAGTGGATAAACTGCATCACACCCAAGTTGCTAAATAATGCAAATGTAGTATATTACATAATCTTCTTAGTGTTTCTCGTAGATTTTACCATATTTGGCACATGTTCTGTAAAGAACCAATAAATCATAAATTTTCTCCCATGTGAATTTGAAGTTATCGTTTTTTTTTGTTTTTTTTTCTTCAGAAAGTACTATTTTATGAATATAACAGTCACAATCAACATACACATTACAAGTTGTTATTCCACCATGACTGTCCACTAACAATTTTCCAGCACACTGTTATCTTTCTTTTATTAAAAGTTGGCTACAACTCTGAGAATGATACAGCCTTTTCATTTACGAAACACGCAGAAACAAATTAAATCATTCACACTGAAGTAGCGTAGCGTTCAGGTTTTTCTTTTTTTTAGTTTATAACCCGATAGGCCGGACTCTGTGGAGGAGTAGTCATCGTAAGGTCCTACGAAGCCAGAGATGCCAACTTGGAACCCTGGGCAAGGCAACGTGATTGTCCCACAACCTATTTCAGAAGCTCATCATTCATCCTCATAGTCGCGATTAACCCAAAAGGTAGAAAAGCGACGTAAATGACCATAATGGAAAGATCGAAGTTAATCGATACTAGACCTACAGTTTAAACTAGAACATGAATCGTTATATGCCCGCATCGAAAATCAAACCCCTAAATCTTAGTAATTATAAGTAGTAAGGTTCGGCAGGAGCCCCTGGCACACGCTTCACTTGAATTTCAGGCATCGATTGTAGCTCAAAACCAGTGTGTGCGTGATTGCCAGTTTTCATGTTTGTTTGGAAAAAGGTTCACCGTCAATTTCCGCTTGCCATCTAACTACCGTAAAAATGAAAATACCCCAACCGTTTTTTAAAGTATTAACGGTCATTACTACACAGTAAACAGTAAGATATCTTCAATTATTCAGATTTTATAAATTTATTTATGGTGCAGGCATGTGCAATTTATAATTATTATGTACTTTTATACATTATAAAATATTCAATTTTTTAAAATAATATTTGCGTCTCGTTTTTGCAAATTACTGACACTCTTTGCATTAATATGGTACAATATTGTGAATTTGACGTAAGTTCCTAACAGTGATTGAATTTTCAAGTTGTTTCTAGATTATCTCGTTATTAAAACAGTTTTCAATGCAATGCATTGAAACAGGAAAATACATAACAGATAGTTCCATAAAAATAAACTTATTTCCAAAAATTAATTCACTCTGTGTGCTTCAGTTGTGTTTTTTCTGATTGGCTCCTCCTGTCTTCATCTTATGCATAAACCGTAGGGAAGCAGCAGTTAACGCCCAGACTGTTTTCCTGGCATCTTCGCAATCTTGCTTCGAAATCTCCTTGACTCCCCCGTTCCATCCGAGGATTGGCCCTCCACGCTGGTAATTGCACAGACGGTTGCTCCGAAAGCGTCTTCAAAGAGCGAGGAAATCAACGCTTAACCTCTGATCTTGATGAGTCTGCGGACGCCTTCGAGCGGGAGGGTTTTCCAATTCAAATTATTTGATTTCCACCCCCCGCCTCTCGCCCCCCCCCCAACTTCCTGCGAGCTTTCCTTTGTTGCAGAAGATTCATCAGTATCCACTCAGCGATTTTCACAAGACGCTCATCACCGCTTTCACACTTGCATCGAAATTAGAAAAATATCTGAAACGAAAAGGAGAGAGAGAGAGAGAGAGAGAGAGTAAATGAGATCATCTTTTGCCCTCTACTCAATTCTTCTTTGGTGAAGAGAATTTGAGGTTTTCGCAATAGTTTAGTGGTTAAGGTTACTGCTTTGTAATAAACGTGCACTTTTCGGCCGATTGTCACTAAATAACTTTTCTTCAGTTTAACAGGATTTATTTTTTCGGTTAAAGTTCCTTTTCCAAGTAAAATTTGCATGACTTTTTTTTTTTACCCTACTTAGGTGTCATATCTTTGCGGATGTTGTGTTCAGAGACGGTTGAAAATTGTGTCCATTGTACCACAAACATTTGTAATTTTCACTAAAAAGAACCATTCTCGTGGAAAATATAGTGTTAGGTTTTCGGTCGTGGCCAATTTCTTCATGATATAAGGACGATAATACAATGGAATGTGTTGCATATTCCAATTGTGTTGGACAATATATCGTCCAAGTGATATATCGTCAAATATCAACTAGACGATATATCGTCACAATATTTTGCCGATATAGCTACATCGTGTCGGCGATGTATCGTCACGATATTTTGGCGATATATATCGTATCGTGTCTGCGATGTATCGTCACGATATTTGGCGTCACGATACGATACGGAAAAAAAAACATCGTATCGCCTGTGACGATATTTTCTTGACCATACATCGCGATATAAAAAATTTCCGCTATCGTCCACATCCCTATTGTAAGCTCAATGTATTTTTCTTATTTTGTGTTATAGTTCTCCGTTTTATGTATGATTCCTTGTTATCTGTTTCTTGTCTCTGTTCTTAAATTATTTCAGAGGGTGAAATGTGTGAGTCGAGGAAACTGAATAACTCAATATTCAAATATCTTGAGTGCGTGTGTGTGTATGTGTGTGTGGGTAAGCAATGCGCATTTTCATTAGTACTATTGAAAAATGTTGAATGGAAGACACGTAGTCGCACGCTTTGACCTTCCAAGTGTGAGATAAAGTCATCCAAAAGTGAACCTCGTCGTCGCCTTGTAATCGCGGGGTTCCAGGTTCGATACCCTGTGAAGGTACACAGTGGTTCGGATTCCATTTTACACTATAGGTCTAGTCCCGTTAAACTAAACTCTACTCGACATATGAGTCTCTCCTTGTAGCAGACTGCATTGTGCAGACTAGTGAAGATCTGCCGTCTGTACCTGCGGCCAGTATAATTCTCTGCGAGTCTCTTATCGTGCCGTCCCTTCATCCGTCTCATTTTATCACCATTTACACTATTTTCGCGACTAGGCAAAAGTGGCAGAAATGTAAATTAAATCAAATCAATCCCAATCACTTTTGATCGCCATCTGCGGGATAGGCGTAACTTGGCGGAGGAAAGGGGATCACCTCCCATTTTTCAAGTTTATTAAAATTTACAAGTTAAATGTACTTTTGTTAACCTCCTGGGACCTGACAAGCAAAATAATAAAGAGTAATAATTCTGATTTCACAAATGTAATCCTGGGTGGTAATATTATTGGATGGAAATATTTTCGATTTTGCCCCTCCAAAGTTTATCCCCATGTTCGGGATTGACCAAAAGTAACAGAAAATCGACAATGAAGCAAGTTAATCAGCCAATAGAGTCACCTGAATTGTATACAAAACCTAAACGTCTACCCGAAACAACAACAGCCCTGCTGCAAAAGTCAAAACAGTGCATTTTGCATGTAAAAATGCGAAACCTAATATGTTTGTCATTTATGTGTAATTTGTGATTTCAAGCGTTGTAGGCATCAGAGCAGTCATTTGTAGTTCCAGCCCTTATTCATTCTCAGTACATTTCCGCCCAGAAATGTTAGATAACGAAACATTCAATCGCACTTATTGTCTGAACCATTTCTTTCCAATATCACGGAAGTTCCTATATATTTTCAGATTATTTGCTAGGCAATTCCAGGAAGGTTAATCGCAGTACGAAATTTGAATATCCATCTCGTTATCTCAAAGCATCCTGGTAAATGAAATACAAGAACTCGCATTCGGAAATATAGCGCTTCCAAATCAGGTATTCCATGCAATCAGTAGCCCAGCTTTGAAATGCTAGTAAGCGGATTATTTCGACGCATGCGCAATAAGCGAGAGGGTGGAGGCGACGAATATGATGCAATTTCCACCCGATTTATTGAACTTTGCAAATTAGCTGCTGATGAATAAATGCACCCGGATCGCGCTAAAAGAAATTATCTATCCACAATGAGAGAAATGGGAGGGGGGGGGGGGACAGCAGCACACATACAAAAATTAGTGATTAAAACTTTTTCGCTTTTTTTAATCTCTGTGTGCGTTTGTCTCTTGTATGGTTGGGGGAAGGGGATAGAAATGAGAGAGAGCGTGCGTTAAATCCGATATCGAGCAATTGTGATAATTTCATCATTAACAGCGGACACAACTCTCCGAATCTATTATACATAAGTTGTGCATGAGAGTCAATTATGGCAAACCTCCCCCCCCCCCGTTTTCTGATCAAATTCCATTCGTGTTGGAGGGGAAAGGGGGGGCTCATCCATCTGGCTGATTGGAGCAGGAAAAGCTGCGTTAATTATAAACTTAATCTCGTTGTATCGGATGCAAAATCCCAGGATTCCATCCGGTTTATTATGAGGGGGAGAAATTACCCTCTTTCCCCCCGTTTCCAAATCCCACCATGTTTTCCCACCAGTGTCGAACCAGGACTGATCATCGATCCGAAAAAAAAAAAGTAGATTTGATATAGTTTTTGCAAAGCGGTATTGAGGAGAAAGAACGAAATTGGAGGGCGAACACGGACAAAAACGAGTTTGCGGTTGGAAAAAATGGCGGATGGGTATTTCGTGTTTGTTTTGAGCCGCGAGGAAACCGTTTGCTAATTAGCGTGTCACACGCGGATGGCGGCTCTTTTTTTGGCGACCTGGTTCTGCGAACGGGATTATTTTCCCGTGGACAGATCGACGTGTGGCCGGCGGACCTTTCGTCAAGTGGATATTGATTTGGTCGACGTCCCTGCTTGACGTGCTTTCGCTCATGTCAATTTTCGAGAGTCCCGTTGCTTTGCGGAGCGGCGTTTACGGATTAAAATTCCCGTCAGGCTGCGAAACTGGCTGTCCTGGGTTCGAGTCGCGGTTAATAAGTAAATTTTTCTGCGTCCTTTGTCATTTTCAGCAGCCATCAAGTTAGCGCAAAAGTGATTGACACGCTCTTTCAGCGAAAACAGGTAATAAAAACAAATTAAAGTTTTATGGAATTTAACTCATTTATATTTTTCTTTCTCAACGATGCAGAGGGAGTCCTTTTTCATGTCGAACGTTACTGTGAAAGCTTGAGCTATGAATAATGAAGAAACGTGATATTTCGGAGCTACGAGCCTTAGAATATATTTTCAAGTATGTGTTTTTCGTTCCGCAATTTAGATTTTTCCCCTTAATTTTAGCGGTTTTTTTCACTTCTTTGTTGCCGATTCGTAAGATAAACTACTAATTCACAAAGATAAAACAAAGATTATTATGAGTTCTTCTACTAACCCTAACAGCAGAGCGTACTACCCAGGCGCGGTTGGCTGTATAGCGCAAATGTGCAGTGAACCCCCAGTAATATACAAAATAAACAATAACTGAGATGTTCATAAGCGTAGAGTGGCAAATTCTCTTAGTGAGAAGAAGAAACCGCGGGCCAGAGCCACTCAGCTCCCCTCTAGTTCCGTTTCGTGCAAAGTCTCCGCTGAACCTCCGCAAGGCAACCCCTACCATGCTAAAAGCTTAGGACGGCTAGCAGAAGCTCGACGCGTACATATGGCGAAAATACATGCAGTCTGAGACTGGAGGAAGGCCGTCTCGTCAAAACGGACATGCGCAGTTCGTAGGATCACCAGCGAGCTGGAGTGAATCACGCTCTTCTCTCTTCCAGCGTTGCACTATGTGTTTCAATTTGAATTCATTTGGCATTCTCTTTGTATTTTTATATTTTACAAGACTTATTAGATTAATGAAGAGGGTGTAATACAAATGTAGAGGTAACACCGAACGAAAGCTAGAAGTAAAGATGATGGGACAAATAAGATAAATATGATAGAAAACAACTTGCCTACACATTCAGAGTTTTCATCTTTAAGATGGAAACACTTCAGGTGGAAGGAGCCGAAAAGTCAAAAATAGCGCGAGGGCCAGTGGTCGCTTATCGGACAAGACTTAAAAAACCTTTTGGTCTTCTTACGTCAGACTAAATGCTTTCGTTGACATGTTAGGCTTTTTAGGTTTAGTTGTCTTAGAATATATACACTCAATTTTCGGGGCTTACCGTGCTTGACCAAAAATGTAATATTTGCTATTTATTCAAGCCTAACCTAACAATGAAGGCATTTCGCACTTACGTCCGAAGACGACCAAAAAGTTGTTTGGGTTTCGTGCGATCAGTTATACTCTAGCGCGAGAGGGTGTTCGAAGGGACGCGCGCATTTAACTTTGTTACGTGTCATTGTCTCCATACTTGTTAGTTTGTTTTGAAGTGCATGGCTGGTGATTGAAATATATATGGCATAGTGATACGTTGAGTGAAGTGAGGTGGATTGTGTATTGGAAGGAGTGTAGTTGTTGCTGTGCGAGAAGTTAACATATTGCATAGAATAGAATCTAATCGCTTTGATTTAGCGATATACTTTCGAATAGTTATATAAGAATTATCTTGTAATCAAGGGGTCTTGGGTTCGATTACTGATACATACTCATTTTAGCAGGCAGAGATTTGTATTTTTTAACTGTAGGTTCAGGATCCAGTTTCAATAATATAGTCTATTTGACAGTTGTGGGACCAGAAAAGAGTTGGCAAGAGTGGAAGAGGCAAAATTGAGGCGAGAATATTTTCTGAATTCTGAGATACCCCTAAATACAATACCATACGAAAATCTTAAATTAAAATGATCGCCCCCTACACACACAGTCCTTGGTGCTGTCACTGTTATCTGAACATAAAGCAAATCAACTTTGTCAGTAATCTACCGGCCAAAATTTGATAATTTTCCCAGAACTATCTCTACGAACCAAAGCGTGTAGTGTCTCAAAAGGTTTAGGTAAGTCCACTTTTCATAATTTTGGTGAACCCCCAGGAAAATTATGCACGAGCCGCGCCTGGTACTACCACAATGATTGTCCACAGACTATTTGTACAGAGAACTACCGTACGTAACTTCCTAACCTACGCATATCATAATGATTTCCCACACATAAATTTTTAGAGGGAGCCACTGATCCTAACCGCCTAACCTACCCAGCATAATGATTTCCCACATATTATTTATTAGAGGGAGCCACTGACCCCAACCGCCTGACCTACTCACCATAATGATTTCCCACATATAAATTTTTAGAGGGAGCCACTGACCCTAACCGCCTAACCTACTCATCATAATGATTTCCCACATTATATTTAGAGAAAGCCACTGAACATGCCTAACCTACTCATCATACTCTCAGGCTTTTAGCAATAGACACCAATTAGATGCTATTTACCTAGATCTGACTAAGGCTTTTGATTATGTGAACCATAAAACATTGGTTGCTAAACTTAGCAACTATGGTTGTACACCGATTTATTCTAACTGGTTTAGTAATTATCTTAGGCACAGATTATTTAAAGTCAGGTTTCAAAATGCTCTTTCCAAACCTGGTTTTATCAACAAAGGTGTACCTCAGGTGTTCCCCCTGGGTCCCCTTTTGTTTATTTTATTTCTAAATGATATAGAAGATGTAAAGTATTCGAAATGTCTTTCTTATGCTGATGACTTTAAGCTGTATGCAGAGATTAATGATGTGAATGACCATTATAAACTACAAACAGACATTAATGCAATTAAGAAGTGGTTAGATAATAATCAACTTTCTATCAACTTGTCTAAGTCAGTTGCAATGACCTTCTCACGCAAGAGACAGCACTCCTGCTACAATTATAACATAGACAATGTGAATCTTCGTCTTGTAGAAGATGTTAAGGATCTTGGGTTTTTTCTTGACAGGAAACTTAGCTTGAAGGTGCATCTTAATCATATTGTGTCAACAAGTAGAAAACTGACAGGTAGGGTCATAAACAAATGGCAAGGTCTGAAGAACCTCCATCTTGTCTTAGTTATGTACATGGCATTTGTCAGACCCATTCTGGAATTCAGTTCTGTGACATGGAATTTTTCCTGTGGTGTTGGAAAATGTGACATCATTGAGAATATTCAAAAGAAATTTCTTTCCTATTTATATTTTAGATTTAAACTGTTTAAATTATTTTATAGTTATGACAACCTATTGAATAAGTTAAAAGTTGAATACCTGTCAGCTAGAAGAAACAGAAATGACAAAATTCGTTGAGAAAATTTTAGAAGGTTACTACTCTGTCCCTACGCTTTCATCGAGAATATCTATACGGGCTACGCCATATCGAGTACGCACTAAAGGGTCGTTATTGACAACATCTACAGATTATAAATATAATGAGTTTCTAAACTCCATAGTCAGTAGTTATAATGATTTCCAACGAGCCTAATGATCAATTGTATTTTAATCATTCACCTATTTAATGACTTATCATGTATACTTTAATGTATATATCATTCATATTTTATTGTACCTCTTATTGTAGGTATTTAGTATTTCTTTTGTACAGTCACATCTTTATCATTCAATCTTGTATTATAAATGTATGACTTTTTTGTATTTACATGTATACGTACTGCTGTACTAAGGCCAGCCAGCTGTTCTTCAGCAGGATAATACTTCCATAAATAAATAAATAAATAAATAATGATACTCCACAGATTATTTTAGAGAGAGCCAATTAATTTACTTGCAAACCTAACAACAAGTTTTAAAAAATCCGTTAAATCTATAACTAGATAGCCTTGTGCTAACAAAATTAAATATTATTCTCGCTTTGTGACGAGTAGAGAGATGGGTATCGCCACTATTGAGGTAGTAAGGCGATGAAAGTAACTTGCAAATAAGTCGAGGTAAGATCCAATACTGGCTGCAAAGCAAGGGAGTTCTGAAGACTCAAGTATTCCGAAGACTTTTCACTGGTATCTAGCCCCAGAGAGTCCCGTCGTTGCTTCGAAGGAACGCCTTCATCGTAAGTTACCGATACGGCGTCGAAGGAAGTGGGGGGACAGCTGGGACCGACTCGCATCCAGCTTCCCTCTGCAATGATTTATTCAGTCTGTTCGATTCTTGATGCCTGTCAATCCCATGGGCGAACGGTCACCGGAGAGAATTTTCGCCAGTAAACTTTTCTTCCGCGCGTCCCCCGGCGACCAAAACTTGCGGAACGATTGGCAGTTGAGGCATACGGAGAGGACCACACATTTCGCAGCCGTAGCCGTCCGCGGACGTGATCCGTACATTACGACCTTCCTGTTTTGCCTATCTCTCTTGCATGTTTCCCTACTTCTTGTCGGATGGATAAGTGCCTCGGGGATTTGGCGTTTCCACCTTTCCTCAGCTTTTGCGAGCGAGCAAAGAATTATTGATTCCATGTTCGACGTACCGGTGACTCGCAGTCATGTAAACATGAGGGGTTACCCCGCCGTATCGCCTTTTTCCCTCCAGGGTCGGCTCTTTAATATTCCATCCTTGGCAGAGCGTGGCATAAGAAGGCTTGTGTAATCATGTTTGATCACGCGGCTTTTATGAGAATCAAAATAATCTTGGCCAGGACGACTGTGACGTGTACGCAAACATGTCATTAATACACGTCCATATCTGATTCGATGCCTTAGCGTTTGTCTCCATTTTAGTCAGGCTCGCTTACTGGCGTATTGCGTGATACGAGTCGCGTACGAAAAAATTAACAACAGATGGCGCTGGTTAGAAATTTACAAAGATTCGTGCGGAAACTGTAAAGAATATATTTACTTGACGAAGAAATGGAACTTATAAAACTGAAAAGTATGTTTAGGGGAATATTAGGGAAGAAACACAAATAAGAACATTCAGCATGTAGCACATAGACGAAGGCATATGGATCATATATAAAGCTTATTGAAGAAACAGCACTACATATGCTGACCAAGACAAGAGGCAACATCCTACATAGGATAAAGAGTGCCAGAAACAAGATGTCACAACTTCAAAGTAAAGAGGACAAAGCCACACTCCTGATGGAAGTCTGCCTAGACATCGTCGCAGCAGGGGACTTCTAAAACTCCCACAGATACGACATCAAAAACCAAGATGGCTCTTTTAAGGACCAAAAACGAATAGGCCCTTTTAAGGACCACAATATAAGGGAACCAAAAACAAACCACAAAGCAGATGAATCCAGCAAGCGACAGTTGCAGGAGGAAAAGAAGGATGAGTCAACCAACTCACGTCAATAGTTAACTCCACACAGGAAGAAATAGGAGCCAGGCCTGTTAAAGGCGTACTTTACAAAACAACCGTCAAATAAAGATGTCAGTCTATATTTCAGTAAAAGACTTTCAGTGTACCAGTGCGTAGTTAGAGATCGGTTAGTTCATTGAACTTTCCAGCCTTACTATTGCCTATTTTTCTGGGAGTAGGAAAGGGTATATTATCTATTTGCCTTGACTCATCTCACCCAACAGGTCGGTAGGTACCGGGGATTGCCCCGAGTTGATACCTTTCTGGAGATGAGGCTGCTCGGAAAAAGGTTTATTATCTATCATCCTATATTTCATTAAAAAACACTTATCAATGTCAACGTGATCTTTCTACCATCTATCAGAGTCTTACTCAGACTTGGGGGCCTCCCCGATGGCGCAGTGGTAGGGTCATCGCCTTGTAATCAAGGGGTCCCAGGTTCGATACCCGGTGGAGGCTCATACTGGTTGGGATCCTACTTTGAACTGTAGGTCCAGTCCCAATTAGCCTTACTTTGCATAAAGTGGACTTAAAACACCAAATCAAAGTACCAATCTTACTCAGACTTGAAACCAAACTATTATTATTATCATCATTTAGTTTGGTTTCAAGTCTGAGTAAGACCCTGATAGAGGGTTGAAACTTCACGTTGTTAAGTGCTTTGTAAGTGTTTTTTTTTTTGTTTTGTTACTGAAATATACACTGCCTTGGTCAGCATAGGCTATATAGTGTTTCTTTCTGTCATGGAAACAAGGCTTAATCGTGTTACCATTGGGCACTTTCCTGAGGTTATTAAAGTGTCAGTCTAGAGGGCAAAGTCACAATTTTATCCGTTTATGATCATCGAGATACGGTACCCCCCCCAAAAAAAAAGATACAATGGAGAAGGGGACATTTGCAAACTCTTCATTTATTTCATGATTACAATACTTGTCTATCCAAATTACTAGATAGACTAGATAGGAACGGTCCACATTTCCTGATCAACATGGCGGCATCAATAGTCGATAAGTTAAACTTAAGTCCACCACGTGCAACGATAAACCCAGGCAGCCCATTCGTCACGTTGTTAACGGACTTCAGCGCGGGTAAAAAATGGCGCGAAAAAAAGACAAAGGAACGAAACTGGTATTTCTCACCCGTCCGTTCCTATTTGTTGCTCTCGCCGTAAAATCCATGTACCGAGTGTTCCTCGCGGCGAGTAACGATATTTGTTCCGGCGATGTTAATCCAATTTAAATGTCAGTTATTCTTCGGAGATGCGTTTCTGGTTCCTGTCGCAGGGGGACAGTCCATTAGCGAATATTACATTTTGCTCTGGACAACCGCCTGCAGGGAGGTAATGGACACCAACACCAGAGGCCAGCACCGGGCAATATTTACAAATCCTCTTGCGCAACCTTAGCGCTCTGTCTTCATTGGTGGCAGGGCTGCAACGTCGCTAAAAGGGAAGTCTGTAGTGGCAATCTTCAGTGGTCACTTCTTTCGGAAAGATTAGGAGGTTTTTTTTGCTTCCTTTTGTATGGTTTGTGGTCTTTTGAGGACATGAAACTGGGATTGAAGTTATTCAAATTATTAGGATTCGTAATGCCCTAGGCAGCTCCGTAGCTAGAATTGATCTCCAGGGGAGCTCACGGGTTATCAGGGGGGGCCTTGTAAACCAAGTCCATTTTTAAAAAATAATATTAAATGAAGATAAATTATATGTGTGGGGGGGGCGGCGCTCATTCATTTATAAATATCATATATACTACACAAATTCTACATTTTTCTACATCTTTTAAAACATCTCTTGAAGTGTTAATTGACTGATACTGAAATTATCCCTTACACATCCCATACTATTTTAGATGATACAGATATGTATATCACACAATAAACCCACAATATTTAATCACAGTGCCTACAGTATATTTCACCCCCGGCCGAAGCAATTAAACTCTCCTTCCTTCCCAAAACTTGGGAGCTGTTGTGGACCTTTGACGCAGATGCGGAGGGAACTTGCATGATGAGATCAAAGTCACAGATTTCTGTCTAAACGGGAGGTTGCAACAGGGACAGTGAAGGTACAGATAAAGAAGCTCCCCTATGAAAGAACTTTCTGAAGTCTAGAGAATATTCTAAATACTTGCAGCTATTTCTGCTCATAAACAAAATGAGCGAAGGTCATAGATACTTTTCATATTCTGTGGATTTATCCTTAAAGTTGTGAGTTGTCTACATTTTCACTCTTCACTGCAAACAAATTATGCAAAATAGTTTACCTAATGTATAGGGGGCTGATGGCAGTGCCAGGGGGGTTGAGCCCCCCCTGGCCCCTGCCTGGCTACGGGCCTGGCCCTAGGCTGAAACATTTGTTGTAGTCTATCATATTTTCAGGATAGCATTATCAAATTATTTTCATTTATTTTCCCCAATATTCTACTTCAGCATTATATTGTTTATTAGGTGTGAATTTACTCTTTACAAGACTTTGTATCTAGAAATGTATTCATCTCAGCAGTCACGCTGTTCTTTGTCCTTATGGTTGGAAATGTTATTGCTAGAATAAACTCCGGACCATATTACAATATTTTTCGGAGTATCATGGCAATGTTTTTACTCGCATGTTGCAGTACTACCGGGAGCAGATTCAGGCGAGTGTGGTGGGGAAGATCCACACTGATCTAAGTGAAGAAGTGAAGACTTTGCAATATCGAGCAAGATCGAGATCAACATTGTTTGAGGGTTTTGAGGAAGTTTAAAAGCTCTGCAAAGATGCTGGATTCAGTGTTACACCTTTTCTCGGTCTTCCATCTCAATCATTAATCTCAATATCATCATATTCAATCACTTTTTGATGCACAATTAGTTAATTTCATAGCTCAAATTTTGAATATTAATCCCCTACAGACTCCGTGCGCCGATCACCGGAATCCATGTTCCGATTCTCGAATCCTACGGACTCCATGTCCCTATCTCGGGTTGGAAACCCGGCCTGATTATGGAAGTTCTTTCTGAGTGTCCCTTCATCAATTTCAACATATCATCACTCATTCTCATCTTCGCGATTAGCCAAAAGTGGCAGAAAAGCGAAGTAAAATATACCAAATCAATCGATCAACCGATTGATTGGGTCGGAGTGAGACAGAGTTTCAGAATAATTCCCCTTAGGTACTTACATATAATAACATAAACAAGATGACACACTGTTATATATTGGTACGAAAATCAGAGCTTGGTGTTCGTGTCCTCGTCAGACCACATTCACCAACAAATATTATATTCGCCTATCGGTGGAACAAGCTACGCATTTCCCAGCATCCGAGCACGAGCAGTACCGAATCTCTCAAGTGGTTGCGGAGAGACGACAGCGTTTGCGTGCAGCCAGAAGGGAAAAACGTTGCGTGGGAGTTTGGGCTCAATCCCCGGACCTGTTCTCTCAACGAGGGCGAATCGCATCGTATATTTCACCAGTTAAGGCTGTCAGAAAAGATGGGAGCGAGCTAATTGCCTCGGCTCCAGAGAGCCGCCGCCGCAGACGGGTCCCTGCCAGGTCTCGTCCGCTCCCGCCGCGATCCGATTGCCAATTGTCTTCGCCAGGGTTTATAATTTGGTGACATCATCTTGCATCCGGGGAGAGAGATGCGCGGTGCGTGCACTGCTACAGATTCTGAAACGTGCCGTTTCGGTTATCTCAGGAAAGCCAAAGGGGAGGTTGGTTTCTTCGACGATGATAAATGGCCAGCTCGTCTGCTGACGTTGAAACGCACGAGTATGGACATTTCTATATCGTCTTGTGCGGTTTTCCTTTCGTTTCATTCTCCACTTTTTCACGCTACTTTACTTCTTTATATAGCCTACCCCCACACTTCTGGTTCATTATCTCTGTTTTTGTCTCCTAGTTTTACCATCCCATTATTAATCATCATACATCCCTCTTATCTTTAAATCCTCCTGCGTGCAACTTTTCCTCTACTTCTTTACCTCACGTTTCCTCCAGTCTTTACACAGTTTCACATTTCTCTATTCCTTCCTCACTCTTGGTGTCAATTGGCCATCGTCTCTTATTGTCTTGTTTTCCTTCTAATTCTTAATTATAATATCTTCAATATTTTCCCTTTTTCTGTATTGTCTTCATTTTCCCCACCACTCCTTTTCCTAATCTTACATCAGTTCTACTTACTTATCATTCTAATTTAAGTCTTTCAACTTTTTCCCTACTTCGTTAACGCATCGTTTTATTCTTCTCACATGGCACGTGAATTGATTGGCCATTGTTCTGGTCTGTTTCTTGTTTTCTCATATATTCTGAATCATAAAATTCATTTCTGTCTCTTCGCCACTTTCCTCACTTTCACATTCCCTTTTCATAATTTACTAGTTTCTTTCCTTCTCACTATATTGTCTGTTCGATTCTCGATTTTCTGATTCCTTTCATAGGAACAAGATCGCTGACTGGAAATATGTCTTGTTACATGGTGAAATATTCTAGATTTATTCCTATTACTAGACAAATGGAGATACTAGATTGAAAACGCGGTTTTTCCTACAAAGGTAAGAGGACTCTAGCTAAGAATCCAGGTTCTTATGTCAAGAATAAGATCCTACATTGAAAATCTGGTTCCTGTTACACTTTAAAGAAATCTAGAACTGGTATAGTTTTAAATACAGCATAATAAAAAATATAAATATGCTGACCAAGGCAGTAATTTATTTTATTAAAAACATAAACTAAACGTAACGTTTCAACCTTCTAGCAAGGTCTTCATCAGACTCTGTATCAAGTACAAAAGTAACAAGATACCAAAAACAGGGCATTATATACACAAAACATTACTCCCTCCAGACTAATAGAAAGCTGTTTTGGAACTTTCTAGCAGGTGGCTTTCACTATACTTTCACCTAAACGGCGAAAAATATATACTTTCATATAGAATGTGGATTGGGCTTTATATATCATGCTCTTTTTCCTTCATTTTCTTCCTTCTCCTCTCCTCTTTCACTCTTGTCCTTTCCACTCTTTCTAACACTTTCTTCCATTCTTTGTTTAACTTCAGTCCCCCATTTCAGTTCATTGTGTCTTCTTCACCTTTCTTCTCTATTTCCTTGGCTTCCTTCCATTTTCTCACTAGCATTCTCTTCTCCCTTCCTATCTGCTTAGCCTCATCCCACTCTATGTCATGTCCTGTTTCTCTCGTGTGTTTAAATATCACATTTCTCTCTCTCTTAAGTCGTACATCATCCCTATGTTGTTTCAACCTATCTTTCAGTCTCTTTTTCGTTTCTCCTATGTACACACTCTGACATTCTTTACATTTTACTTCGTAGATAATCCCTTCCTCTTCCTCTTCTCTGTTTTCCTTTTTCTTGTTTGCATTCTTCGAAAGAAAGAAAGAAATGGGAAAACAAAGAAAAGTAGATAATTTGAGTCAGAAAGAAAGGGAAGGGATAAAGAAAATCAAGAAAAGAAATGATGTGCTGATAGAGCAGACAGATAAAGGAGGAGCAATTGTGGTGATGGAAAGAGAATGGTACGAGAGGAAGTTTGAAGACCTAAAAGGAAATGGATATGAGGAGATTTGTGGAACAGAAGAAGAACAAACTATAAAAGAAAGGGTCATACAAGACTGTAGGAGGAGTGGATTCAAGAAATGCATAAAGGAGACAGGAAGACTACCAAGTTTGAAGGGCTTTCCAAAGATACACAAAGAGGAGATAAAGTTAAGACCAGTAATGAATTGCAGAAACAATATTTTGGAACCCTTGGAAAAGAAATTAAAGTAAGTTATTGAAGTGTTGGTAACACAGCAAGAAAGCAGAGCAGTTAAGAACAGTGAGCAAGTAGTAGACCTCATAAAAGGACTTAAGTTAAATGAGATGAAGACGACAATGTTTAGCTTAGATGTAAAAAGTATGTTCCCAAGCATCAAGAGGGAACACGTTTTGGACATTATTAAAAAGAGAATGGGAAAGGAAATTATAGGAGAATGGGATAGTGAAAGGGTAGTGAAGGCGCTGGAAACCATTTGGAATAACGGTTACAGTATAATGGGAGATAAAATAATGTTAATGAGTGAAGGACTGAATATAGGTTCTAGCCTAAGCCCAGCATTGGCTGAATTGGTTATGAATGAATGGGAAAAGAAAGTGATAGAAAAAGGAGGTGACAAAATAATTTTGTTTTGCAGATATGTGGACGATTGTTTTGGCATATGGAAGGGAACAAAGAGGCAGCTTGACATTTTTGCCAAAGAAATACAAGATGAAGAAAGAGGGATTTTATTGGAACTTGAAATAGAAGAAGAAGGCAAGTTAGGCTACCTTGATATATTGATGAAAAGGAAGAGAGGAGAAGAAATTGAAACCGCTTGGCATCAGAAGAAGTGTGCAGCAGGGGTATTCTGCCACAAAAGAAGTGATGTAAGTGAGGTGACAAAAAGAAATTTCATAAAGAATATGGAGGACAGAATAACGAAAATATGCACGAAGGAATGTGAAAAAGAAGGCAAAATAAATAGCCTATGGAAACAGCTGGAAAAGAATGGCTATGAGAAGCAGGATAGACTGGACATAAACAGAAGAAGGAAGAAAAGAGGAAGGGGAGAATTGGATGAGAAAGAAAAAGATGAAGAGAAAGAAAAAGAGAGGTGGTTTGGAATAAGGAGTATGGGGGAGACCACAGAAAAGATATGCAAAGTGCTTAGGAAAGTGGGCATTAAAACTTACAGGAAGGGAGGGAGAAGCATCTTAGGAATAGCGAAGAATGCAAACAAGAAAAAGGAAAACAGAGAAGAGGAAGAGGAAGGGATTATCTACGAAGTAAAATGTAAAGAATGTCAGAGTGTGTACATAGGAGAAACGAAAAAGAGACTGAAAGATAGGTTGAAACAACATAGGGATGATGTACGACTTAAGAGAGAGAGAAATGCGATATTTAAACACACGAGAGAAACAGGACATGACATAGAGTGGGATGAGGCTAAGCAGATAGGAAGGGAGAAGAGAATGCTAGTGAGAAAATGGAAGGAAGCCAAGGAAATAGAGAAGAAAGGTGAAGAAGACACAATGAACTGGAATGGGGGACTGAAGTTAAACAAAGAATGGAAGAAAGTGTTAGAAAGAGTGGAAAGGACAAGAGAGAAAGAGGAGAGGAGAAGGAAGAAAATGAAGGAAAAAGAGCATGATATATAAAGCCCAATCCACATTCTATATGAAAGTATATATATTTCGCCTTTTAGGTGAAAATATAGTGAAAGCCACCTGCTAGAAAGTTCCAAAACAACTTTCTATTAGTCTGGAGGGAGTAATGTTTTGTGTATATAATGCCCTGTTTTTGGTATCTTGTTACTTTTGTACTTGATACAGAGTCTGATGAAGACCTTGCTAGAAGGTTGAAACGTTACGTTTAGTTTATGTTTTTAATAAAATAAATTACTGCCTTGGTCAGCATATTTATATTTTTCATAATAATGGAAACAAGGCTTAATGGTGTTAGCATAATAAAGTGTTATGCTCAACTATACGCTAATTGAGACTGATGCTGCAGCTTGAGTGGGATCCGAGGCAATGGGCAATGTGCCTCCAATGTTTCTTTAACATGTCTAAACTAAGCGTAAAATCTTAGATCGGAAACCAAGGTTTCTGTTGCAACAGTGAAGAAGCCTCTAAAGTGAAAACCTATATCCTCCATGAATAGGAATAAAAGTCCTAGACAGAAAATCTGGTTCCTAGTATTATTGCCCACGGGACGAGACGGGACAGGTTTTTAAAAAATCGAGACGGGACGAGATTGATCATGTGTCCTTTCGAGACGAGACAGCATTTCACAGCATTTCCACGAGACCAGACAGGCCAAAGTCTCGTCTCGTGGGCAACACTAGTTCCTAGTGGAAGGAGATTCTGGATGAGAAATATGGCTTCTGCTACAAGAATAAAGAATACGCTAAATTGTAATTCTGGTTCCTGTTACAACTGTGAAGAAGACCCTGATCTGGAAACCTGATTCGTGATAAAATTATGAAGAAAATCATAGATGGGTAGCCTGGTCTCTGTTGTTAGATAGCGGAAGAAGAGGAGAAAGATACAAGAGTAAAATAAGGTTGTATATGGGAACTGTGGTTTCTGCTGTAATCCGAAGAAAATATTTATATAGGAAACCTGGTTCCTGTTGGAAGAATAAAAGGAGTAAATTGGAAAAGCCGGTTCCTCTAAATATGTGAGTAAATATGGTTCCATAATGTAAACCTAAGATTTATGTTAAAGAGTAAATGGAATCTAATTCTAGATTGGGTAAGCGTGGTTCCTGTTACAAGCGTAAACAAGAATCTAATTCTAGATTGGGCAAACTTGTTTCTTCTTACAAGTGTAAACAAGAATCTAATTCTAGATTGGGTGAGTTTGCTTCCTCTTACAAGCGTAAATAGGAATCTAATTCTAGATTGGGTGAGCTTGTTTAATCTTACAAGCGTAAACAAGAATATAATTCTACATTGGGTGAGCTTATTTAATCTCGTACAAGCGTAAACAAAAATCTAATTCTAGATTGGTTGAGATTGTTTAATATTACAAGCGTAAACAAGAATCTAATTCTAGATTGGGTGAGCTTGTTTCCTCGTACAAGCGTAAATAAGAATCTAATTCTAGATTTAGTATTCTTGGTTCCTCTTACAAGAGTAAATAACATTCTGGGTTGGTATACTGGTTCATACTACAAGAGTAAAGAAGGTTATTGTTGGGTAACCTGGTGAAAGTTGGTCCCTGTTACGTTCCTGGTAAATAAGATTCTGCTTTGCAAACCTCTGTTACAAAAGCCGTCAGAGGCAGCACCGTCGGTACTGATGCTAATACTAGATTGGGTAAGCCGGGTTCTTGTTACATGAGTAAAGAAGAATGGATTGGAAGCCTGGTAGCAACGACAATAGTAAAGAAGATCCCAAATGAGAACCTCTCTTGGTTCCTGTGGTAATCGTGAAGGCAATCCTAGACAGGAAATCTGTTTTTTGTTGAAGAACCACAGGAGATGCTGGATGGGAAACCTGGTTCATGCTACAAGAGGAAGAGGAGCTCATTGTACTTCCCATCATCTTTTCTTGCTGTCTCACTTCCCGTCAGAGGCAGCACCGTCGGTACTGATGCTAGTAGCATCAATCGTTGAGCAGCGGGCTGGTGACATCAGGCCTCTAATAATTGGGACAGGAAGCGCTTCATAAATCACGCGTCGGCTTTCTGAACTCCATTGAACAGAGAACAGCCGCCCGGCGCGGAAAATGACAAGGAGATTTCTGCTTTTTTATACAGCGTGGAGTTTTCTAATTATTTCCTATGCTCTTTTCATGGTGCTTTATGATTGCTAATTGCAGGGCTTGCAGGAAGCGTGATTCTTGAGATGTTCTGTCCATGATTTGATCTTCATGACTTCCATCATTGTCGTTGATATCGATTGGTTCTTTGCTGATTCAAATTTCACGTACCGAGTATCGAGGTCTGATCACAATCTTTGGGTTAGCATGAGGAAAGAAAACCGTAGGTCCGACCAATATAACGTACTCAATTTTACAGGGTGGTCAAAAAAGGTGACTGAAAGGATTAACTACTTGTTATTTTGGTTATTCTTTTTAACCACCCTCAATAACTGACTGTTTAATAGAAGATTGCACAAGCTCTGTAAATTCTAGACGAACCGAAATTTAATGTCAGAGATTTTCGGTTCCGTTTGAAACTTCGGTACAAAATTTGAAGAATTCACCCAAAAAAAAACATACTATGCTCTTGTACTTTTTCTAACGTACTGAACAGATATCTACCTGATTATTTATAGATAAGTCATGTATTTCGTTTAAAGCAATTACAAATCGTATCCATTAGTGGCATTTTTTCAGGAGTTTGTAGAGTCGAAATGAGGAATAGAACATAAAATCTTCATTGAGAAAATTTGTTTCCCTTAACGACCTCTGTATTGATTATTGATTGATTTGGTTTATTTTACTTCGTATTTCTGCCACTTTTGACTAATCGCGTAGATGATGATGATATGAAATTGATTAAGGAACACTCACAAAAAGAACACCCATGCCCAGAGCGGGATTCGAACCCGGGACCCATTGCATCGTAGCGTGCAGTGTTAACAACTCGGCCGCGGAGGTTCCTCTATATGCTAGGAAAGTTTGAACAGAGGTACGCTGTATATGTCCTTTACAAATCGAGACGAGACCGAAACGAGAACGGGACGGATATTTATACATACACAAATTGGGATTCACAGAGCGCTCTATGATTATTTCAGTTATACATTTTCATTTTACAATTTATTTCAGATAGTTATATGTTTCATAATCTTACCATATTTCAAATATCTCGTTATTTTTTTAATTTTTCTGCCGTTTATATAAGTCGAATCTAGACATGAATTATATAGCCATTTACAAGTCGAGACGAGTCCCAAACCCATACGTATCTGGTACAACTGAGTTGATCAACAGAATTCAAACGCAGTAACGGCATCTTGTGGAAGGAAATAAATCAATGTTACGGCTAATCCCTATTTCTGACATTTCAAGATAAGTTCGTCTGTATACGATGCACGAAATCAGGGCACGATAAGACAGCTATAAATCCTTCGATCAACACGAAATCCTCCGAGGAAACGATCCCAACATCCCGATAAGATATCGTTGAACAAATGTAAGGTTCGAACACATTACCAGACTGTGGAAAAATCTAAAGAAATCGTCTTGGCGTGTTGCAATTATTTATAATTATTTTAAATTTTGGGTGTTTTTTGAAAAATAGAAATATGTAATGAATTGCCATATAGCCAGGTATGACGCTGTGTGCAGGCACAGGTGGACAGCCGTCCATATTAAAGTGGCCTTACCGACCTGTTTGCCCAAACGTAAAAAATCGAATAAATTTATTCTTGCTGTTTTTTAAATTCACCCTCTAGGTCGCATTTCGGTACTGTGAAAATTATGTTTCACTTCATATTTATGAAGTGAAACATAATGAGCCAAATTGTCCACTTTTTCTCAGTGAGTTTCTAGGGAATCCTCGAGGGCGTAGTTATAACGTTGTCCCCTTGTAATGAAGGGGTCCAGAGTTCGATCTCAACTGGAGGCATGAATCCTACTTTAAACTGTAGGTCCTGTTTCGATTAGCCTATCTGTGCAAGAAGTAAAATTAGAACAAAAATTCTAACTTAGAGGTTTTCTAGAAGTGCCCACTTCTCATCTCTTAGTGCCTCAACAAGTGCCAATCTAGTTTAGGACCTCTACAAGTGCCCACTTCCAGTCTTCTAGGATCTCTACAACTGTCCACTTCCTATATCTTAATACCTCTACAAGTGTCCATTTCTGATCCCTTAGTGCCTCTTCGGGTAATCAATTCCTATCTCGTAGTATCTCTGCAAGTGCACACTTCTCGTTTAGGACGTAAAGAAGTGCTCACTTCAAGTGCCCACTTCCCCTCTTCCGCGTTTCTTTTTGTGTGATAAAACTCACTTCCAATCTCCTAGTGCCCCAACAAGTATCTATCTTTACAAGTGTCCACTTCCCGTGTCTCAGAACCTGTAAAAGTACCCATTTACTCTCGTTTCAAGTGTCCACATCTTTGTAGTTATTTATATTTACTGGCTATTGATAAGTTTTTGGGGGTACAAAACTACGTCGACATATAAACAAAAGGGACCGATGGATATCTTTATCACTCTCCACAGCATCAAAGAATCAGTATCCTTAGTCGATTTGTCCTGGGTTCGTCAATAGAGGTGTCGAGGCGATAAAGATTTTTGGAAGATAATCCGACAACAATTCACCCCCTTTTCCCTCCTCTTTCAATTGATAGGGTTTTGTTATTGAAAGAACCTGACGGCTTGTCGAAACGTTACACCTCCTCCCCATTCTCTGAAACATTTCAGCTCTTACTTATGCCCATTTGATTCTGCACCGCAAAAACCCAACGGGGTGTTTTCACAGGGAAGGTCGACGGTCTTTGTGGCACTTGATGCTTTATTTTCACCCCTTCTGTGCTCACGATAGCGGAAACCATGATATAACCAAAGCCCTCCCTTCCCTATTCAGAATCCAGGCTGAGCAACGAGGGTAAAAACCAATTGAACTAGTTCAGCGAGTAGCAGCGTTGCCAACCCTACTGTTATAAAACGCTCTACTCACGATTTGGATGCACCAGTTGCAATTGCAACTCCAGTGGCAAATAAGGTAAGTTGGAAACAATGCTAGTGTGGAAATTGATAACCAGATGAGCGTCACATATATTTACACATTCCCACAAAAACCTGTAAAAATATAATTTTCCTCGAGTATCCAGTGGGAATTATTAGTAACTTGTTTACTAGAGGTCTTGTTCAGTCTTACGGCGGGCGTCCTACATACTGGCAACAGAAGTGGGGAGCGGGGAAGCTACCAATCCAGCGGGATAAGAAAGGCAGCAGCTTGTAGAGCGAGGTGCGCGCAGCACCTCCTCCCGCGATGTCGTAAATCTCGGTGCCACCGCTGTTGTCTGGTTGGTCTGATGTGTATTCCCAGCTCCCCACTTCCGTTTCCAGCATGTAGGTCGTCCGCCGTAAGAGTGAACATCCAAACATCCAACAACCCCAAAAAGTATAAAACTATGACCAGAGAGAAAGTGTATTATCTAGGGGGGATATTCATTATCAACCCTGCTAGAAATATCACGCTGTGTGCACGTGACAACAGTGGCGTGCCCAGAGAAGGGGGAAATTGAGTTACAGTTCCGGGGTCTCTGTACAGAGCATGGAGCTCGTCATGAACGGTCAGCATGGCACCAAACCAGCCTGAAGTTGCAATGCAGAGCTTTTGGTTGCAGATTGGGAGGAGGGTTAGGAGAAACGGCAAGGCCGCAAAGAAGGAATGATATTGGATGCACGGTGTGAAGATGAGATCGGAGATATCAAAGACGTGCTGACCGTTCAGATTGTGATTCCTGTTTAAGAAAGTTCGATACACGCTAAAGAATGGGAAGCAAGTCTCCACCATCCGCAGTATCAATATATAGGGGTTGGCAACTCTGACGGGCAGGCTGGAAACGACGTGCTTACGCAGACCAACACCCGCGGCGCTGTTCCGCGCATGCGCAAGTGAGCAACGCAAGCAGTTGAGCGTTAAATTTGCAGTACGCTGCCTCCCTCCGTAACAAGGACGAGAGAGAGAGAGAGGGTGCAATGAGGGGGAGTTTTCCGACTCAAGGGGTGAGGGGATAAACTAAGCCTGAACAACATATGTCACAGTTCGTACGGAAAATGAACAAGAACTAGGAGGAAGGGAAAGAGGTGCCGATTAAGACTGCTAATTCGAGGCGGGCTTTATGAAAGTGCAAGTAATAGACGGGGATAATTAAGCCTAAATCACTAGAAAATAAGGGGGGAGTGGGATTAGCCATACTCGCGCCTGTGCCTATTGTTGTGCAGAGGACCATTAACGTTGTTTTCTTGCTGTGGTCGCTCGAACCATGGATTTTGAGAGAGAGAGGGATTGCGAGGGATCAGAGAATCATGGGAAGGAACAACAGGCAGTGTTAAGTCTCTATCGTTGCCACATGGGGGAGGTATATCTAATTGTAAACCGCTTCAGATATCTTCTATTGTATGTGCTCCGACCTCGAAGAATGTGAACGCCCCTTCTCCTACTTATGCTTACAAACGTGGAAGGGGGAGGACATGTCACATTACATATCTCACCGCCATTTTGTGCTTGCCGAAGAAATTCGAGACGGCTGAATCCGACGGTGCTGCCACCTGCCCTATACGCGGCTATTATGCACGCGACGTTAAGCAAAGAGGTGATGTAGAGAAACCGTCGAGTTCGTCACTCAAAGCTCGGAGGCATTTAGTCCACGTTTCGGGATCACACACGGTGTTGTTTTTTGAGCTGGGTACGCACCTTCGTTATTTGATCCAGCGTCAGCTATATGAGCCGTGGAATCTATAGTTGCTCCACGGCGACTTTCTAGTAAATCATGAGAAGGGTTAGATGAGAACTTATATCGTGTACATTTACGGAAAATTTCCTCGACAGCTCGTAGCACAATGGGAAAAACGTTGAGGTGCCATCAAGAACTTCCCAGACTGGGATTTCTGCGCAACGCAAATGAACAGTATATCCCTGAATTACTAATTCACAAATTAGCAGACTCGTAAATGTACGACAGTGGAAATTCAAAAATTTAGTAAGAGGTTGCGATTTTGTTCAATAGTCAGTGCCTTATTTTACCATCGTTTCAGGTGCCTGAATAAGCTCTCAGGGACCACCGCTCGTCAAAGTATAACAAAGCATGCTGCTCGCTCTGGTTTACCCTATACAGCACACAATATATCATTAATATTTCTCCGGTGCTACAACCTCAGTTACTATAAATTATATATCTAATGCGTCCAGTATGGAAAAATGAAATCTGAAGTATCTAAAATTGTCTCAATATAGACACAACCTCGTGCGACAGTGTTACCAAGTACACTATCGAGAAAGTCCCATACTATTCGTCTTTCAGGAACATCATTTCAATGTTGCCAGCACTTGCGAATGGAAATGTGCTATATTGTACCAAATAGAGCTCGTATCATTGCAGTGGAGATGGCCAGTGTTTTAAAGAAGATCTGTTCCTGCAAACATAACGAGGTCAGAATCTAGAAATAATGTGTTCGAATGTCGAACAAGGAGTCACGTATCCCACACAATGTATAATGCGTTGATCTTTATGTAGAGAACATGAATATGTATACCATTCAAATTGTCAATATACAGGGTTACCTGTAAGTCAGTTGGCAAAAATGCAGATATGAGTAACTGCTAGTGTTATGGGCTACATTGTACATTTTCATATTTTTTCCATTTTTATCATTTTCAAAACTCTGTGTACGATACATTGAGGAAGCAGAACTCATATGATCTTCAAGGTTTCACTTGCACTACAGTTTGGCCATAAATAATTTGAAATATAGTACGTAATATAAGAAGCGTACGGCAAGACACTAATATTGTGGACATAGTAACTGTCGTACATTTAAAATTGTTGGGTTAGTTGAACATTTATGGGAGCTAGCCATGTGCGTATTTAATGGGGGAGGGGGTTCAACAGATCCAAACCCCTCCCTTTTGGTTCAGTAAATTACCAGATTACCTGTTCTATCCGCTTGTTCATAAAAAAATTCTTCGGACTTACTATTTTCTCTTAAATTCGAGATAGGATACGGATGGGAAGGGAATTACGAAATTCCACACACCAGATGGGACTGCAGAACAAATTTCTGTAATTGCCTGATAGTATCGGAATTTCTGAAATTAGAAACTGCATTCTGACTGTCAAATCAGTTGTAATTATTTTCCCTTGAGTATTTTTTAAAGGAATTTAGTTTTTAAAAACTCAGTGCAAGGAAACCAGGTAAACATCGCAACATTATCAAGTTGATTGACACAAGATGAACAGAAAAGTATCAATACTAAGTATCGTGACTTCATGACTTGTAACGCCTCGGCTACTTATTTAACTTGCCTGACGTCGATCTGGTTCTACATTACAATGGTAATGTCAAACCCACAAAAACAATTAAACAAATAAACAAAAGGCAATCATTAATAACCTATTTACCTTTTGTCCCAGGGTAAGTGCCATCAGTCGGAGCCCAAGAGATTACATAGGGTAGAACAAATCACACCACAGGGTTAGTTCTATATATACACTGTAATTTCTATAAAAGAGCACATGCATAAACATTACATCATTGCCCCTTTCATTCATACATTCACTCACGCATTCATATCTCGGCAATCCAATAGACATGAGTAATTAGTACAAAAATAGTTCGGCGGCATGTTTAAAGTTAGCTACATTGATTAAACTGTTCTTAATTTGACATTTACTTTTTCTTTTCCGGGAAAAACCATGTTCCGGTAGGAGCTTAACCTGTACGACAAAACACTACTCCTATTATGTTGTTGTAATTGAATGTTAATCTTTATATTGCTACTTTTGCGGTTAACATGGATCACTGTTATGTAATTATATAGACAAATTTATAGCGTCGTACAATCTGAATGTTAAATACTTTGGATAAATTAATAAATGAAAGCTGTACGGTTTTACATGTCAAAATTATAGCTTGTGCAATTTAATCACCGTAATAAGCAATGTCACTTCGAGATTTTTTACGTAATAAGCGAGTTCATTGGATTTCACGACGGGGCGAACGAAGCTTATCCATTTTCACGTCCATTCCGGCTTACCTTTGTCGGCTCTGACTGAAGTCCTCGTGGTGGAGATGGATGCTTGGCGGCTTGGTCAATAGATGGTTTCCTGGCGATAAGATTGGATTTCCGCATCTTCAAGGGTGGCAACTAGGTCAGACGCCCCCCTTAGCGGGGCCTTTCGCTGTCTCTACTCCATCTTGATAGTAAACAACCACGTGCGAAATAAACACAACACGGAACGGTGCGACACACAAAGCGGATACTTTACGCGGGTGTTTCGCGAGAGATTGTGCACGATAACACGTCGAAGAAAATCTGAGTAAAACTGTGTCTTCCGCTTCTCTGCTCGTCTATTTATTTGCTATTCAAAAGGTTCGTTACGGTACCCTCTCTTGCCAAGCGTTGGTAAATCGTCCTCAAGTCGTAGCCTCTTGTCCTGCTATCTTCGCCCGTGTATTTGGAGTTCTTTGACCCTTCTCCAAAAGCACCTCGAAGAGAGGTTACCCAAAGACCGGGCCCCATTGTAACCTGCACGTTCGTTCCGAAGAGAGTGTCAAGGAGTCTGTAGTTATTGTTGTCCAGTCTCGTTGTTTAATCTTTAATATCTGGCTTAATTCATCTCCTATCAAATTCTGCTTTTGGGATTTCGTCGATTATAATCTGCTGCTGGGCTGTCTTTAATTTCAGGTGAATCTGATCATTGGTACTAAAGTTGTATTTTATGTTTTTTTAGCCCGAGGATCGGCCTCTCCTCTCGGGAAACAGGCTAGTCCTCCGCGCTCCGCCATCCAACTCTCGGTGTACAGCCACCATCCAATACATGTTATTGCTTATTACGGCGATTAATTGATTTACCTGATAATTAGCAAGATTTTATCGTTATAGACTACATACACACAACTTTGTCGGGTCCAGCACCCTCCCGTCTACCCCGCAGTGTCCTGGATTTTCACTTATGAAATAAAGCAACCCTAAACATACCAAAAGTTGAACACCCCTATGTAAACTATATATACGCCCATGGAGCTAGCCCAAAATTTGCTAATATTTTAAAATCATGTTTGGAACTAAAAATTAGAAACTAAAACCGTAGTAGAATTAGAGATTATCCAATAGCTCAAATTATGAACAAATTATAATATATATTGCGTGGTTGAGGAGGAACGAACGTACGATCCAAGGCAGGGAAGATCATCAATTTTTAACTACCTTAAAACTTAGAACTCTTCAGTTGGAACTTGCATAACTGATACCTAGGAATTGATGACCGGTCCGCATTATGACGCATCATAACAATGCTTTGGGAAATACACCGAGTGCGGACACCATCTCGTCAGCCCAGCTACGGATGATATCGACACAAGACGAGACTTTATAGTGTCTCGTCTCGTTTCGGTTTATAAAAATCCATCTCGTTCTCGTCACGGTCTAGAAAGCCAAATCTCGCCATTGCCTCCAGTCTCGAAATGTAGGGTGCAACGTGTCACCGCACAAAACTTAACAACCTTTAGAAGTCAATAAGGTAAAAAATCGTCTCAAAATAACATTTTTATTTGACACCTCGTTTCGACGCCACGATCCTTGATCCATAATAATAGTGTATGTAATCACTGAGAAAAGGTTCACAATTGCCACTAATTGATCGATTGTGTACTTACTTTAATCAAAATACACGATTAAACTATAAATAATCAATCAAGGTTTGTTAAAAGAGTAGCCGACTTTTATTAATAAATAAAATTGTGTATTCAGATACCACAATCTTACATTCATCTCCTTCAAAGTAGTCCCCTTGGGCTGCAACACACTTCTCCCAACGGTTCTCCCACTGTTGGAAGCAGCGCTGGAATGCCTCTTTTGGGATTGCGCACAGCTGGTACGTCCGCATTTTGCATGATGTCTTCTCTGGACTGAAATCTGGTTCCTTTCAGGGGCATTTTCAGCTTGGGAGAAAGCCAGAAATAACATGGAGCCATGTCGGGAGAGTACGGAGCCTGACGAAGCACTTTTCACAGTCTCTAGCATGTCCTGTGCGATCTCCAAGCGGAGTTTCTTCTGCTCGATCGTTAGTAGCTTCGGCACGAACTTCGCCGAGATTCTCCTGAGACCCAAATCATTAGTCAAAATGGAATGAACGGATCCAATGCTGATGCCCACCTCGTCTGAAGGTTCTCTGATCGTGATTGGACGATCCTGCCTTACCAGGGTCCTCATTTGGTCAATGACGATCTCATTTCTGGATGTTGAGGGCCTACCAGAACGTGCTTCCCTCTCCACTGACGTGCGGCCATCTTTGAAGCGGTTGTACCACTCCTATAACTGTGTGGTGCCCATGTCTTCGTCCCCGAAGGCCTGTCGAATCTTGCGGATCGTTTGCACTTGGGATTCTCCAAGCTTGACACAAAATTCCATGCAGTAGCGTTGTTCAAGTTTTTCAGTTATTTTGTCAAAAACGAAAATCCGACGCCGCTCACTTACACCTCCTCACTCATCGGCGATCTGCCTGCGACTGCTTCTGCAGGCTCGAAATAAAACAAGAATGCACATTAGGATTACCTACATACGTGCATCAAACCACGCCTCCCTAACTACATTTGTTTACGCCAAAGAAATTTAGGACGGATACTTTTTGAACAAACCTCGTATATCCGGTGTGCGGTGTTATACCAAAGTTTCGAACAAGATCGAGAGTCTCGAACCCTGAGTCCTGGTCTTGTCTCGATTTTACAGCGTTCTGTCTCGTTTTCGATCTTGTTTCGACACCATCAGCGAACTCAATGGCAAACGACCACGAAATCGAACCATGAATCTCCATGTTTGTATCAGATACTTTAATGCTCGTGCACATGCTGCTACCGGCATATGTTACTGGATAATATGCCACCATATCTAGACTGGATATAAATGCAACATCATTCCACCCTCTTTACTTTTTCCTATCACTAAAAAAAGAAAGAAAAATAAGAGAAGATGATTTAATTTATTGGATGATTTATGTTCTTCCACTGGATCCGTTGCGTGAGCCAATTCTCCAAATTTGGAAACCCGCATCTATGAAAGAGTTCGCAGGGGGCGTTGGAAAGGGGGAGAAAGTGTCACATTCAAAACTAGATGCCGCTCCAAATAGGTGTCAAAATCAATGAGAATTGTAGGAGCAAAAGAAACCTACTACGTATTTTATAATTTTCTTTGCTTCTTCTCTATAGACAAAAAAGAAGAGTGCAAATCAGTGGGCGGCGGGTGCCAGGAATTTTCTTCCCAGTAGAACCAGTATTGCAAGCTTCGCTATCCAAAAAAAAAAAAAAAAAAAAAAGCAACCATAGAAGAATAAGTTCACATATGGTTAGATTATGGTTAGGTGACGTAGGTTTACATAGGTTTGTTTACACATGAGTAATAAGCCACCCGTGTGGTATGTCGGAATGAAAGCGGAAAGCGAACCTGCTGAAGCGTAGCAAACATTTTCAATTTTTCAAATTCCTTAATGGAACAGTAAATCTCATTAGACTGCAGTCTAGTCTTTATTTACTAGACATGAAGTGAATATGATTACGAGTGAAAAATGCCATAGTGGCAGTTTTCCGCTGTCATTCTCTTTCTCGGCTTTTCATGTCAACTTGACTCAATTCTCTCCTTTTCCATTCAGGACAGATAAAGAAATACATCTATGTCTTACCCAGGAGTCGAACCCTGTACCCCGGGTGCTGACTACTCAGATATGGATATCGACTTCCAACTGAGCAACAAAGGCATCCCTGGTTTCGACTGCCCCCTTCCTCCGATTGCGATCCACGCATTATAGAACGTCCTAGGAGTCTGGAGCAAAGCAGTGCAAGCATGCTGCTGTGACCTCGTTGCCCCCTCCATGCAATCCCTCTCAAGCGTTCGTTGGACGAGCCCTCTCAAGTCACAACTTGCGCAGAGGACTTGCTTCGTTCGCTTGCTCCACAGGACTCCCGGGACAGGGTGAAGGAACTGTCGACGTCATCAGTTTTCAAAGGCAAAAGACTCCGTTGCAGTATCACTGACAAGAGACAATTCCACACAGGTAAAGCAACGGAAGGAAGGAATCAGGCGAAATCAGGGCTGGCTCGATAGATCAAGTTGGTAGGTTAATGGCACGGCATGCGAGAAACCCGGGTGAGAGTCCTGGTCGAGCATTCATTTTCACTCAAAGTTTACACTGCATTTTAGGTACATATAACCCTTACCAAAATAATTGCAAAGTCATGTGTCACCCTAGAGCTAACACTGGCATCATGTAATTACAATGAAGAAATGAAATCAATGCAATGTTGCAAAAGTAATGTCGAGGTCTTTGCAGCATCGCACGAAACGAAGTTGTTGGGTTGTTACGGTTTCCGTGACAACGACCACGGAAGAGTTTCCTCTCATAAAATGCTCCTGTGTCCCTTCCTCGCCGTCCAATTTCACAGCCTCCACGACGGGCATCATCTTGGACGAAGGACCCCGCCGAGCACAAAAAGCCAACTGCTGCTCGATTGCTTGGTCCGTTGTTAATTAAGCCCACGAAGAAAATTGGAACATGTAATTAATCCAATTGGTCGTTCGGTCAATGAGTGTTTAATGGGGCGGAAGGGAGAGGGACTGTTGACTGCCTGGACCTTGGAGAGGAGGAGGAAAGACCGTCAGGCCACTTTGGCTTAGAGAAGATAACGATCAGTCGCTTGGTTACCTTCTGTTGCAGTTCCTCTGGCAACGAGATGGGGAGAACTGCTTTGCCTCGTCGAGGAAATGTTCACAAGCTTGGGAACCTCTCAATGATGCGAGTCTACACGTGAACAATGATAGTCTGCATCTCCATGCAATTATTTCCTCTTACCAAAACTACGAATTGTCAAGCTAGGCTCACATGGTTGTAATTCAAATGCAAAATGTGCATTATTTTCTTGTTACTAAAACAATGGATTACCAATCTTCCTTCTAAATTCAGTAGACTCGCGATTATCCGAACTAATTGGGACCGAGATTACCTCGGATACGGAAAAACTCGGATAATACGGAGATAATGTGCTAATAGGTCGTAAATGACGAAACAACACTTAAAACTGTATAGTAATAATTTATTACTAGTACAACATAAATGAGAAGATTACTTTTTCCGCTTAGAATAGGCCTACATAGACTTAAACACCACCGTAACAATCGGATGCACCGACAATGTAACGAACACGTGCAGCGCGGACGGTGACTTGACTCCATAAACAAACAGGGGGTTGCGTTATGAAGCGCGATGTTTTCCAACCACTCCCTCGGTTAACCCGGAGCCTCGGTTAATCGGGACTCGGTTAATCGCGAGTCTACTGTACTGAAACATGTATCTTCTACTGTTGGACCTAAATACAGTTTATATTGCTGAAACTGTGTTCAATATCGCAAGAAGTAATGGAAGTGTATTTAAAATATTCAATGGATTGATTGATTGATTTATTTAGTGTTTAAGTCCACTTTATGCACAGTAAGACTGGACATACAGTTTAAAGTGGGATCCGAATCACTGTGTGCCTCCACGGGCTACCAAACCCGGGACCCCTTGATTACAAGGCGACGGCGCTACCACTGCGCCATCGGGGAGGCCCAATGGATGATAAGGGAAACCATCTGGAATAAACAACATCATCATCCTTATCCTACTATACATAATATAGGACAACCGAATCCGTTAAGATGAACTCACAAATTGAAACGAATTAATTAAGAAAAAATGTAGTTCACAAAAGAACAAGATGGGTGTGGAAGCAAGCAACAAAAATCAAGCACTGTACTGGTGACCTCTTTCTTTCTATATATAAAAAAATAGGAAAAATAAAAGTACAAAAGGTCTAGCCTATTTCAACATACAAATTAAATCATACTCCTTAGATACAATGTCATGTACTCTCTTTGAACGACAATTGTGCAAAATTAATAACTGTGCCAAAACAATGGAGAAAAGATTAATAATAAGAGGCTAAATTAGCAAATAAGAAGACATGACAATAAATCTTGCCGAAACTTCAATATGTAAAAATAAACTGCGAAGGTTGTAGATGATACGAGGAGATGAGATCCTCCATTGTTCACAAGAATGTTAGAATAACAAATGCATTGTCTATTGTGAAGATTTAAAATAAACAGGGTGTACAAAATGAACAGAATGCCGAAAACTGTTGGGAAATATGGAAATTATATGTAAAAATAATTAAAATATGTAAAATAGGTATGTGCTAAAAGTTAATATATAGAAAATATGATCATCGTTTTTGGAGCTAACACTCCACGATTTGCAAAGATAATACAAAATAAAATTTATTTTAGGATTATATTTACATACAGGGTGGCGGAAAAGTCAGTTTACCCAAAAGCACATTGATAATAGTATTACGATGATGTATGTGCTTTCTTGTGCTAAGTAATATACTTAATATACTTTATTCCACGTGCGAGTATATTTACGTCATGATTCATAGGGGTGCTCTTCATTTATTTATGCAATGGTTGCAGTTAGCGATGGCATAAGACTTGTACACCAAGTCCAGACCGGAGATTTCTAAAATGTTGAAAACGAAAATAAAATAAGTCGAAGGAAGTGTCTGGATCGCCGCGCTAAATACGTGTGCCCATAGACCCTGGCATACTAGGCCTATAATAAATCTGACCTTGCGCGTGGGCCGCGAAACAAATTATGTAATACGCAGGACGTGACCGCCACGAAATCACCGTGATGAATGAACCTGTTCCCTGTTTCTCCAGACTCCAGAGAATCGTCCGAGAATCCAGAGCGCTCCTGTTGCATGCTGACGTTGACTAATGCACCGCATTAAGGTAGCACCCAGAAGCAGACCACATACCGTGCGTAGCGTCTCTCAACAGCAACGACCCTTAACACGAGAACCACTAGAGCCCCCTTCCGGGTAAATCACGAAACACTTCAATCAACGACTCCTCTTGTTAAAACGTGTGCAATTTTTATTTCCTGCTTTCTGCCCCGCGTGTTGTTGGCCCCACCCAGGGAAGGGGCCACGCCCGATAAATCGAGACCCCCCACTTTACCAACCTTCACCTCCTCCTCCCTTTCCAAAATTTGCTTTGGCGCTGTAGATACCGGGAAATCTTCGGTTGACATTCAGTGTTGCCAGTTATCTTAGGGAAAATTTGGTGAGCAGTCAGGAGAAAATTACAGTTATCATTCAAAACTATCTAAAATTCGTGTAATTTATATTCTTCTTTGGCAGATAAGCCAGGTAATGATAGAAATTAAGGGGCAACAGGGGTCTCGATACCGAGTAAATTGTGAAATTATCATTCTTCCCACCAAAATAGCCTACATGGGAAATGGGAATTGTTAATGTAGAACACACAGAAGAATTATAGAGAATTACACAGGAAAGAGAGAGAGAGAGAGAGAAAAGAAGGAATAAAGAAAGAGGCAGAACGAATTAAAAGAACGAACTAAAAGATAGAAATAAAGAGGAAGTGATGGAAAAGACACAAACAGTGGAATAATGAAAGAACCAAAGAGGATGGAGAAATAAAGCAAGGAAGAAAGTAAGAAATAGGTAAAGAGAAGAAGATGGAGATAAAAGATACAGAGGGAAAATGAAAGGCAAGAGAAGAAAAAGAGATGAACTAGAGGGGAAAAGAGGATGGTAAGGCAAAGAAGAAATGAAGAAGTAGAGAAAGAGAAAAAGGAATAGGTTCCGACCCACATTAAGCAATTCTACTAAACATTTTCTGATGAGCTTTGTTCAAGCTGCTAAGATTTTCTTTCATTTTCTTCTTTCTCCCTCTCTTTGCTCTGTTCTCTTTCTCTCTCTCTATTCCCTATTTCTTTCTCTCTTATCTCTTCCTTTCGTCTATTATTTATCTTTCTTTCTGTTTCTCTTCCTTGCTTTGTATCGCTAGTTTCTTCGTACCCATGATGGGACACAAATGCGCTTTCAGATGCGGAAGCACTCTTTCAAAACATTCTGGATTCGCATCTGGTCGACATGAATAAAGCACCGATACAATTGTCATATCTATGAGGTTCAATTGGCGAACGTCTGTTAACATCAAGGAAGCATATTAAAGAACGATCCGCCGGCCTCCGTGGAGGAGTGGTTAGCACAGTGTGCTTCGATGCCACTTGTCCAGGGTTTGAGTCCCGACCTGGGCATGGAGCCAAGAGTGGCAGAAAATCGAAGTAAAATAAATTAAATCAATCAATCAATAAAGAACGAACCGTGGAAAGAATGAAAACCATCAGTGGACTGCTAGAAGTGTACCATCGCACCATTAGCTCGAACTGAGAGAGAAAATAACGGAAAAACTTCATTCGAGACAACTAAGAAATTCTCTTAGCACACACTCTAAAGTTTTAGCAAACAGATTACAATATTTCATATGTATCTGGCAACGATGAAAACACGTCATGATCTCGAGACATTCGTGAGGGTCCGTTTCTGGTCTCTGTGTACACAGAAAGACACGAACAACAACCTCTTGTGTACCATTCCCCCCACCACAAACCCTCTTCTCCCCTCCACAGCCGCGTCCGATTACCCACTCACGCACAAATGAGATTCCTCTTCCCGGCGCACGCAATGTGGGGACACACGCACCCCCCGATCGTATATTATCGTGGTTTAAAATTTATAAAGAGAGGGAAGCCATAGGCGAAATCCTTGGGGACCACGGGGCGATAATCTCCGAACAAGACCCGGCAGATTGGACAGGAAAAAAATCTGCCCCCCCCCCCTTTCCCGTTCTTTTTTTGTTGTGTTGCGCAGTCTTTGGTAATTACAGATTCAATAAACCTCTGTGAACTTCGGCGTCAAAGGTTAAGTATTCAGAAGGATTAAAAAGGTCTGCTTTGGTACACGAAATCACAGGTAAACTCTACAGGCCAGAGCTAGTGGAAGTTGGTTTGTAAATGGAAGAACAGGAGGGTGTAGTTTGCAATATAAACAAAACAAAACGCTTGCAGTATGTCACTTATCTACTAGATTTTGTTATGTTTCTCCGTCGTCCAGTCAATATATAAATGACCCGTCGCTCTCTTAGCTGCAAGACTAACAAGTTTCTGGCGTCAGGACTCACCGCCAGAATAATCCTCCGTGCTGCTCACGTTGTGTCCTGTCCGTGTGTGTTTATGATTGCCCTTTCGTCAATTTCATCTTGTCACCTTTCATCCATCTTCGAGATCAGCCAAAAGTAGCGAAAAAGTGAAGTAAATAGAAATCAATCGCTTTTATCGCATAAACGGCCTACATTTCGACCATCTTGCACATGGGACAAATATAGAAATCACGATCCTCCAATAATTTTTTTTGTAGATACGTCATACGTTATAAGTAGACTTCGAATTTTTAGGTTCTAAAAAGTGTGATTTAAGGTTCCTAAAATAGGCTCTAAAAATCCTAAAATAGGCTCTAAAAATCCTAAAATAGGTCCTAAAATCCTAAAATAGGCTCTAAAATCCTAAAATAGGCTCTAAAATCCTAAAATAGGCTCTAAAAACCCTAAAATAGGTTCTAAAAATCTTAAAATATGTCTTAAAAATCCTGAAATAAGTCCTAAACATCTAAAGTTAGGCTCGAAAAATCTTGAAGTAGGATGAAAAAAACTTAGAGTTAAAAATTCCTGAAAAATGCTGATTAGGTATAGTCACCGGCAATGAAAATTGGACACCTATATCCTGAAATACGCACTATCTTGCATAAAGTTATGTGTGTTGCCTAACCCTACGGCGATCGCAGAACTTACCATTATTCGCCGTATAGTTAGGCAAACATCTTTTTACATGTTCCCCCTCCATGTAGGACTGCCTTGACGGGGCGAGGGGGCTTAGTAGGGAGGCCATTTTCATCACATCATTTCACCCATTCTTCACATCCATACTTCACGTTTTTCACCATTCCATCACGTCATTCATCTCCATATCTTTGACCTCCCTATTAAGTTAGGTAGGGAGGTCATTTCCATCTCATCATTTCACTCATTCTTCACATCCATATCTCACGTATTCACCATTCCATCACGTCATTCATCTCCATATCTTTGACCTCCCTATAACTAAGGGTCCTGCTAGAGGAGACAACCTCGATAAAAAACCCCTATCCCAAGGTGTGAGTTGCACGTGCCGATGGGACAGTGTTGGCTGCAGGGGTAGGTGCAGTCGCGAACGTGGCCTCGGGGATTTCGGTTTGGTCCTCGAGTAGCCTCCATTTTTGGGGGTAGGCCTTCCTCGGCATAGAGGGCATGTCGAGGCGACAATTTATGGACCCTCCACCATAAAATAATTTTGTATATGGGTACAAAAAACAACTCAAACGGGGGGAAACCCCCAAAACGAGCGCGGCCTTCGAGCCCGCTTGAATTATTGGAAAAGACAAGTAACGTGCCACGTTATCTTGTGATTAGTATAGTGCAGAAGACCGAGAGTAACGATGAATCTGCAACAACCAAGAAACATGGAGCTGCTACATTAAAGGACTTGTCACCATTTCTGATCAAGAAACAGCTAGACTACGCCGCTGGTTCAGATGTACCAGAAATAAAAAAGCTGCGAAACGGGAGTCTACTCATCCAGACCAGCACAGATCGCCAGACAAACAACCTTTTAAAGCTAAGATCTTTGGGCAACTTCCCTGTTAATGTTGAACCTCACCGTCAACTTAACAGTAGTAGAGGTGTGATTCGCCACTGGGATCTGCTAAATGCTGAGGAGGAAGAGATTCTTGAAGCACTCTCAGACCAACATGTGACCGCAGTGCAGCGAATAAAGACTCGTAAGTCCGGAGAACTAGTACCAACTGCTTCACTCATAGTGACGTTTCAAACGACCACTCTCCCAGCTATTGTACGGGCTGGATATTTGAGACTCAAAGTCCGTCCGTACATACCTAACCCGATGCGTTGTTTCAAATGCCAGCACTTTGGGCACACTCAGCCTTCCTGCAAGGCCACTACCGCCCTTTGTGGTAAGTGTAGTAAGCCTGATCATGGGACCGAACCTTGTTCTTCAGGTCCCAAATGCATTAACTGCCAAGGCGAGCACCCAGTCTGGCATCGTGACTGCCCCTCTTTCCAACAAGAGAAGAAAATCAGAGAGTTGGTCGTCACAGAGAAAATCTCTGCTGGTGAAGCAAAACAACGTCTCCGTGACAGCATACGCACCAGTTTACCTGTGCCATTCGCTACAGTTGCTGCAGCTGCTCTTAGCCGTCGCAGTGTAGGTGTACAAACCAGCGACGTGTCCACGCAAACAACAACGCTTCCCGTAGTAGCTCGTCCTGCTTCGAGGAAACCAGCAACCACTCCCCGCTCCACAGAGAAGAAGTTGAAGCAGGTTCACACAAAAGAATACTTCCTGAAGACCAGTAGCTCTCCAGTCAGGGTGGCAGCCACCACCCTGAAACTTAAGGCGCAGCTGAAAGCTGCCCGGCGGGCGCTCAAAGCACCCGCCCCCACTCCTCCTCCTTCATCCCCTTCGCCCTCTGTGTCCTTACCCGAGGACATGATACAGGACGAAGCCGCGGATGAAGAATTTATCAAGGTGACAGGGCCTGGAAATAGAGTACGCCTTAAAAGGTAACTATAATACCTCCAGCTATGGCTTATTGTCTCCAATGGAACCTTAACGGTTTCCGTACACATCTCGAGGAACTGCAAATTCTAATATCTGAATTTGACCCTGCCATTATATGTCTCCAAGAGACACATTTTCGTCCAAATGAATCAGTGATTCTAAACGGATACACGCTTTACCGCACCGACAAGCTTCCTGAGGGTCGTCGTGCACACGGTGGTGTTGCAATCGGTGTTCGAGATAACATCCACTCAACGCCAATCTTTCTCACCACCCCCCTCCAAGCTGTCGCCGTGCGGATCCATCTACCACAGCCAATATCTGTGTGCTGTGTCTACATCACAAGGGAGGAGCGATTCTCTCTTGAGGACTTCTTTTCTATATTCGAACAACTTCCGTCTCCTGTAGTTCTATTGGGCGATTTTAATTCCTACCATTGCTTGTGGGGCTCCGTTCGTACAGAGCCCCGGGGTCAAATTGTAGATCAATTCCGTGAGGCATCAGATTTAACGTTGCTGAATGATGGGACTCCCACATATTTCAGTCCTTCCTCTGGCACATATTCTGCGTTGGACTTGTCCTTTTGCAGTCCCAGCCTTGCTCCTACCACATCTTGGAGCGTTCATCCTGATCTATGTGGGAGTGATCACTTCCCTCTCATTTTTAACCTCGAACATATTCAGCAATCACGTGAACAACACCCTCACTGGAATCTCAGTCGGGCCGACTGGGAAGCCTTCGAGCGTGCAGTGGACCTTGAAGTCGATCTTGCGTGGACTTTACCACCAATCGACGCCTTAGATGTCTTTGTGTCAGGAGTGCATGATGCTGCACGCACCTCCATTCCACATCCCAGTGGACCTGCGAGGCGACGCCCAGTCCCCTGGTGGACTGCGGAGATCGGTGCAGCCATCAAAGCCCGCAATCATGCTCTCGATCGATTTAATAGTAACCACACTGCCGCAAACCTCGAGCAGTTCCGCATTAAACGTGCCCGTGCCCGTCAGCTCATTCGAGCCAGTAAGAAGGCGTGCTGGGTCCAATACGTGTCTTCTCTGACGAAGCAGGCTTCGTCGAAAGCCGTTTGGACCAAAGTACGTCGCATACAGGGGGGTGCATCTACTCCTCTGAGCGCTCTGGAGCTCGATGGGACGTTGTACACAGATTCCGGAGACATAGCTAATATCTTGGCCACGCAGTTTTCTGGTGCTTCTAGCTCTGTAAATTATGAACCACGTTTCCGCCGTGAGAAGGACCGTCAGGAACGACGCCCTCTCGTTTTTCGAAGTCATAACACCGAGCCATACAACTCTCCATTCACTGAACGGGAGTTCGATCAGGCACTTCGAGATTCTAAGAACACAGCTCCTGGAGTGGACAAGATCCACTATGAGATGCTTCGTCATCTGCCCATTGGAGCAAGAAATTTTCTTTTGGCGGTATTCAACAGGCTTTGGTTGGAGGACTCTTTCCCCACTTCCTGGAAAGAAGCTATTATTGTTCCCATCCTGAAACCAGGTAAACAACGCACCGCAGCCTCGAGTTACAGGCCTATTGCCTTAACTAGCTGTGTGTGCAAGTTGATGGAACGCATGATCAACAAGCGTCTCACCTGGTTTTTGGAGGAAAACTGCTTGATAAGTAATTTTCAATGTGGTTTTCGCTCCAACCGTTCCACACTGGACCATCTGGTTCAGCTGGAAACACACATTCAGGATGCATTCCTCAACAAGGAACATTTAGTTGCAGTTTTCTTTGACCTCCAAAAAGCATATGACACAACGTGGCGTTTTGGCATCCTAAAGCAGCTCCATTCTTGGGGCGTGCGTGGCCATATGGCGTACTTTATTAAAAACTTTTTATCTGATCGTTTTTTCCGCGTACGTGTTGGGAACTCCTTTTCGGATCTTCACGAACAAGAGAACGGTGTCCCGCAGGGCAGCGTATTAAGTGTGACTCTGTTTGCCATAGCAGTGAACAGTGTTATGGCAAGCATTGTTGCCCCTGTACATGGTCTTCTGTATGTAGACGACCTCACGGTCTTTTGTCGCTCACGGAATCTCGCGTCAGCTTCTCGTCAACTCCAACTGACGATAAACCGTTTGGTTGAGTGGTCCTCCCAAACAGGTTTCACCTTCTCATCCGAGAAATCCGTGTGTGTTCACTTTTGTCGTCAACGTACATGTCATTTCGATCCTGACCTGTACATGGGGAAATCTCCCCTGTGCTTCGTGAATGAGGTCCGCTTCCTGGGCCTCATTTTCGATAAGAAATTAACATGGCTACCTCACCTTCGCCAGTTAAAGTTCTCTTGTCTTCGAGTTCTCAACCTTTTACGCGTTTTATCTCATACTTCTTGGGGTGCTGATAGGACGGTATTGCTTCGCCTATACCGTGCACTCATCAGGTCGAAGCTAGATTATGGATGTGTTGTGTATTCTTCTGCTCGCCCATCTAGACTTCGCATCCTAGACACTGTCCACCATGCTGGTATACGTGTGTGCACTGGTGCCTTTCGGACCAGTCCCGTCGCCAGTTTGTATGTAGAGGCATCTGAGCCGCCGCTGTCTCTGCGAAGACAGCGGCTGGTAGTTAACTACTTCCTCCATCTTCGCTCGATGCCTTCACATCCTTCATTCCACACCATCTCAGACGAGGGTAGGCTGGCAAGGTATCGGCTTCACCCTAGTGTCACTAGACCATTTGGTGTTCGTGCAGACGAGATCCTGTCAGCACTTGGTGTTGACAGTGATCTTCCTGGCGTCTCACCACTCATTTCGCCTCTCCCTACCTGGGAGTTTCCTGCACCTTCTATCGATTTTTCTCTGACTGCTCTTCCAAAGTCGGAGACACCAATGGTTGTATACCAGCAACGGTTTTTAGAACTTCGTGCGAAGCACCCCAATTTTAATGTGTTTTACACGGATGGGTCCAAGACATTCGAATCAGTTGGTTGCGCCTTCGTCCTAGACTCTCAAAGTTCCAGTTACTTGCTACATCCTGCCTGTTCCATCTATACGGCAGAGTTGTACGCCATTCTAAAGGCACTGGACTTTGCAGACGTCAATGGTCTGAAGAAAGTCCTTGTGTGCTGTGATTCGACCAGCGTGTTGCAGTCTCTGGATTCGCCGTATTCCCGGCATCCAGTAGCGCAACGCATCTTCAGACGGCTTGTGTCCTTATCTGCCAGCACAGATGTACACTTCTGTTGGGTCCCTAGCCACGTGGGCATCCAGGGGAACGAAGCAGCTGATGCTGCCGCCAAGTCTGCTGATGCAGATGGCGACGTTCTCGTCCACCTTTTGCCAGCTAGCGACCTGCAGAATGTGTTCCGTTCTCGCCTTCTTGACACTTGGCAGACCGAGTGGGATGTGGAAACGGGGAACAAGCTTCACGCTGTTAAGCCCACCATAGGTGTTTGGCGTTCCTCGTCTCGTCCCTCTCGGCGAGAAGACGTTATTCTTACCCGCCTGCGTATAGGACACAGCCGTCTCACGCATGGTCACCTACTGCAAGGGCTGGACCCTCCGTTGTGTCGTACTTGTAATGTTATTCTAAGCATCCGACACATTCTCGTTGAATGTGTCGATCTTGCTTACCTCCGGCAGACTTTTAACCTTTCCGGCTGTTTGTCATCCCTCTTGGGTGATGACAGCAGTATTTTATCACGTGTTTTTAGTTTTTTGCGAAGAGCTGGACTCTTCCACCGTCTGTAAGGAGGTTTTTAGTTTATTCTGACTTTTTAATGTGTTGTGTTTGTCTCGTGCAGGTCTTTTTACAACCTGGCACTTTTAGTTTTTCCCAAGGGGCTATCTACACCCCCTTTTTTAAATCTAAGTCAGAATTTTAGATAAGGGGACATTTCCCCGTATACACAGAAGGGTGCGAAATGGCCTTAAGTGCCGACGCACCCATAAATTTTAACTCAATCAATCAATCAATCAATTTTTACATGTTATCCACAGTCAAACTCCGCATTTTTGTCTGTGAGGATCATCTTATATGCTGAAAATAATATTTCAACAAAAACATAGTCAGTGGTACAAACTTCAATGCTGAAATGTTGGTTTGCAAGGCGTGAATGCCACAAAGCACCGAAGTTTTGCAAAAGTGAGCAAAACCACACAGATCAGACCACTTTGGACGGTATACAGGTAACAGTGGCACCAGATACTTTGAACTTTGAAAAATCACCATGGGCTTAGAGGAAAGGAAATCGACAGAGAGTACGTTTCAAACACGTTCGTCATTGAATTATTTCGTGATCAAAGCAAATGCCTCTGCGTAACATAAAAATCTTGTAAAACCTTTAAAAATATATAAAAACCTAAGAAAAGGTTTGATTTAGGCGCATAAATCTAAAATTGTTTCTAACAACCAAAATAGGTTTTTAGGCACTATAAAACTTCAACAGTTGTTGCGTTTTTTAACGAAACGCTAACCTAATAACCTAGGTCTATATAGTAGTAATATCTATCTTTCTATAATTAATATATTTCACTTTCTTCAGGACATTATTGTTCTACTTATTGAATGCTGTTTTCCATTCTGCTCCTATGGTATTCGAGATCACGAGACTTAATTTGTCTAAATAGTTGTAGGGGTTATGAGTATGTTTACATTACGATGTTATGTTTTCGAGCTTAGCTATAAAGCATTCAAATAACCGCAGTACGAGGTTCGGAGATTAATATTGATATGGATATCAGAAATGGGTCTGTACACACTGAAAGTTTTCTTGCCTTAAGTGGCATAGGAAAAACAAATGATTAAATTCTTCTTCTTTATTTTATTGGCTCACACCGCGTATTTTGCGATTTCTAGCCACAGTTGCTGAGTCCCGGTACTATTATATATGTTCCAAACTGTTTCACTTTCTTCGAAACACTATTGACTTATTGAGAGCTGTTGTCCATTCTGTTCTTACGATATGACTACTTTTCGAAGTATTTTAGATTTAAATTGTCGTGAGGGTCATGGCTGTTAAGATTGTAGACCTATGTTTTCGAGCGAAAGTATAAAGTGTCCAAATAAATGGAGTACGAGGTGCAGATATTAATGTAGATAATGATATCGGAAATGGAACCTGCGCATGTTGTAAGTTTTTATATAAAGAGTCTCGGTGTTGTCTTAAGGGACATCCAAAAAATAAATCGTTAAGTGTTTGATTTGCTTCTCCGCATTGACAGGAAGTTAATGGCACAACCTTTAAATAAGCCAAATGTTGGTTTACTAATACATGGCCTGTACGCATTCTTAATATAAAAACAACCACTGCCCGAGGTACATTCATGTTTTGGTACCAATGTCTACGATTTCTGACTTGAGCATGCCACCTATAGGATGTGGTATTTTGTAGCTCTATTTTCCACCACTCCTTCCATTGCTTTTGTAGTTTATATTTTACTCTAGGTAAGAGATTTGTAAATGAACGCACTACAAGCATCTACAGGTTAGTCCATAACCATTTTGTTAAATTACATAATTGCGTCATATACTACGACTGACGTCACAACATAAAAAATCTTAGAAGCTTAAATGTGTAACTACTTTAAGAATGTGGAAGCGTATATTCTTGTATATACAATTGTGACTATTTCAGCCATAGATTTATCGAAAATTCCTTCATTCACCTGCAACTCCAATATCATAACTTTCATTCCCTTCACACCAGACTGAAGATTTCTATGTAAATGCACATCTTTATCGACAAGGCATATTACATGTCCGAATCCTGACTCTAGGCATTTTGGGCCTTGGCATTTGCCTCCCTCTCGTCTCGAGAAGTCTTGAAGGGACCGGTCTTCTTCTTCTCAAGAGTTATCTCGCCTCATCTGTATCATTCTTAAAGGTTTCAAAGATTACAAATGAATGCTGAATAATCTAATCCGTGATAGTATGGTTAAAAGTTGGCTTTAGGTACATTTTATGCTCATATAGGCTAATCGAGACTGGACGTACAGTGATTGGAACCACTCTGGAATGTGCCACCACCAGGGATCGAACCTGACACTCTTTGATTACGTGGCGACAGCGTATTCAAGTCTCCAACAACAAGCCTCTGTCTCGCCTCAATTTTACAAACGTATCGAAGAATTGGGTCTCAGATTGATCTCGGAAATTCTAGACGAGACCCAGGCTTGTGTTATATTCATGCATTAGCGAATTTACAGATTTCTCATCGGTACGTCAGTACATTTTTTCCCTTTGTAATCCTTAATTTTATCAATATTTTAATCTGTATATTTGGGGCTAGGTGGTATACTACAGAACATTCCCTGACATTCGCTACGAGACTTTGCGGCAAGCGGCCCGGCGTCATCGCTTGTCTTTCCCGGTGAACGGGGTCTGCGACAGTCGCACGCTACAGTCTGTTTTTTCGCTCTCCCTGCCTTTGCTCTCTTTACCTTTCTGTCGACGTTGCAGACTGACGCCAGTATAATCCTCCCTCGGAAGTTGTGTTGTGTCGTGTCCGTGTGTTGAAGATTGTGGCTTAATATGGCACCACAAAAGTTTACATTACAACAAAGGATTTATCTTGTCGAGTGTTACTTCGGAATGAGGAATTGTGGAGAAGTGCGACGACGTTTTGCAACGACATTTCCTGGTGTTCCCGTTCCACATAGGACCACTATATTAAACCTCGCACAAAGTTTAGAGTAACAGGGTCAGTTCTGAATAAAAGTCGAAAGAAAATGGGGAAATCTAAAGAATAAAGTATACAAAGACAATCCGCACACCATCCGTGAGTTAAAAGAGAGTATTGTACGAGAAATCGGAAGAATTACAGTAGACGAACTTGCACGTGTAAATGCCAATTTCCTTCGGAGATGCCAGGAATGTGTTGCAGCAGAGGGACATCATTTTCAACACCTTCTGTAGTCAAGGTTAGTACACAATATGAAAACTGTAATTTGAATAGCCGATTCTAGCGACTGTCGCTGACCCGTTCACCGGGAAAGACAAACGCTGATGCCGGGCCGCTTTCCGCCGAGTCTCTTAGCGAATGTCAGGGAATGCTGTGTAGTAACAGCTGAACCTCGTCCAACAATAAAATCACTCAATTCAATTCAATTCGAGTCATCTCATTACTCAAGATTAACAAATCAATTCAGGTGTCCAGACCACAAAAATCATGTACAGAATCTCCACTTCGTTGCCTTTTCCCTCTTCCTCCAGCGAGTCTTGTGTTTCTCCGAATTTTCTTTCATCCAGCGTTTCTCCGGGACTTTGAAATGCAATGCTGCAGCCCTGACGTGACCGATCTTTCCAGCGGCAACCTCCGTACCTCGTTAGTCCGGGCTACGCTCCAGTGACTCCGCATAACCCTCGGCTTGCTCAAGTTCCAGCCACAGATTCCAGAAAAGGGCTCCAGGATTTCCAGGATTGATCGAGGATTCCCGGAGTCGGATTCGAATCTCTAACCACGTTTTCCAAGTTTGTCTTTCTTTTACTCTATCCTCTGTTCCGTTTTTTTCTTCCTTCCTCAACTTTTTTGTTCCGCCTTAGCTACCATTGGTTTCTCAATTGGACCCAATATTGGTGGATTTTCCTGCAAAACACTAGGTCGTCTTAGAGAAATTGAATTACTATTATTTACTGAGTCGAAGCTTCTCTCTTTGCTTTAGTTAACATTTTGCACTAATCAGATTATCAAAAGAAGGTATTTATCACTAATTCTGAATCGAACAATATTCTCGCTAATATTAACCCAACTAAGATTCTTAATGGTCCTTTCATATCTCACTATTTCCGCACTCACTTCTACTTTACATTAATACTGCCATGAATGAAACGAATACTGATAATAGAAACGGTCTCAAAATAATGCAAAACGTAAAACAATTGCGTCATTTATAATAAATGTTTCTAGATGAGATATGTTGCTGTGCTCATAACTGCTAAAGATATTGTCACTCTTCCCTCGCTTCCTTCTCCCTCTTTGTGTCTATTTCTATCTATATCTCCCTCGTCCTTTGTTCATCTCTCTCTCTCTCTCCTAATCTCCCTGTCTATTCCCCTTCCTCTTGTTGTCTCTCAAACTTTCGCTCTCTTTATTTCTCGCTCTCTATCCCCCCTCTCTCTCTCTATCTATCTGCCATTCTCTTTCTTTCCATCCTTTTCCTTTCCTTCTCCATATCCCTTCCTTTATTTCCTCTATCACTGTATTTTCTCTCCCTTCTTTTCTCGCTTTTCTCTCCTTAATTTCCCTTTATTTCTTATCATTTCTGTCTGTTGTTTGTTCTCTCCTTTTCATTTCTCCTTCTCTTCTTCTTTCCTCTCTTCCTATTTGCTTCTCTCTGTGTGTGCATGTCTCTGTTCTATTGTCGAATTGTAATGTGTATTGTTGTTCTTTTAAAATTTCTCACAAATAATTTATGCCTCTCCCTCGCTCGTCTGAGGACGACTCCCTGTTGAGGAAACCTGATGGTAAGAGACTTGTGCGGATTGATCTTGCCCAGAGTGAAGATTTACGTTGGTGCGGCAATGAACCTTCGGTTTTGGGAATGCCAGAAAGTTAGCTAGTTATTGATACAAATTATGGATCTTGTGTTTTATACAATAACCAACCAATCTTTGGAACCAGCACCTTTACTATGAATGAATAAGCATCATAATAAAATAATCTTGCTTTATTTTATTTTACTTCGTGTTTCTACCAGTTTTGGCTAATTGCGAAGATGGTGATGAGTGATGAAATTGATGAATGGACAGTAACAAACATACATGCCCCATTATTTCCCAGGCCGGGATTCGAACCCGGGACCCCTGCCTTCATAGCGCGATGTGCTAACCACTCCGCCACGCGGGTCGGCAACCCTGATCGCGTACCCCTTCAAGTCGTTCATGTACCCTTAGGGGTACACGTACCACAGTTTGAGAACCACTGGTTTAAAGGAAAGCAATAGCTGCTTGACAGACACATGATCAGCGCATTCGAACCCATCGCCGCTGTTTTCTGGCTTTCTGGACGTGAATAAGCAACATAATTTTCAAGTATCTCGGATGTCTGGTCGGCATTGAGCCGAAGACCATTTGCAGCAAAGGCGAGCGTGATAACCATTCGCACACGAGGTAGCCCGTAGAGAGCACACTGTTTCAACAGAAACAACAGCAGAACGTCGACCATTTTGATTCCAGCCCTGGAAAACGAACGCGGCTGGAGGGTCGGTACTGGAGCGCTGGAATTTTTCCAGTCCATCCGTTTGTCCGCCGTGGCAGGTCATCAGGGTGAGTGCTAACACGGTGTTATATTTTGTCCGCGAACACGACAAATGGACGCAACAACACGGCGTGATGTGGAGTCTGGGATTGCTCAGTGTCCGCTGACAAATGACGGGAGGAGCGCTTGCCATGTTTTCCGTGCGGCCTGCTCACAGGGGAAGCTCCCGCACGGGGGGCTCGAAAAGGGGGGAGGAGGCAAATTCCGGCGAAACTAAAAACCCATCAAACTCGAATCAATTTTCCACCATCTCTCTGATGGGTCGAAAGCACCGTGTCGCGTGTGCTCTGGCATTTACAAACGTATGGCGTTTTGACTTTCAAATGCGCTTTCGCTGTCTGATGAACATGTGGTCACCTGCAACGAGTTTTCCAAATCGAAGTGGACAGTGCACGCCAAAATAGATCCTTTTATTTCCTGCAATAGTTCGTTCCCTTCCCCAGCGAGTTGGTGGGGAGGTTGTGTCCTCTCGGGCCGTCCTCGCGGATGTAGTGGTTAGCATAATACGCTTGCGAAGACAGCCACCAAGGGATCAATTTCTGGGCAAGACACGGGTGTTTATCTGTGCCTATTTCATCATTCATCTTCGATCTGTCTTTGGCCGAGAACAGACAGAGTCGTGAGCATGGTTCTAAGAGTATTAGGTTGGCTCATCCGGCGGACGACTTTCGTCCCTTCCAGCGCATTACGTCATCTGGTGAGCAAATGTCGCCGCCAGCGGGTAGAAAACACATAGCAGGGGTTCTTTTTCATTGAATGAAGTTTTCCGGGGAAGGTTTAAAACCTTATTTACTGCTTAAAAGGACTGGTATTTCTTTGTGCACAAAGTCAGTAAAAGTAGGAATGAATAGAGCGTAGGGGAGGAGCATACGGAAGAAAACCTGTAGCTTATTTAGTCGCTTTTTCGTCTGTATCTCAAGTTAACACATGTTGCATTGATCCTTGTAAGTGTTTGGACATTGTGTTAATATTTTCGCATTTTCACCATGGCTGTTGCTTTTTCGCAAAGGCAAGTAACAGAAATGCTTTACCGGTATTCGAATTTTGTAACTCACTACACAGTACTTGCGTTTACTAAATGATATATTGTCTGATGATACGTAAATTTAAAATGAAGCCTACATATTTAAATTCCTAAAATATAACGTGTTAAACACATTCTAAGATCCTTCAGCGCCATTGTAATAATTTCAGTTAGTTTAATATACCCATATCAGTGTTTGTGAAAAGTAGTAAAAAAATAGGTTAAATATAGTACATAGGGAGGTAGTCACGGTAGTCATCCAAGATACAGTTCGTCGGGTAGAAATAGTATCAAAGAAACAACAAAAATCTAGATTGAATATTTTTTTTAATGGAAGAATGAAGAATATAAATATAAAATTTTATATAGTTTTTTTTTGTAAATGATATTTCCAAAACGACAAATGTTTAGTTACATTATTTATAATGTAAGTTTGTACTGCAATTTTTTTTTTAGTTCAACACACATTTTATAAAGTACACAAACAACATTGCAGTACCACACGTACAAGCACAAGGGCTGACGTAATCCTTCTTAACATAGAATCAAACCCTTAAGAACAGTGGCGCAGGAACTGGGTGGGGGGGGGAGGGTTTACAGGAGTACATTGTACCCCCCTAAATTTTTGAAGGGGGGTACTGTACCTCCTAAATAGATTCTAGCAGAGGCGAAGATATAGTACAAGCAATGCAAGCACTGCTTGCATAATTCGAATATCATTTAATGTACTTAATGTTCTAACCGTATTTAGTTTCCATCGCACTCGATTTCGCGAAAAAAAATGCGGCCGCAAACTCCCCCAGCAGCTCTGTAGCAAGCACCAGCCTCAATGCTTGCAGCCGTTCTGCGGGAAAATAAGGCCTCCGAAGGAGTCACATGGCGAAGCGTGAAATTGTGGTGGAACCCGTCCACAAAGCTTCTACAAAAAGCTGTGCTTTCCGAGCTTGCGTGATTCCCGAAAATAGCCGAGTTCAACCGAAAGCAGAAGGATTCATCTATGGGTACGTTCCCAGCAAAAACTAGTAACGAATATTTGTCTTCATGAACACGTAAACAAGATCGCAAATATAATAATAATTGTTAGTCATAAAATAACTAAAAGAAGTTATTATCACTGTTCTAAATTCCATATATATCATATTATATTACAAATTATTTTAGATTTCGCGAAATGTAAAACGCGTAAAAAAAGTTGACATTGGGAGTTGGGGCAGTGGAATTTCTGCACCCCCGTGAAGAGTTTTCTCAGGGAGGGAGGGAAGATTGGACGGACCTTGGTCCTGCACCCTGCTTCCTGGTCGGTCCAGCTCAAATTACGCCAGAAGTGTTGACCGCTACCAGTGTTTGCAACTGCCAAATTATTTACGCAGTAATTCAAGTGAGCTCTTTCACAAATTTTACAATCAATAAATTGACTGCTTTTGAATAAAACTTGGAGTGAAAATAAAGCTATCTGAGAAAGAACTATCTACTGATATTTGTACATGGCATAGAAGTAAATCGTATACATTCTGCATATTATGAGCATAAGAATATGTTTTAATGATTGATTGATTGATTTGTTGTTTTAAGTCCACTTTATGCACAGTAAGGCTAATCGGGACTGGACCTACAGTTTAAAATGGGATCTGAAACACTTGTGCCTCCACCGGGTATCGAACCCGGAACCCCTTGATTACAAGGCGACGACACTACCACTGCGCCATCGGGGAGGCCCGAATATGTTTTAAGTTCTATTATTATGACGCAAGTGGTGTTCCCAGGGTCTTTTTACGGTCCCCATTTTGTCATCTTTTCCTTCCTTTGACGTTTTTTCTTAGATATACTGGGCCAAAAGGGGGTTATGTCTACCATCCACCCCCCCTTCGCCCCGTGCACGCCATTGAATGACACTTTATTACTTAAATATTAATGTACATACTCGTTCTGCTGAAATGATTCTAATTCCTCCGCGTAATTTTTATCTCCAAACTGATATATCTTTTGTGACGGATAAAAAAAATTAAGGAAATAGGTTGGTATCACTTTCTGTTGTTTCAGAGATTTTCAAAGTGATCTTGTGTAGATGCTTGCATTTGCAGTTGTGGAAAGCGCGTGGGATAGTGTGAGTGTTTGTTGCTTCGTGTTTTGTGCTGTGAATTTATCGGAATGAACGCGTATTTAGGAACGGTTGATGTGAAGTGCGGGTGTATTATTGAGCAATTGAAAATTGCTTCGTTTAGCTCGAGAGAGATACCAACACCGCATTTACCGGACTTAAAAACAAGTTAGCCCAAGGGGCTTTGTGCGACATTTCCAAAGGGTGGCATCCAATGGACCAAGAGTTTGAAATTTATTGTGGTGAGTACATCGTCTATGCATGTGTTTCTTTGCTTTGAAATGAATTTTTTATTGTTTGTGTTTAACTTTTTATTTAGTGTTTAAGTTACTCCAATGCAGTTTTTAGGGTGCCCAAAAATACTAAATTACATCATGCAGCGTAAAATAAACAAATGATTCCCATTTTTTTAATCTAAATCGGTTTGGTCACCGTTTGACCATATTAAATAATAATGAACAAATAAAGGTACTAATAAGTAAGTAAGAAATTCCGTCTCCCTTTAGTCGAATGCGGAAAGTTCGCATATGCAAAACGTTTAATATCATATGAATAACGTTACCTGGATTTTTTTAAAAAAGTAAATGTGACGTTTGCGGATCATATGGTTTATTTTTAGTACAGTCACTTTATTACGATATTTTGACAAATCCAGCGACTGGGTAAATGAGGCTATAAACCTTTAATCTTTCCCCTCGGCATGTCGTTGTACTACATGTTTTGTTGTACTGAAACATTGCTTGCCTCCTTCGTAAGACTACGCTTCGCTACTGGATTCTAGTTGTACCCCTTGTAACCCCCTCAGATACAAGATGCTACTGTTAAAAGAACCTAGTATTTTCTAATTGCTCAATATAAAAAGTGTATAAGGGGGGTACATGTTTTGTAAACAAGTGATCGCGTCGATTCGAAGATATAAATCTGCATCAGAAGAATATATGACTGACCTTCTTTCATTTTGAATTTTTCAAATGGAATTTTCCGAAACGAAATACTTCCACAATTCCTACCTCGTCTTGTTTTCGAGACACGACACGACACGACAGACCAATTTCGGGGGTACAATATACCTAACCGATTATTTTTATAACTTCGTCAAACGGTGTTCGGAAAACTGTACTTAAACCTATATATTAAGAGATTTTTGTCTCATCTCGATACCATTCCTAGTTGAAATGGATCAGCGATATTTCCTAGACATTAAAACAGAGTGCGATTTGTGATTTTATCAGAAGGAGACATTACCTACGAATTAGATATGCTTAGAATTGGACATAAATTGCTTAAAATCTAATTTTGATATTGAATGCAACACAAACACAACACCATTTCAAGTTAAATTCTAAAGTCAAACTGTAAGAAAATTACATTATTCAGTTGAATGCACGAAATTAATGAGACACTGCAGGTTCGATGATTTGCCAGTTGGCTTGTCAAGGACACTGTAATGCTTGCTACTTGATCCATTTTGTTGCATTTTTTTCTGCATTAAAACAATACACTGAGAGTCTACAAGTATTGAAAGAAAAAGCAGGTTTAAACTTCTAAATGATTTCTCTAATCAGTTACGGTAAAGTTCATGGCACTGACCCCGCTTTCACACTCAGCTGTCGATATTGGTACAATTTGGATTGGACTCACAAGGTCTTTGAGTGAGGTGGGAATGTCTATTGAATTTTCTTTGTAGATGCGAAAATCTTCGACTGGTGACGCGTACATGCTTTCGCTTACATTAAAGTTCACTTTTTGATATAAAGGAGGAATTAACATGTCACCATAAAACACACATATGTATCTGCATTTAATACGACTACACCCGAAAATAAACCTAGCTTTTTAAACCGGCTCTTCATATTGTCCACTAACCATTGAAAAAATTATTTCGAGCGTATGGTTTTCCTCTAACTTTGCTTGCTCTGAGATATGAAGGATTTCGGTTTAGCATATGCAATGATAGTACTTTCAGCGTTTGACGAACAACATAAGGTACAGCTAATTACATTACAAATAATTACTATGTAAAATGTTTTACAAATACTTCAAAGTTAGCTCTGTTGCGAGTTGATCGGGAATCATCTCGTTTCTGTATTTTTTTACAAATAGGCAAGACAAAGCTATAGCTGTCAACAAGCGTTCGAAAAGTGTTGTTAACATACGTCAAAGTTTTCGTATTTGATAGAAAAGTACTTGTAAAACACCTTCTAGAAGTCTGAGAAAATACCGAATACATGGCTTCTAAAGGGCACTGCATACGGTACATATCTGTCAAAAATTTGTTTAATGATATTTTATATATAGCTATGGGGTTATAAAAGTACGACATATTTAAAAATATGATTTTCATATTCAGTGGGTGGGAAATGATTATTCCTGATTTGGGATGAATCAAGTTAGAGGAGGGGGAATGCTCCTCATCCCCTTTATATACCTGCTTTAAAATGAATACATGTAACTTTGCTCGCAATTTTCATATTACAAACTCCTGATTTTCCATCCCATTAAATTCAAAATGAGCTCAGAATAAGCTCCAGAACTTTATATGTTTTGGAATTGTTATCTAGTCTTGAAACCTGTTTTGAAATAGTCATAAATTGTAAAAGTTAAATAATAATAAATAAATAAATAAAAATTATTTAGGCAAATTTTGCATTAAAAAAACTATATTCGCGTCTAAAATGGAATTCCCCATGCTCCACATTTTACCTAGGTATACATATATGTGTGAAGTACACACGCTTCTACGAAGCCAAATCCACTGTTTTCGTACATTTTCATCTCTCGGAAATCTAAAATACCTAACAGCTCCTTCTTTAGTCTTACGGTTGTAGTTATTACATCGGAACACAGCACAAGCCATTTTTGAAGAAAACTCTCACTAAAAAAAGAAACGTCTATTTGTTAGCGAGAGACAAAGATTCACTGCCAGATGTAGCGGGCGAAATCTCGAGTTGCTCACCAGTTGACGTCACAGCGGTCCCGGGGAACCCCCGGCGATGCGCATGAGCCTACCATGTCTCTTAGTATCATGGTCGTGAGCGTTGTACTCTCTTTCTCCTTTCGCCTATTTCATCGTTTGTCCTCAATGATTAACATAAAAGACCAAAAAAGTGCTGCATAATGACCGAAACTATAAGACAGAACATCTCTCGCCTTGTAGTCAGGCCTCGCCGATGGCTCAGTAATCAAGGGGTCGCAGGTTCGATACCCGGTGGAGGCACATATAGTGGTTCGGATCGCACTTTAAACTGTAGGTCCAGTCCCGATTAGCCTTACTGTGCACAAAGTGGACTTACAACACCAAATCAAACCAAAGCCTTGTAGTCAACATGTCCTGGTCCATTCCCGGAACAAAGAGCAATACAGCTCACTTTAATCTGCAGACCTCGTGCCGATTATCCTCTCTGCGCGTAGAGTTGGCATTAAACAAAATAACAAAACATATCACATAAACCAAACTTCATCCTATAGTTTAACCCAGACAGGAAGAAAATTGACGCATAAACAACTAAATTACAATACAATTTGGTTCGAATTACCAGATAGTAATACTACTTTTTCTTAGTAAGCAATGGCAACTCAGTTCGATTCATTGTTAAATTTGAGTAACGCTAAATCTAAGTAAAACTGTAGGCCCACTTATGCTTTTCTTCACTTCAGTTACATTACACTATGTTTTCCACCTCCCTTCGTTTAGAACAACGAAATGATGGAACAAATGACAAAGGAGAGACAAATCCGCAAAGCTAACCTCTAGACCACGGGAGCTGACAGAAAAAAAATGCTTGAACTCATTAGGAGCATGATGGATGCAATGAGGATGAATTTCGGTACGGTACTTTATCCCAGGCTGCTTACAGCGCCATATTTTCACCTGGTGGCGAGAATTGGAACTAATTGTTTTCATTATAGCCCGTGCTGTACCACTCTGAACACCGTCAGTTTAATTATAACCACCCGGTATCTTTCCACTTTTATGAACCACATTTGGAACAGACTAAGCAATGCATTCAATTCCACGTATAAAATAAAGCTTGGTTCTCCTAAAATAATCAATCTCATTGCATCGCAGATAATGACATGCAATTGACGCTTAACGTAACTGGGTACAGAGTAACAGTTTCAACTTACATTTAGTAGCATGAACGAAGTAATGTTTACTTTGTTTTCAGTAGCTTGAATAAGTAAACTGGCAGCCTGATCATACTACGAGAAAAGGCGACTAAATTTGAAACACTCACTTGCGTAGCTCGCGTACCCCCCGTAACATTCCTAGTCATACTTTACGCACACCCTGGAAGAGAGTCCTGTTGCTGACGAACCAAGCTCTTCCCACCCAAACCACGGTTCATACGAGGGATGATCGAAAAAAGGTTACAAAGCCTATTATGGCGTATGTGTTAGACATAGCTGGAAGATCAACACACCTGATGATGGACGGCACTCAACAGTAGTCCTCGATGTAATCACCTTTTTTGTTCAAGCACTTGTCACAACGGTACATGAGGTTTTCCATACCGGTTGCACAGAAATCCGCGTCAAGTTCTCGTAGCCACCGTGAGACAGCTCTTTTGACATCATCACATGTCAGATAATGGTGGCCAGCCAGCTGATATTGAGCGTAATGTTCTTCTTCTGTCCTCACAAATACACTCATCCACAAGAGCACAGTTCACGTCAGTGGTTAAGGTACTGGGCCTACCTCTGTGTCCAGGGTTGTCATTAACAATACTGGTCCGTCCTTCTTTGAAGGCACGACACCACTTCGCTACATGTTGCCTTGAAATTGTCCCCTCGCCATACAACTCCACAATCTGCCTATGAATGTCAGCAGGTGTAGTGTTTTTGGCCCACAGGAACCGCATCACTGCCCTCACTTCTACTCTTGACCAATTTTCTAGACGAGTCACCATTTTAAATGTCCGCTTCTCGGGTATACATGGTCAGAATCCGAAGTCCTCAAACTCGCAACAAGACAAACATGTTATTAATTTACACATAAATTTTCGTTACGTTACAGTGAATAAAACAAAAGTTATATGCTTTGTAACCTTTTTTCCGATCATCCCTCGTATATCTGTGCATGCGTCACCATAGCTTGCAAGACTTGTAGGCTATCTGAATGGCTTTACAGGAAAGTACACAGTTGTTATAGATTTTAAGTGATGTAGTTATATCTAAATAAGTAGAAAAATTTAAATTTTTTGGTAGGAGAAAATAATATTTTATTGCTCGTCAAGATGCCATTTGACGTTGCAGACATTCAGAATATAGGTAAGAGTCTAGTTTACGTCCTTTTCCTAAGGAATACGTGTCATATATCGTTGGAAAGGTTATTGTATAAGGAATTCAACAAAGTAAATCCCAAGGCGAGGAAAGATTTCGTGGAGGAGAAAATCGAGAAAAACCAATGTTGTCCGGGTATGCGTGATTAAACGTACTGAGGACATTTTTCGATGATGAAGCACATATTTAGGGGTGAAATGAGTGCTAATGGAACCTAACCTAAGAGGCCTAACCTAACGTCGTAGGCATACCTCGTTCTCATGAATGGTTGGTGGGGCAATCGTGAACAGAAAGCGTAAAAAAAAAAAACTAACTTACCCTAAGAGATGCCGGAGTGCCGGCTGTCTGCTAGCACGGTTTTGAACGATGCACTGAATTATCACTGGGGATATACGTATTTTACACTATCTAGAAGTTTTTGGAACCTGTTGTTGTTTAACACGAATTCAAAACGCGGAAACAAAGACGAGCATGCAGTGTTGTTAACTCCCATCAGTTACCACCAAAAGGCAAGAAGGACGTAAACTAGACCCTAGCCAGAATATATACGAAGGGGTGAAAAACTGTGAATTCAATATGGAGTTATTATACTTAAACTTTTCGAAAGTAGATGGCAGGGCAATAAAATTTTATTGATTCTACAATAGAATTTAGCACAAAGAGTAAGATTGTAAATTTAATAAAATAATTAGTGGTGTATATTTACGGACTATTAAAAGAAGTTGTACCGAATGAAAATATTTGCTACGTGTTTAGTGAAATTAACAAAATATGTATTTGTTCCAGGTAAACACCACAAAATATTTTCCATAGGAACTACTAACGCTGTAAAAGAAGCTTGTACAGTAATAAAAACTAGAGGGTGTTGAAGTTCCAGAAAGGAAATAACTTTAACAATGACATAAAATCAAAGTTTTACAGTAAATACAAAGCATAATATTACATTGTGAATAACAACATAAACCTTCATAATGGTAACGTCGTCGCCTTGTAATGAAGGGGTCCCGGGCCCATTGCACAGTGGTTAGGATCCCACTTTAAACTGTAGGTCCAGTCCCGATAAGCCAATCTGTGCATAAAGTGGATTTAAAAAATCAAATGAAACATAAATCTCGATTATTAAGTTGATAAATTTGGCATTTCCATTGTTTATATTGGTCAAGTTTGGTTATAACCCAGACTGAATGGATTTGAGAAGGGTGTTCACATCTGCTATTCTGGTTCGTGGTTATTCGCACTGTTCAACACGCTACTCGCGTATTTCGCGATTATTTCATGCACGCCACCTCACTTTACCCCTTACAACGCAGAAAGAGACTGTTACGACTTTAGGAGTTCAAAAGATGGTGCACGTAAAGATCATCCCTTTCCACCTCCGTAAAATCCACAACCACCCCTCTTAGTTTCTGAGGAACATCGAGTCAAATTTCCAACCCAAATGAGGATCGCGGAATGGAAAGTATAGTCCAATACCAACGGGCTCAATGGAAGCCATATTTTGAACCGGGGAGCGGATCGGGGGCGGAGGGAGGGGGAGGTACCGTCAAAGGGAATTTAAATCAGTTAGGGTGGACGAGGGAGGGACGGCTTATCAAAACAATCAAGACGGAATCAAGGGAGGTTACCGTTTTTTTCCTACCCTGACTGACCCGAAATTTTAGGGAAATCGTTTGAAAAGAAAAAAAATGGATTCTCTGATGTGTTGGACGATCTTCCATGGATTATTCATGAATGCGGGGACATCGCTGAACCCTATCATTGGCCCCCCTTTCATCTGCTTCCGTGGCGTTTGACAGTTACCTTTGAACTCCCCTTGCAACCCCTTTCCACCCCTTTTGTCTCCTCAAACGATTTTACTGTCTATTTCACAAGGATCGTGGCCGGAGGCTGGTGGAGAATTCTTGCTGGAAAAGTATCGCGTATGTATGAGAACGCTCATGCAAGATTGGCTCGCTCAAATGGATCTGCTCCGATGGGCTTGTCTTTAGCGAGGCGCGTGCTTCGGGATACAGTTCAAGCCGAAACACGTTTGTTGCATCTTGACAAGAATTGCAGGAGTTATGCTTAAGGCCATAAAATGTGTGTGTGTGTGTGTGTGTGTGTGTGTGTGTGTGTGTGTGATGGTGTGTGTGTGTTTGTGCATGCATAAGTTATACAAAACTTAATTTGGCTTACAAATTCTATATTGCTTCCTACATTTCAAAGTATATTAGTCACACACACATACACAATTTCAGCGGGCCCCCGTGGCGGAGTGGTTAGCACATCCCGCTACGACGCTAGGGGTTCCGGGTTTGAATCCTGGCCTGGGCGTGGATGTTTGTGAGTGTCCATTCATCAATTTAATTATGTCATCACTCATCTTCATCTTCGCAAATTAGCCAAAAGTGGCACAAAAAGCGAAGTAAAATAAAGCAAATTAAAAAAAATACACAATTTCAGTGACACATAAGGTTTCATCACAGCAGTAGTTTTTTTTAATACATATTAAATTTCTATTATTACATTTATATTTAACTTAAGTTAGCAACAAGAACAGAAAAGATAATCTACATGTAAAGTTTCCCCAAAATAATTTGTATGTTCAATTAAAATTTTAAAATAAAATCATAGAGTACCGTGGTAAAATTTCTTTGTAAGTCACTGGAAATTTTGCGATTCCATGGAGAAGTTTCGGGGGCCCGTGCTCCCGATCCCCCTCAACGACGTCCAAAAAATGCTTATAAGTGGGTAAAAATATTATGCATAACAAGTCGAAGATTTGATCTTTATACACATTTTTTTAGTAAATATTTATCGCAAATTTCGTCCCTTCTTTAAGCGTAGGTGGCGAAAAATTACTGCGAAAATCGAAAATTTGCAGCTATGCACGCTTGAGGTCTTCTTTCATGTTTTGTGGATGGTCATGTTCGCCATATTTTTATACTACCAATTTCTAATAGGTTTCTTTTGCGTTTCTCTTTAGAGGACAAGGAGTTGTTCAAAGTATTCTTGAAAAAGTCTTCACTGATTGTTTGAGATTCTGTTTTCTATTGAAGGTTTTCCTTGCCAAGTCTTTGAGGCTATAGTTTACAATAAAAAAGATAATTGTGATTTTTTTTTATTTTTATTTTATTTTTTTAAGACCGTGAATCAAATAATGCATGGTTGGATATACTGAGAGGCTACATGCAATAAACTTTAGAATAAACATGGAACAAAATTTAATCAGACTGACTTTGATCTCCCGAAATCGGAAAAAAAAGACATATAAACTTTCCTACTGATTTTTGAACTTATATTGTTCACTGGATATATTATCTCTTATTGTTTCAGTCCTGGCCGTTTTGCAATTTCTTATAGATTGTTACAATGGGTGTAGTACAATCTACAAGGATATAAATTGTACATGAGGAATTTGAATAAACTAGCTCTACATTAACTTTTCTTCTTGACTGTACGTACATAGGGTTTATTCGATAAGAATACGCAAGTACGGACAACGAAGTTAGTAATAATGTGTGTTTTATACAGCGTGTATTGATACACTTGTAGGTTTAATTCAGGAGCGTATAGTGCAGGCAAGCTAGGCTATCTGCGAAGCCCGAAGCCTAGAAAGTAAAATACTGAAGAACAATCTATTAGAAACTGTGGATTAACATGATTTCAAAAATAAGATAATGGCGATTCTGAAGTTGGCAATCTTAATTCTTAGGAGTTGGCAACCTGAATTCTTAGGAGTTGGCAACCTGAATTCTTAGGAGTTGGCAACCTTAATTCTAAGGAGTTGGCAACCTGAATTATTAGGAGTTGGCAACCTGAATTCTTAGGAGTTGGCAACCTGAATTCTTAGGAGTTGGCAACCTGAATTCTTAGGAGTTGGCAACCTTAATTCTAAGGAGTTGGCAACCTGAATTCTTAGGAGTTGGCAACCTGAATTCTTAGGAGTTGGCAACCTGAATTCTTAGGAGTTGGCAACCTGAATTCTTAGAAGTTGGCAACCTGAATTCTTAGAAGTTGGCAACCTGAATTCTTAGGAGTTGGCAACCTGAATTCTTAGAAGTTGGCAACCTGAATTCTTAGAAGTTGGCAACCTGAATTCTTAGGAGTTGGCAACCTGATTTTTTATAAGTTTGCAACCTGACTACCGTTGGTATGGCAACGTGGCTTTATTGAAGACGCCAAGAATGTGCCTAGTCTTCTCCCTTCCTCCATAGCCTAGGACCAGGTGTCATAATGAGCTAGTCCAGGTCTTAGGCTGAGCATACGCCACTGGTTTAATTGTATCTTCTGCAAATAAGCTGTCTAAAGAAACAAACTAAGTGAGGTGCGTGTACATAGTTAATAAATGGTTAGTAATATGCAGACAATTGTGTTAAGAGTGTTAAGAATTTATCCATAATTTTCAATATTTTCCCTCTATCTTAAATCCCCGGGAGTAACAATACAGTGAAAGATATCCAGACATGGACATAAAAAAACACAATCGCTAAATCTTCGAAGCGCCGAGCACAAAAGGAGAATTCCTGGCCCTTTCTCTAACGATGATCAGTGCCTCCCAGAATGCATCGCGCCCTCGCGTTATCCTGAAAATTAAACAATTGAAACCCAGAGGAGCGTGAAGTCGCTCTTCCTGACAGTTGCATGATGGGTAATTCATCAAGAAGAACAGAAACAATGAAGATGAAATCCTCGCATGAAAAGCACTGTATTGTTTTATATTCCGCCACCTCTGATAAATGCCTCTCCCCTTTTCTCCGTGCCGAGTTTATACGGCAGAGCGTGGTTACATGCAAAAGCAGGTTTTATGGAGGGGTCGCTCGCCCAGCGTTCGCAGGCGGGCGGGAGGGGTTTTTTGAAGCCCGTGGAAATGTCCAAATCAACATAGCCATCTTCGCACGTTGACTGGAATTAAAATGGAGCTCGTTGAGAGTAATGGCCCTCCAGGTCTAGGACGAAGGAGGATGCAGGAAGTGATGCTCTCGCAGCAACTACAGATGAAATTAAAACGAAAAGACTGCGCGAAAGGTGCGAGAAAAAAAAGGTGAAAGGGGGAGAATTTTGTAACGTTCCTCATGACTTGGCCATGATTACGTTCTCTTCGAGAAATCTTCACGTTCCCTTATCTCTTCACTGGCCCCTTGGGGATGCTGTGTGATGGCCCGAGATAAAAAGAGAGAGAGAGATGGGGAAGAGACTGTAATCTCCAAAAATATTAACGCGGCATCATTACACAAATTAGCTTCCCAGTTTCTCCTTCGTTTTTCAGCGCCCTTTTCAGGAACGCTGAGAGACGAAACCATCCTCAAGTAAACTCCTACGGGGACCTATTTCGTTCGGCGTAATACCTCTGCAATCTCTCTATCTCCCCTCCGTAACTCTTCTTTCTCGGAGTCTTTTTTTTTTTTGTTCTTTCTCCTAACGTTTGCTGGGTTGCTCCTGTTCAGGACCCATCTGGGAAAAGGAATGAGAAAAAAATGGAAGAAATTAGAATTAAGGGCTCAATTTAGGATGAAAAATGCGCCGCAAATAGCAATTTTTAAATCCACGCCGAAATTAAGGAGGTGGTAATGTGGTGGTAAAACAGTGAAAGGATAAGAATATCTCTTTTCTGTTTTACCCCTGTTCTTTGCCTCGGCCGCTAGGTGTATGTATGGAAGAAAAAGGAGAAATAATCTTCACTTACAATAATTGAAGTTATTTTTGCTCAGCACCTCGTATACAGGATGAGAAAATGTGCGAAATTTGCCATTTGGTGTTTTCAAGATGCGGTAATCTCATTGTTGAGGATTTATTGTTGCGCGCCAGGGATTTAGTATATAGCCTACCTCTCTTGTTCAACCTCCCACGCTTTGCGCGGTACTGATAACACCACTGCAGTTTCTAGAAAATACAACGTGACTGTTCTTTTGTAACGCCAGTTTCGGGAACAGTATATATGACTGTACGGTAAATCGTATACCGGGTGGCCACAATTAAAGTTGCCAAACTCAGACCCCTGTGGAGCCCGCTGGAAGCAACGGATTGCGATGAAACTTGGTAATGGGACAATGCAGACCACGGGGAAGTGAATGTTCATGAAAAGAAATAACTTAAGTGTGCTGCTACTTAAGAAAAGGAGAGAAAGAGATAGATAGAGAGAAAGAGATAAAGAGAGAGAGATAGAGAGAGAGAGAGAGAGAGAGAGAGAGAGAGAGAGAATGAATTTCTCCCCATGCAATAAGAAGTCTCAGAATCCCATGTATTCCTCTTGGAGTAAAAAAAAAGCAGCAACTTTAATTTACGGCTAATCAAATTAAAGTTTCGACTTTTCTGCCTGCTATTCAAATCTTTAACCTGTCCTCGTTTCGTTCATGTATTTCTGTGCCTCTTTTCATTCATATGTTTTTCTGTGGCATCCGAAGTTTGATATTTCCAAGAGAACAAGTATCATATCATAATACTCCCATAAGCGCAATGCTAAGTTTTCTGCCCCTCCTACGACCATCCAGCGCATGCGGAACAGTTTCCGCCTGGCTCTTCCCTCCGAGTCAGTGTTGCCAACTTAGCTTTTTTGAGACCAGATCTGGCTCTTTTGTGCACCCGTCTGGCTGTGAACTGGGCCGCCCGCCCCCCTTTCCCCAGTAAGACGCCTTCACTGGCTCCGGCCACATAGACCAACTTTTGCCATGAGTATAAATTTTAAACGCGACGTGATATTGTTATATTGGCTGCGTCCCCCCATCCGCATTTTACCTTCCCAGCTACATTTTCTTTATAGCGCCGTGGATTTGACATAATATTGTTTTCCGGGTGGATTTTTGAGATGCAGACGTAAAACTTAGATTGTAATTACTTTAAAGTTAACGGTAATAGCAACGCCCCAATCCCTTTGACACCTAAAATTAAAATTACCCTAGCAGGCACTTTATCCAGCCTTCATAAATCTAGCTCCTTGAAAATCAGTTTTAACTCAATTTAATGTAAATTTAGCTTTTTTTTTATGCGCATCAGGTTTGGCAACATTGTCAGGATGGCCGTAAGAGGCAAGGAGAAATGCGTTGCACTCATGGGAGTATTAGGTATTTGGTTTGTTCTCTTGGGAATACCAAACTTCCGATGGCATAGAAAAATATATCAACGGAAAGAGGGCAGTTTGAAGATGAGTTTTACAAGCGGAAAAGTCAAAACTTCCATTTGATTAGCTGCAACTTGAAGTTGAAGTTGTTGAGGGAAGTTGTTCATAAGGAATACATGGGATTCTGAAAATTCTCACTCATCATATTTTCCAAGTATCGTGTCTAGCTTAGTAATCGACATTAAAAAAAGCTTCCACTTGCAACATGGGTAGAAATTCATACTCTTGCATACCCCCTTTTTTTAGTAGCATCGCCCATTCCGACGATATTAAAATAAATGCACCTTAAGCGACACCCCTAAAACAGTAACGCCACTGTTTTAAACGTGTGGGTCATCGTGCGACCTTAGATTACGATGCCGAAAATAACACTGTGACAAAGTTGGGTGGGGTAAGAGGTCTTCGACTTGCAGGTCGTACTCTTATCCTTCCGTTTCCGCGAATCAATTATCCATGTTTTTCTTCTTTGAATCGTCCGCCCGTTGCGACAGAGGAGAAAGAAAAGCCTCCAATGTTTTCGTTCCCCCTCCTCCCGCCTCCCGCGTGATAACCCTAGGATTGCTAAGATAATTAGCAGGGTATTCACGCAGAAGACACTTAGCGCCCCTACCGGCAGGTCGCAATATGCGGGACAGTCCGGGAGGAAAAATAAACAAAAGCGGATCGCACGTTCCTGCCTTAAGCAAACACAGGCGCCACCCCTGCACAGTTTACACACCAAACGTCCGTGATAATAATATCTGAAGCTCCGCCAAAAGTAAAGATTGCGTGTGGAAAACGGAAGGTAAATCTTCCGTTCCTGCCTTCTACCGTGGAGCCACCTAGCGGTCGGACGGAAAAGTATTGCGTAAAGCAGGTAGCTGAGTGTTTACATTCTGCCCGCGATTTTTTTGTCCTCCCTCCCTCCCTCCCGCGCATGTTGGAAGAGGTTGTTAAGATATCCGTTCCTGATATTTTCCGCTTTCGCATGCGATCTGGGATGTTTCGAAACAGTTTTCAAGAACTTGAAGGACGCTTGGGAATACAATGGTGCGACAGGGGAAACAATTATTTTCGATTAATCGATAGTTACGAATCAATTCAGTGGAATTCTCCTCTCCGTTACAGGACATTTGATCTTCAAATAACCATGCTGCGTCATTCGTTCAACTCGATTGAACTTTTTTTTTTTGCGTCATTCGTTCAAAGCAATTCAGTGTTTTTGCGTCATTCGCTCAACTTAATCAAAACTTCTTGTGCCATTTGTTCAACACAGTCGAACAATATTGTGTCATTCGTTCAAAAATAATAGAACCTTTTGGCGTCATTCGTTCAACACAATCGAAAACTTTTCCATGAACCGTTCCATATATTCGAACATTATTTGTCAAACAGAATCGAAATCCTTGTTCGTTATTAGTAAACACTATTGAACAGTTTTTTGTAGTTTAGCATAACTGATCGCGTCGGCTTCAATCGCCCAATGTCTTTGCCCTGATCGTCCAATACAATCGAATGCCTTTTCGCGATTAGCCAAAAGTGGCAGAAAAGCGAAGTAAATAAACCAAACCACGCGATCAACAATCTAATGTCCTTGCGTCGTTTTTTCAATTCGATCGAATACCTTAGCGTCAATTTTTTAATAGAATCGAACACCTTCAGCGATCGTTCATATTGAGCCATTCGTTCAATTCAAGCAAACAAATTGAAGAAAAGTCTTGAATGTATTCGATCTATGTGAAAGATGAATTTAGAATGTAGAGACGTCGGTGAAAATGTCGTTCAAATAATGAAAGAAGTGTACTGCTACAAAATAAGCAAGAATCCATGAATGAGAAAGAATATACCTTGCATGGAAATTTGAATAGTTTTAAGTTTAAGTTCACTTTACGCACAAATAGCCTAATCGGAACTGAGCATCCTATATCGGCGAGGCTCATATCTTGTATGGAATACCAGTGTGTGTCCTCAGTAGCATATGACGAACCTGGGTTTCAGCTAATAGTCGTTTCACTTCAAAACCTGACACGTTTCTTGCCTGGAGTTTTGTGCGGACATCTGCTAGCAATAAGGTAAAATACTTTACTTTTTTAATATTTCGATCGAAGCACAGCAAAAGAAACGAATTGAACATGCACATCCAGAGGATTTAAGAAGCTGTTACGAGTTACAACGATGTAATAATGTGCCAGAGGGAAGAATATTTATCCATCTTTCATCTATGCTTTGATCTGTCGGCGTAATTTCAGATAAAACAAAAACCGTCAATCGTACTAATTTGCTCATGTCACTTGAAGCCACAAGACCACATGTCGAGTTGTTCGCTTGAACGGAAAAGGTTGATTATCTTAGGTTACGAGTTGCTCCAACGATTAGCGTATTCTCATTAGGAGCTGACAACCTCTGTTTGCAAAGGATTACACCTCAACAGCTTGTGGCTACTGAGCAAATTCACTCGAAGCAATATCCACTGGTTTGGAGAGTAAAGCATCTGTTTCTATAAAGTGGAAGCGCTTTGTTTGTGGGTCAAATGTTTCCAACACTTGTAAAGTTTTTTTTACCACTAGTTTACATTGCTGATAGTAATTATGTTACTCGTACCCGGGAGTAAGTTTGTCTCTGTTACTCGTCCCCGAAACTTAACTCTGGGTTACATGTTCTTCAAAGTAACTACACTATCGTTACTTCTTCCAAAAAGTAACTCCCTTCACGTTATTTGTTCCCCAAAGTAAGTCAATTAGCGTTTCTTGTTCCCCAAAGTAACTCCCTTAACATTACTTTTCCCCAAATTAACTTCCTTACCGTTACTTGTTCCAGAGAGCGACTCCATTGGAGTTACTGTTATTTCAAAAGTAACTGTAAATTACTAAACAATATCAATAGATTTAATAACTACAAAAAACTGCACTTAGTATGACGTTACTGTAGTCCATTACAACTTGCTTTTTCGCAATGTGACGTCATACAGCATGCCGAAATCGACCCTCGCCAAGATTATTACCAAATAATGAGTCAAAACTCCAAAGCTGTTCATATTAGTGAACGTGTGATTGCAGATTTTGAAAGATTTGTGAAGTTTAGAGAAAAGATAACAAAATATATAATCAAAAAGAAAGGAGCAGGCAAGAAGAAATGCATTCTGGGGATCGAAAGTAAGAAAAAAAAATAGCAAGCAAGGAACAAAAGGTTGAAAAGATAATACAAGTGCAAAAAGTGATTTCAGATGTTTACGCCTTATTTGCATAGAGATCTTCCCCATCATAAGCTCTGAAGTTACCTCCTAGATTAAGACAGGTAGGAAGATTTTGGTGCAGGAGTTATAAAGCATCTCTCCAGACACCAGCAGGTAGAAAGAGCCCTTCAAGATCAGAATGAACTTGCAGGAGTAAATTGAAACAGACTTGAGAATTGAGACTTCTCATCACGGACTCCTTTGCCCATTACCAAGTTGAAAGTGTGAGACAACCTAGTTATGCATAAGTCAGCCAAGTTATGTAACTTTCGCCGTGTTACGAAGTTATTTTTGTGGTAAACGAGTCCGGTGATAGCGTGAAACTTCGGTAGATGTTGCGCCAAGATCAGTAGTAAAGAAGGCCTCGGCACATTACTAGCTATGTAACTCTTCGACTTTTGCTGCTTCCTGTGTTAGTTCATCCTTATGAACCATGAAATAATGTACGTACACTTAATCCACTTTTGTGCCCACCGTAATACCCTACACGAGGAATTTTAAAAATCATTAAAGTAGTGCACAAAAAGGGAGACGTAGAAAAAGAGAAAGAGGGATAGGAGTGAGAGGAAGAGAAGGAAATAAAGAGGGGAAGATAAAGAGGTAGAAAGAATGAGAGAGAAATGGCTGGAAAGAGAGAGAGGACGAGCTACAGGGAGAAATAGACAAAGGGAGAAAGCGTTTGAAAAAGGAAAGAAACAGAGATACACAGGAAGAGGGAGAGAGTTGGAAAGAAACAATAAAAAAATGTAGAAAGGCTGAGAGAGAGGGAAGGAATTGGAAAGAAAAAGAGATAAATAGACAGACAGAAAGAAAAAGATAGAAATGGACAGAAAGAATGAAAGAAAAAGATATGGAAAAAGAGAGACAGAAATATAAAGAGGAGGAAGGAAAGAAAGAAATATATTTTTATTTGGGTGTGTGTGTGAGAAGAGAGGGGAGAGAGAGAGAGAATTGAAGAAAAAGAGATAGAATGAATAAGAAAACGTAGAGAAAGAAAGTAAGAATATGAAGGAGAGAAAGAATGTTAAAAGAGAAAGAAACAAAGGAAGAAAAGAGAACACCATCTTCTCACACTTTCAAAATATATATGGCAGAAGAATATATTACTCCCGTTAACTAAATATCTCTTCTGCTCCGTTAAGTCAAAATTTCCATTTTAGAAAATGTCGCGAAAATTTCCAAATACGTTTCATCTTTGACGCACCCCCCCACCCAAATTAGGAAGACATGAATCGTATGGCTATGTCTTTCTCAATTTTATTTATCATTACAGTTTATACATAAAAGTACTCTAACGATTCACAAACTATTAATACTATTTTGATTGCATCAAAAAGCAAAATGTATTTTGATCATTTTGTCGACATTTTCTGAAATTGATTTTTGCCTTAGAGAAAAATACTTTTCCTGCCTTATCGCCACTTCAGGTAAAGTTTCGAAGGCTTTGGTGAAATCTGAATTGGGTCAACTATCATTTATGTTGTGTTTCCATGCGCAGATTATTCTAGATTTTGAGTATGGATAGTTGAATTATACCACAGATACACGTATTATAGGAAGTATTATAAACGTATTATATATTATTATATGTTTATCTGTGATTATGCAGTCATCAGTAATTCAAATGGAACACGTAGTTCCTGAACTACTCGCTTCACTACAATATGTTACGTGTGTCGCATAATACTGCGGCGATGAGCAATCTTCAACAGCAACTTTCCATAAGCCATCGCCGTACAGTTAGGCAACACACATTACAGTCAACCGAGTATTTCAGAATCTAGGTTTTCAATTTGCAAGTGACTGCACGTCAGTGATGTTCGTCTACGCAAACAACGTTATTCTAGATTACTATTTTATGCACGTAGACGACGTAATCTATGTAAACAACATGGCAAAAGGTGATGACTTAGCAAAGGGCGCTGTGGAATTAGAACAAAATTGTACTGTGTATCAGTTGGTAATGTGTGAAAAGAACCTTTCATACCCCTCCTTGCAAATTCGATCAATTTCTCACCTAGGAAAAACCTAACGTAGGAAATATTCTAGTGTTTTAAGGAAAAAAAACTACTTTTGCCTCACGACTGCCATCTGTTGTCTTTTACATGCGATTTGTCTTCTTTCATCGTTGATGATCGAAGAGAAGATAAATTTTCTTATAAATAGGATTCTTGCCAGTTCGTTAGGAATCAATATGGTTGAAAATGTCACTTTCCTTTCATGAAAGCCTTGACAATTAATTCTAATGTACTTTAGATTGTTTACGTATTCTATGTAAACTACAACCCAATGTAATCTACGCGTAGATTACGTGTAGCCAACGCACGTAGACGTAAACTTATAGTGTACGGCAGTGATGTGCGTCTACGCGTAAACAACGATAGTCTACATTCTACACGTAGACTACTTTATACACGTAGATTACGTAATCTATGTAAACAACATGGCAAAAGGTGATAACTTAGCTAAGGGCGCCGTGGAATTAAAAGAAAATTATACTGCGTAGCACTTGCTGATGTGTGAAAAGAACTGTTCATACTCTTTCTTCCAAATTCGAACTATTTCTCACCTAGGAAGAAACCTAATGTAGGAAATATTCTAGTATTTTATGGAAAAAAGACCACTCTTGCCTCACGACTGCCATCTGTTTTTTTTGCATACTATTTATCTTCTTCCATAGTTGATGATAGAAGAGAAGAGAAATTTTGTTGTAAATAGGATTCTTTTCATTTCGTTAGGAACCAGTATAGTTGAAAATTTCACTTTCCTTTCATGAAACCCTTGAAAATTAATTTTAATGCACTTTAGATTATCTACGTAGTCTACGTAAACTGTAAACTACAATCCAATGTAATCTACGCGTAGATTGCGTGTAGACAACGCATGTAGACGTAAACTTATAGTCTACGGCACATCACTGGTGTACGGCACATCAGTGCTGCACGCAGAGCACTGTTTGATAAGCACTTAGGAACTCTATGAAAAACAAATACTTCTTCAGCCGGCCCCCTAGGCGGAGTGGTTAGCACGTCGCGCTACGACGCCAGGGGTCCCGGGTTCGAATCCCGACCTGGGCATGGATGTTTGTGAGTGTCCATTCATCATTATTATATCATCACTCATCCTCATCTTTGCAATTAGACAAAAGTGGCACCAAAGCGAAGTAAAGCAAATCAATCTTCAATTTTTTTTTTTCAATTTGCAACTTTTCCGATTCTAGATGCGATTGGTACCCGAGATCCCCGAAGAGGTGTCAACATACGCCACTGACCGCACCCGGTGTCCTTGGCCACTCGCTCTCTGATGCGGTGGTCAAATATTAAGCGGGCAGTAAAGCGCGAAGCGGGCTGCATCTTGTAAGGATAAAATTAATATTTGAAGAGCCATTAATGCGATCCATTACCAGGCAATTCATGTCCATAAAAACCAGGTGCCAAATGGACGAAGCACGGGCGGCCCCCTCCTTACTCTTCCCCTCCACACACACAAGGAGTATCTGCTCCCTGCGTAATCATCGTTAGAGCTCAAAGAAGGCAGAGCTTTGCTCCGTGTCGGGGTAGTGTTGCTAACTGCATGGTAAATAACACTGGGCTCAGGGAAATTCTGCTGGTTTCCTAAACTGAAAGGCAAATTTAAGGCAAACGCAAGGTAACTGGTTTTACATCAATCCTAGAAATTCATTTACAATTTTAGATATAATTTTACAAAGGTAAAAGTCTGTACCGAACCTAATTCTTGGATACCCTAGGAAAGAACACATGTGACACAGCAAGAATTAAACCTAAGACTTCTTGATTAGAAGGTGACTCCCTCTACGCTATTTGGGGCATCTATAATTGAAGAAAATATGTCACTTCTCCTTGTAAGCTTTCAGTTTCTTCACTAAGCAAAAATATATAAATCATGATCAAGTATCCCTATTACTTTTGTATTGTTATTGTTACGAGGCGAGATAACATTATCATATCTAACATAATCTACTGTTATCTAATACAAAATGTGTCTATATTTCTAAAATTTCTATTTATCTTATTTTAAGTTGTTTTTCTTCACTTTTACTAATCTCGGCGATGAAGATTAAATGTTAATTATACGTATTATGTTGACGAAGAGACACTAAAAGAGGAACATCCATCCACAGGACGGAATTCGAACCCGAAGCCCTTGCGTTCGGACACTCGAGAGGTTCGTAGTTCTATTAACGTGACTGGTTAAAAATACGGGCCTCGTTGATGGCGTACGATAACGCCGTCACCTTGTATAAAGTATGCCCAAATGAAAAGGAGACCTTTGCTGTAGCGGCGTTGTATCTAATGGAAGAAGGTAAATATGTTTGCCGATAGATGGAGCGGTGTTTGTCCAAGTTTGCGGATGTAGCGAACGGCTTCGCCTGCTGTTTCCTCAGTTGGCGAGAGTTGTTTTGCGCAGAAGTGTGCATTATGGATTCCTCCAGATGAGCGCAGAGAGCTGCTACAGGACAATGCTAGGCCACATGTGGCCAAGAAGACTCTCGACCTGCTGAGAACATTTCAATGAGAAGTCCTTACACATCCTCCGTACAGTCCCGATATTTCCCATATCTTCGGCCCCTTAAAACAATCACTGAAAGGTCAACGGTTTACCTGTGACAAGGAAGTGCAGAAAACCGTGGAAAACTGGATTCGTAAGAAACCCAGGAGTTTCTACACTGAAGCCATCCACTCCCTTCCTACGTACTGGGATCAGTGCATCAATATCAATGGCAATTATGTGTAGTTATCATGTTACACATTAACTGTAATTCACATATTATGTAATGCAAATATTCTGTAATATAATATTCTTTAGATATAACAGTAGTCTCCTTTTCATTTGGGCATATCTTTTAATTAAGTGGTCGCTGATTCGATCGCCATGGCGATCGGACCCTACTTTAAACTGTACGTCCAGCCAGTACGTTAAAATAACGTCAAAAGTACAAACATATGGTACATTATAGCACTGACCAATAGAAGAAGGAGACATACATACTTCTTTACGACATGTTTGGACACGGTGCTACTAGTTCGTTAATTTAATCAGTCAGTCACTGACACTAAGGTTAATCGCGACCAGATGAGAGGACGATTAGACAAAGCTCCGTAACTCGTTGTCAAAGGTACCATTCCAGAATTTCCCACGAGTGACTGAAAAAAACCTTGTTAGAATTGCCGAATACCAGGATGATAGATAGAAAAATGTTCCTAAGCGCTAGGGTGATGAGGGAGGCAGAGAATAACATACAGCGGTTGAAAATTGACATTAAAAAATTAACCTGACATTTCAATGAATATACTCTCATTTCTTTACAATTTTCGAACATGTAGATTTAAAAGCTGATGATGTTTAGTTAGTAGAACTGACATGCGAGAAAACCGGGTTCGAATACCGGCGAGAGTAATTTTAGATGGAATTTTACACATTAATTGCCCTGATAAGCGGATCTAGGGTAGCAGGAGACAATCTGGTGTTGCTCACAGCAAATCACCTGAGCCATTACCTAAATCTACAACGTGTCTGTGGCCTTACCAGTACATCAACTAAGTTCCACAGGCTGATTTTTCCGCCTGGTGAACTAGCGCGTTCAGAGGTCAGCTCACGATCTTCCCGACAAAGGTTCCGGGTTCGTGTTCTGGCCTAGGCATAATGTTTCTTAATCAATTCGAGACATCATTTACCCTTGTTTCTTGAAATTAGCTACTAAAGTGAAGCAAATTTAAATTACAAATCAATTGTTTTTAAACAGAAGAATTTAAATATGCAATGCCAGGTCAGTTCTTGCGGAAATTTGTCAATGCCAGATAAAAAATAATTTCATTTAAAAATATACAGTGTACATTGTGTTTAACGTTCTAACCTGAATTCGTAATTATAAAGAAAAATTCCCACGGTCTATTCATTTAAGTGGTGCAGTTCATAAAATTGGAATCAGTGTGTGGCAACACTGTCGCGACACGGTTCCTGATGGAGTGTAATGCGATTTTCGGTCCCTGCTCTGTTTTAAGTTTGCTTTTTCTTTCTCTCTCGGTTCTTAAAAAAAGAAAGAAAAAGGGCGATTTGAGCGCCATGCAATCTGCGTCCCAGTGGCTGCACAGCAGAGGCACAGATTCTGCGTTTTAACTTAAGCAACCAAGGCACTTAGGAGCCGTGATAATACGATCTGCACCGCCATTCATCATGGCGGTAACTAGATTCCACCTGCCATCGCGAGAGGGCTCTGATCGGGGCCTTTACTCCTAACTGCCTGCCTCCTCCTTCACCGCTGCACCTGCTGCCATCTATTAGGTATTATACGAACTGTCTTAAAAGCCAGAATGGGAGGTGGGGGTGTCGGGGAGGTTATTTGTTCATGCGGAAATGATGTCAGGTTATTATGGTGTTAGTGGAGGTTGGTGAAATAACCGTGAAACTGACGATGAGCAGAACGAACAATCGAGAAACAGTCTAAAGGGGAAGGAATAACAGAGAAACAGGCTAAGAGTAAACGGAAGAATTGAGAACTGCTATACTATGCCTTAGCCAGTGTAAAAACCTGCCATCATCCACAGCGCAGAACGACTATTTTGACAAAATCCTGTTTGTTTGCTGGCTGCTTCGGGGAGAAGGGTTTTTAATGTTGCCGCTTCTTGCATAAACGGGGGGACAGCGGTAGACCTAATTGGCTTCTTGACTGCAAGTTTCTTCGTAGGTAAACTCTGAAACAGTGGGTCACTGTCATAAAGGCATTCTCCGCACCGGCTGTTACGGTGGCGGCACTCTAAGTGCAAATTCTATTGGCAGCTGACCTTGGGAGCTATTTTTATCTGCCAATCAAGAAGTGGGAATGTCACTTCAGACGTAAACGTCCTAGAAGGAACGCCTGCCTTAACTTGTTGTGCGTTAAAATATGAACAATGAGCCAAGGTCCAACGACCTTGTAACAAAGTTCTTTCGAGACTCTCGCCGTCTACAATTGCGTGAGGGAGGAATCAGTAGGTATGGCAATAGGGAATGTCTGCAATTCTCTTTGGTGCCGCGAGTAGCGTTCGGCACCTTGGTATACGAAAGTAAACGACGGCAGCCGAATGCAATTGAACCGAACGGTGATTCCTCGTTTTCTATGTACCAGTTCAGACTAACCCGCTATAGAGATGGCTTCCTACTGAGTGGAAGCTAAGCGAATCGACGCATAGCGCCAGACCCGACGGAAGCATCATCGAGAAGAATACCTGTCGGCGAATACAAGCTCGCCCACTGAAGCGGAAGCGGACCGAGGCGAAATGCTTAGTTTCCGAACGGTTCAAGGCTTCTGCGAGCGACGGAAGGCAAATTCTTCGCTTCCGAATGTATCCCATAGTTCTTTGCCAAACACTGAAAATAACAATTTTGTGAATTGTTACTGTTCTATACATTACGTTATAACTTATCATTTAAACATAAATAAAAAAAGCAAGAAATGGAATGTCAAACGACATCTGCATTGTATATTCATAGAGAATCACTTCCCCTGGAAAAGTATGCATTTTTGTAATTACTGGATGATCTGAAAAAGGAACATGCACAAGAATCAGGGATGAAGGCAACGGTTACATTCGGCCAACAGGTTGTCGTTCGAAACTGCACACGGAGCAAGCTCTGGCTTTCAAATTTCAACCTAAGCTAATCTGATTGACTGATTGATTGATTTGATTTATTTTACTTCGCTTTTCTGCCATTCTGGCAAGTTGCGAAGATGAAGATGTGTGGTGACAAGATGAAAAGGGTGAAATGACAATCACAAACACACAGCACACATCAGACAGTTCTGGCCATGCGTCCAGACGCCAGAGCCTCATTAGTCTGCAAAATGCAGTCCAGGGTGTACTACCTAGAAGTGAGGTTGACATTTGGATGTACTTCAACAATGCATATGGTACGTATTTTTGCGAGACCTCCCGAAGACACACAGAAAATGAAGAAAAGTGTCGATGTAAATTCCAACTCTTCTTTCTGCAACCCCACACCGATTATAGTGCAAGTGAAGGGGAGAGGGAGTGAAAAAGAGCTTTTCATCTCCAGAAGCCACTAGACTTCTCCGGGGGGCGGCGGGGGTGGGGGAAGAACATCGTCCCGCTTCCGACTCAATGTCCGAGATTGCACTTGGTTACATGCATTTTCTCTATGACTCTTCCGAGTCATTCCATGCTAGATATGTACAATTTTCAACCTGACCATCTCCGATTTTCATGAAATTTGGGGAGTTGAAACTATGCATGGAACTTAGTAACTATGAAAATTTTGAGTCTCGTTTGTCTTGTAATTGCAAAGTTATTCAAGGTCAAAGTTTGCAGACGTAGGCAGGCGTCCAGCTTAAGAGAGAAAATAATCAACTGCAATTCGAAGTAACAGTGAAAGGAACAACGGAGGAAGGGGCTAGGAGCGAAAGACACAAGAGGTTTCAGTGCTGAAAGAACAGCAACGAAAAGGATTAAGCAGTGGCGGCCAGCGGATACTATGATGGGTAGTGCCAACGTGATCAATCCCCCTACCCTCTCCTTGAGGTTGCGCCACTGGCCAAGATGTTTAACTTTAAATTTATTCTCTATTGGAAAAGTGGAAAACGATGTATGTAATAACTAATAACGCACTAATCCGATTCATCTTCACTTACTATACTATATTTTATACACTATAGGATACTTCCCTAGAAACACAACAATTACAGACGCCAAGTCGAACACGGGATTAATGCTTTGCTTTGTTTCAAATTCCTCCACACCAACAAGGCACATCAAAAACCAGTGTTACGAACAACTTAGCGCTAAGCTAAAACTAGAGTAGCATCTGCTAAATCAAATGTGGATCTAAAAATTGCAAAATGTAATGCAACAAATTGAATTTTATCTCCAAGTAAAATTCATACATGTATAATTATATATTTTCTGTGCAATTTTTTAAAAAATATATAAAAGTCAAAAATCCTATGCTGATGCGAGTTTCCTTTGGCATTTCCACAATATCTTTTACACCAAATGTCTATAGGATATTTTCGACGTCCGGTTGGATGGAATACGTGTGCACATGTGTGCATGGGGGAGGAGAAGGTGAGAGGAAGGGATTTATATTTTCTTAAGGAAGAAATCGATAACGAAAAGTCTTGGCCCTTCAGAAGCATATATATCTAAATGTTCTGGAAATATTGTACATTAGTTTTTCCATAAGTAGGCAGGAAAGTAGATAGTACCTTTCTTACAAATTACTTCCCCAACGGGTCTTACAAATCGGTCATATTTAGCGACTTATCTCTGAAGGTGGCAACTATGTCAACACTGCGAAAGTTCCCTCTTCGTGCCAAGGGAAAACGGGCTCGGCTGGTGTCTTATGATCAGCATAGCTCTCCCCCAGCTACCGCGTTCCCCGCTGAGACTTCTTCAACCCTCTGCACGTGTGTCAACTTGGTTAGGCCAGCTCTTGGACGCCTCGCACGGTTGCCTCGCGAGGACACGAAACAGCTGGCGATGCCGTGAGGAGGTTGGATTGGTCGTTAGCTTGACCGATTGCGAGATTCGAATCTCATTGTCTGTAAACTATAAATGTATTAATTTAACAATACTTCGGCGAGGTATACGTCTCTTCTGAAGGTAGTGCCATGGCACAGCGGCTCTCCTCTTTGAGCCGCCGCTGGGATTAAGGATGAACGAAAATTAACCTAACTACTGCTATGATGGGAACAATAATTGCGAAAAAATAGGCACCAAAACAAATTGAGATCCCAAATAATTGCTAACTGTATTAAGCGCGACAACAACACAGTACACTGTAATTATAACTGTGCATAAAGTAGACTTAAAAACTAAAAAAATCAAAACTCTAGAACGACCATGACAAGAATAATTGCAAAAAGAGACCATGCACTAAGGGAACAGGTGCAGAAAGGGTCTACAGTGTCGGAATGAATGAGAAAGGAACCATGACGAAAGAATAAGCCGAAAAGGATTGTTAGAAACGGTACAGCATAACCGATAGCGCATATATTCATGTAAGACAAGAGCAATGTCTCCATCCTCGACACAAATGCACCAAGCTGGTGATGTTTTGCGAAGACGAACTTCAGATTCCGCTCTCTGGGTAATGAACGGCGATGCTAATTACGTTTTCTTGCCCAAGACTGTTATTAAGTGGGACGTCACGTCTATTAGGAGAGCTGTGACGTCATAAAGAGACATGCAACGTCAAGGAAGAAGCCATAATCTGTCGTTTACGGAGGAAGGAAGGTTCCAGTAATAGGGGGAAGGATTTGCAACTGAAATGTCACGATGAAGTTTGTTGATATGCATTCGCTGTTTGTAACCCGTATTTTTGTACCACCAGAACAGTTTTTCCCAACATATTGTACTATTTTTACGCTGCTCAAATATATACAAATAATTATTCTTCAAAATTATAATTTTGTATTAACCAAATAGTAAAATAATATTCAAGTTCAGGTTACAGGATCATGTAACATCTCACATCAATGATTTAGGTTGAAAGTACCCATACAAAAATATTGCATTATCTCTGTACTGATTTGTACAATTTATTAATAAAAATTTACTTCTCAAAAAGAACCAAAGAAGAACATTGTCAGGTTACAAAGTAAGGACTATGCATCCAGTAAGGAGATCATAATCGAATGTATAGCAGTTTTGTTCTATATTTTTCATTTTATTCCTCTGACATAACCCTGAAACTTGTATAATCAAAATTTGGGATAGAAATGTCATTACGCTGAGATAGTTGAAATACAATTGGAATAGAAATATATAGAATTAGAGTTGACAAGTAGTCCCAAAATCATACTTGTAAATTTTCTAACCCATTTGGAAAGTGTTAAAAATATTTTTTAAAGTTTCCCCTAAGAAATTAAGTCGAATACCATATAGTCACAACTACAATATCCATTCAAGGAAAAGTAACCCGATATCCTCAAATGGACATTCGCAAGTACCAACAACTAAGTACTATTTCATTTTCTTTACAGCGGTCGAGAATTTGATTGAGTAGGCTTAAAGGTAGGCGAAATATTTTCAGGTGGACTCTGCATCTCTCTTAGACTATTTCGTCCTTTCTTTCTCTCCATCCATTATTTTTATCTACCTTCCTTCTTCTTTCTCTACCTCCTCCTATCTCTCCCCCTTTCCCTTTCTCCTTTTGTTTATTTTCTTTCTTCCTCTTTCTTTCTTATGCTTCTCTGTGTTCTGTCTTAATTCCATATCTTGCTCCTTCCCAGGGGTCCCGGGTTCGAATCCCGACCTGGACGTGGTTGTTCTTTGTGTCTCTTCAGCAATTTCATCATATCATCACTCATCGTCATCCTAGCGATTAGAAAAAAGTGGTAGAAAAGCGAAGTAAAATAAACCAAATTTATTGCTGTATGGAAACACTGATTACTATATCAATGTGTCTTACCTATAAATTTCTATTATACCTTTATAAAACGTAACAAGGTCGATTTACTTTGAAGTTTTATGTAGCGTCACAGTTGTCGAAAACAATAAAAATCCAGGCAATAAACTAATAAAAGTTTATAATTTTATGAGCAAATATCTGTTTTGAATTCTACTTTGACGTAAATTATTGCCACGTCATGCTTCAAAATCTCTTCCTGCCAACCTGCTAATCCTTTCAATTGCTCTGCTGAATCCTGAGATAAATCACACCTTTTTACAAGTGAGTGTTCACTGTAAGCCGGATGCTTATTTTATCAAAATACAGAAACAACAGTCGCTGATATCTCTCTCGACTTTACAATGGATTTGTGTGTCTGTGTGTGTGTGGGGGGGGGGGGGTGTATGTGTTTGTGTCTCGCTGGTTCCTCGCTTCGGGGTTTGGTGCTTGTGGATTCCTCTTACATAACGTTTCATCAACGGAGTGTGTGACCTATGGAAAAACAAATGAATAACGATTCCTCGCAATACTCTTAAGTTTGCACGTTCCTCTCTTGGGGTTGCTGTGCTTGTCCTCCCATTCCTTGTCAATATCTCAACTTCCATGGAGTGTATTGCAGCCACACCCAGATTCCCGGTAACCTCGGGAGTAGCTCAATTACGTGTAAAAATTTTGGTTCAATCAGAGCACTTTTTAAACTTCCTCGTTTTGGCGTGAAAATTACAGCTTCCTCTAAATGGAGGGTTGGAAAACAGGTGTGTGTGTGTGTGTGTGTGTGAACTAAGGATAATCACAAAATCAGGAGAACGGATATCCGTTTCGTCTGCAACGATATTTCGGATATCCGAACATCCGGATAACAAGAACATCCAGATAGTACGGATATCCTGATAATCCCAATATCCGAATAGTACGGATATCCGGATAATACGAAAATCCGGATAGTACGGATATCAAGATAATCCGAATATCTGAATAGTACAGATTTGATGAAGGATTTGTAGATAATCTGTACAGTGAAATACGAACACGACGAATAAAATAATATGTGGATAGCACGTAAAACGAATAAACGATAAAACTATCCGGATGCATTCGGATATCCAGACATTGAGGTAATCCGAATATCCATATACGTTATCACGATATCTGGAATCCGTTAATTCGGATATAGATATAATTCCTACAACCGTATTTCAGAATATCCAATATTCGGATATTTGAAATTCGGATAGAAAATTATCCGAAATTCGGATTTGGCCATCCCTTGCGTAAAAGCGCGTTGACAGATTGGTTGTTTGGAGAAACAGCTATAGAATACGCATTACACCTGGCTTTGAAACACCCTAACGCACAAATAGGCACATTACTTTATGAACACCCTGTACTTGTCAGCCCCCTTTTTAAGTGATTATCACGTTAAATGTCACAATTTTTCTCCTTCATTCTCTGGCTAGGGATTATACCCTCCCCACTCCCTCAATTCCCAACAGGAAGACGTCCTGTAACATTCAGGGATCGGCGTGGAGCTGAGAATTGGTCTGGCGCCTGGTGTGATCAACCTCGTGACGTCATCTTATACCCAGAGAGGAAAAGCTTATTAGCAAGAGGCTACTCTATCTGTGTAAACAGTCGCTCGAGCAAACACTTGGTTTAAATGGATAAAAAAGGGGAGGTTTTTTAAATGGGGATTTCCTTTTCTGCAGCAAACGGTGTTTGGCCAAAGTGGTCGAGTTGCATATTCCCTTCAATCCTCGCCGTTTTATTTATGTGGCAGTGAAAAGGTTCAAGTGCGTCCGGTGTGCGGAAAAGGGGGGATGGAAGGGTAATGTTACTGTAGAGCGCATTTTTTCACAGTGCTGCCATCTGTTATTAGAAATTGTCAGGTTTGTTGGAGTATTTCAGTTGCCATATACTTATTCCCTGTCCGTATAAGAACGAAGCTACTGTAAACAATTACACGTGATTTGCTAGAAATCCTATTGGTTAATTCCAAGAGTAGATGTTTTACTTGTAGGAATCTTGTGCGAAGGAATATATACTCTATCTCAGGAATCTCTGGAGGAAGCGAACGAAAACAAGTGTCTGCGCAAGTAGTGACTCAAGAGGACTTGACCAATGATTGCGCGAGAAGGAAAGTGCGTGCCTGATGAGAAAAATGCGGCTGCAGCTACCAGCTGTTAGCAGCAGCGCGTACTGCGTTGCTTCGCCAACTCGCTTTCTCCCCTTCACTACCTTTACGCGCGGCCTTGCTCCACACATTCCTGCGACAGCGTATAGTGTGCATAATAAAGAGAATGCTGCTATAGTGATGCTGTGAGACTTTATTTTATGAATTGTGCACCTATGGTCAATATATATCTTAGCCAGCAGGCAATCTTACAAACCATGCGCTTTTGTTTACATGAACTTCGTCCTTACAGGGGACGAGGAATAGCCTTTTTTCTAATTTATTGAATTTTTCGTCGTTTTCATTCACAAGTGTACTAAACAAATATTTCTGTTTTGTCGGCATCTATATTTTTATGTTAAATTGTTCCATTAAAAAGCATAACTTGGAATCTGCTGCACTGAATGTGAGAGATAAGACGTGTTCAAGCATTATACCATACTTGCTTTCTTGGTTACAAACTTTGCTGCTTTGTGTTGAAGAGAAATAGCCTTTCAACCACCAAACTATTTCTAACATCATTTTGACTCATTCATGTTCCATGTCTCTCTCTCTCTCTCTCTCTCTCTCTCTCTCTCTCTCTCTCTCTCTCTCTCCCCATTCTATATCCAATCTTCATAATTTTCCATTTTCTCTCTCCCACTTCCGTCTTTCGCAGCGCTTGGGGAAGGGGTGGACGGGTGCTGAAGTAAAGTGATAGGACTAGCTGGGGGGAATGCTCCTATGATTTAACATGGTAACAATAAGACACTTTTCCAGTCTTCCATATTCTCTCTCTTTTGTTGTTATCAATTTGTCTATTTCTTATTGCTCCTATACCTTTGTGGGCTGTAAAGGGTGACTTTCCCGCAAACACCCAAATGGCAACACGGTAAACCACAGTAAATTGTATTTCTGCATCCCAACGAGGATCTGGCGTCTGGCTACAGTAATTACAATCCTCTGTCTTGTCCTTATAGGTGCTGAGTGTTCCTTTACAGCGACAGTTTACAACCGGGTGCAAATAGCTTAAGTGCTCACGCACCCAAAATTTTCACTTCACTTTCACTTCATCGCTAATCCTTGCCTTTACTTTCTTTATCTATCTAAGTCTTCCCTTCCCTAATTTCCTCTCATCATTTTTAAGTTTCTTTGCATTTTCCTAATCCTTCCTTACTATCTTCCTGTTTCCTTCCCTATTTCTCTGTCCGTATTTAACAATTGCCTTAGCCCAGTGGAGACACTTTAAAACTGTAGACCCAGTCCCTTTTAGCCTTTGTGCATAAAGTGGCCTTAATAACTATAAACTACTTACTCTACTTACTCACTTTTGTTTCTATCTCACATTCCTCTCTATTCTTTTACTTGTTCATTCTCACATTCATGATATATCCAGTTCTAAGGTAAACATTCACCCTTCCCGAATCAAGATAGTATATGCTCTCCCTCTATGTCTGTCTGTCTGTCTCTCTCTCTCTCTCTCTCTCTGTCTCTCTCTCTCTCTCTCTCTCTCTCTCTCTCTCTCTGTCTGTCTCATTCATATTCTATCTCTTTTACAGTCAGCTTCTGCAAGACGAAATTACCTTATTTTATTTTAAAATAAAAACATTTTCCGGTTCTGAAAAGTCGCAACAAGCTCCTTCTACCTTTCGGGACAAAATCCAAGATCAATCTGACGACACAGATTATACTCTTTGTACAGATGTTGAAATCACGTATAGAAAAACGCGCAACTTATATGCGCGACTAGAGCGACACGCCGGCCTGATATGAATTTCGTGCACAGCAAGATTAACCTCTAGCATAAAAAGAACGTATCTTACAAGCAGCTACACGATAAATCCTGTTTAATACAAAAACATGGCCAAGTAAGAACGATTCTCCCAAGTCTGTTCACACCAAACAAGAGAAGAATTTCTGAGCTGATATGTCGCTGTCAGCGTGCTTGCCTCATGCAGAGAGTTTCCTTGAAGTCTCATTAGTCAAACCATTTAGGCTGCGGGGGCGGGGAGGGGAGAGGAGGGAGTTAATTGATGGAGTCAGTTAATGACCTCATATTCGGTTAAAAACAACACGCTGGGCATATTATTCAATTCCACAGAGTTGGCAGCCACCAGTCATTAGGAGCAAGCTGAGAGCTGAATTCTGGGTAATCGCGACGAGATGAGTGGGGAATCATGGGAAAAGTCACTTCTCACGCTTTTTGCGCTGCGGTCGCAGTGTTTCCAACGTCCTGAAAAGGTTTCCATACCGGTTTGCGTTCCAAGTAACAATTCGTTTGCATAAATGTTTGGTAACGTTGCGCTAAAATTTGTGGGAGGGTTTTCTTGTATTTAAGTCACAAATATGACGCAAGGGTCATTTTACACTGTAACTGCAAGAAGTATAAGAATTAACTTCGAAGAGGCCAGATGAAAGCAATGGAAAGGCGACATTTACTTGGTGGGTGTGTGTGAAATAGTAAAATGGTCTTCGCTCATCGTTTAACCAACAAAATAGACTAAATTGATTTATTGTTATAATTTTGTTATGTACTGTAGCAGTACATACACCAAGAGGAATAAAGATAGAGAATGAGAGGCAGAATTAATGTCGGAGAAAGTGGTACAAAAATAGGAAGAGAAAAAGAATGAAAGAAAGATATGTAGGTAAGGAAACCAGAGAAGGAAGGAGGAAGAGGAGTAACAGGACAGAAAGAAAGGAAGATCGAGAAAAAGAGAAAAGAACTGTGGTGTGTTTGTAAAGAATGAGTGACGAGGAAGTGTAAGCGTGAGCATGAGCTGGAATGCGGAATGGTGCGAGTGCAAGATGTGGTAAGGGAGTTGACGTAGAGAGGTGAATGGTCGAAGTTTTCAAGGAAAGGAGAAGAGGAGAATGGGGGAGTTCGATTAGAGACAGAAACGAGAGAACATCGAGGAGAGGAAACCTAGGAAAATCCTAGCACCGAAAGTAGAGTCTGTCTGTGGTTTTATTAAGTTATTATTACTATGGGAATAAATTGGTGGTTCATAAATTCGTTTGCACAAATTCATCGCCGTTTATTCATTCAGCTTGGTAAGGATGAACGGTCGCCGAACACATCCCCATTGAGTTAACGTAAAATTGCCTCTCGCAGCCCTTCCTAATTTCTAGGAACGCAGATAGAGGAGTTAAAAGGAAAATGAGTGAGAAATAAGGAGAGGAAAAGTGAAAAAGTAGTCAAGCAAGAGAAACAGATGAGAAAGAAAGACAGGAGAGAAAAGGGGAGAGAGGAAATGGTAGAAAGAGAGATAAATAAGAAAGAAGATAGCGTGAATAGAAACGAAACGAGAGAGTGGAAGAGAGAGAGGGACAAGGAAAGAGAGAAAAATGAAGATAGAGGATTGGAAAAAAATAATGGTAATCTCGGTAGCCATGGCTAGACAAGCAGAGCACGAGAAAAAAAGTTGAATATTAAAAGAAAACTAACATTAATAAATCCAGAGCTGGAAACATTGCCCCGTTAAATGGTTCTAATTGGGGTTGGCTGAAAAATTAATTCCCAGACACTGCCCAGCACTGAATTAAGGGCGGTCACACTGACTGCAGCGACGTCAGCGGAGGATCTGCGAATCACGGAGTTTAAAGAACGCCGAGCTTCGGATTTCACATTCTCTCTGAAAAAGTCACGCAAGTCTCTGCAGTAAAGAGCGTGTTGCGACTTGTCAAGTGCGGTTGTCAGCTTTGTTGGACTTTACAAAGGTCTGAAAATGCCTAAAATTTCATGGAGCTTTGTACAAGTAGGTAAAATATTGAGTGGCTGCGAAATAATCTTTCGCTATTTGAACACTGATGTAGCATTGGCCTCCAGCAGGAAATTTTCTAAGAAAGGGGGGAGGGAAAGTTAAAGGAGTTTTCGTGATAGAAAGTTTAAGGATGAAAGAAAACGTGAAAGGACTCATGAGAGAATGAAATAGATAAAATATGGGAGGTGCAGACAAATAGAGGGAAATGACAGAAACGAAAGGGGTGAGAGAGAGAAAGAATGGTAAAATTATAAAGAGAGAAATAGGAAAAGAAGAGAAAGAAAGGTAAAATAAAAAGAGAGAAATAGGAAAAGAGGAGAAAGGTAAAATAAAAAAGAGAAATGGTAAAAGAAGAGAAAGAAATGTCAAATAAAAAAGAGAGAAATAGGAAAAGTAGGAAAAGGTAAAATAAAAGAGAGAGAAATAGGAAAAGAAGAGATAGAAAGGTAAAATAAAAAGAGAGAAATAGGAAAAGAAGAGAAAGGTAAAATAAAAAGAGAGAAATAGGAAAAGAAGGGGAAAGAAATGTAAAATAAAAAGAGAGAAATAGGAAAAGAAGAGAAAGAAAGGTAAAATAAAAAGAGAGAAATAGGAAAAGAAGAGAAGGTAAAATAAAAAGAGAGAAATAGGAAAAGAATAGAAAGAAACGTAAAATAAAAAAGAGAGAAATAGGAAATGAAGAGACAGAAAGGTAAAATAAAAGAGAGTAATAGGAAAAGAAGAGAATGAAAGACAGGAGGACAGGGATTGAGAGTGACAAGAGAAATATAAGCGAGAGAGAATATAAAGAGAATAGAAAATAAAAAGTGAAGGAACATGTGGAAAAACAAATTATCAGGAACAAAGAAAGAAGCAGAAAGAAAAAAAACATGTTGAGGATATAAGAAAACAAGAAAGAGAATACAGGAAAAACTGAATAGAAATGCAAATAGAAAGGAGAAGGCAAATACAATTATGCAATTTTCCTTATTGCTGGGTGGCATTTCTTTTCCCTCCCTGAGCCAGCTTGATAACCGAGTGTTAAGTGGTCAACTTTCCATAAGACCACCGAAGTTCTCTGCCTCGAGTCCCAGGCTGGGCATAGGTGTGTGTCGCTTCATCAATTTCATCCAATCATCACTCATTCTAATCGTCGCGATTAGACAAAAGTGGCAGAAAAAGCGACGAAAATAACAAAAATGCAAATGGAAAATAAAAGTTTATTCTCCATACGGGCGTCCATGGAAGTAATGAAATCATACTGGAGTTCGATGATCAGATCATTCCTAAAAATCAATTTGATTAATCGGTAACATATGACATTGATAGTTCCTTTGCTTGCTTAATGCTAACGTCTAGATTATTAAAAACCAAAAGAATATTAATTCGCACCGCAAGATAACAGATTCTAAGTCGGCCTATCTTTTAGAATCTTAAGATTTTGCTGTAAATTGCAAAAATGAATATTGACAAATAGCTTCACACTGATGATCTTCACAGATTACTACAACCCTTCTCTATATTGATTGGAAGAAAGGTTCCTGGACCGAATTAAAACTTTACAGATAAAAAGGCTCTTTACGGTCCAGAACCCAATTACGCTTGCTGATTTTCTCTCCTGGATCGGAATTGAATTTATTTAAAATTCCTGGACCTTTAACAACCCTGCGTAAAAGGGGGGCTGTGACCCACCTTTTTTTCAATACATTTGCTTGTTTTTACACAGTGCTCCCTTCTCAGAATATCCTAAAACAAGATTTGACGCGGCTACCATGCGATCAACTTAATTTGCGGTGAAATTTTCAAGTCAGCGAAGTTCGTTCTCGATCCTGACGAGCTTCAGTGTTCCGTCCACAGGTGGCAGGGCAGTACAAGTCACCTGCAGTTTGCACTTCAAATCTTGCGGCTCAATACGCAACAAGCTGTTGGCAGCTGTTTGCGAAACGGATGTGGTGTGGTGTCTCAGTACTTGGATAATTGTCATCCTCTTGGCTTTCGAACTGTCGTAAAGTTAGAAATGTTCACTCAGACTGGAAACTTTCTCGGACAAGTTTTTGTAATGATTTTATTGAAAATGTTTGGGTATCAAGAGTGGTGTAAAATAATAGTAGTTCACAACTTGCGATGAACAATCTAACGTGTTGGGCCTGAAATAACCATTCTACTTCATTAACTAATCTTATCACGTGATTCGTGAAAACATGGTAACATCAACCGCGGGATATATATAGGAAATGGCGTCAACTTTATGCATTTATAGTCAGTGGCGGCGATTAGGAGGGGTGGCGAGGGGCCCCACTTTTTGCAACTTTTGCTACAGCACATTGGCCAAGGGGAGGGGGGTTGGTGAGGGACATAACCCCCTCCCGCCTATAGCCCAGAATTCCTTAAAAATAATGTCAAAGGCAAGGAAGGATGACAAAATAAGGGGTACTAAAAAAAATACATACGTAACCCACCCTTAAGAAAAGCCTGGGCACGCCACTGCTCCCGCAATATGTTAAACATTATCTACCAAGGGAAAGTAAACTGTCATTGTTCCCCCCCCCCCCGCAGTTTTGGAACCCAATCGCCGCCACTGTGTATAGGCTAATCGGGACTGTAAAGAGTTTAAAGTGTAACCCGAACCACTATGTGCTCCAACCACTACACAAGGCCATGTATGTAGTATTTTACCGCATGATCGTCGCAGATTTTATGCAAAAAATTATCTGCAAAAAAGTAGGGTGTGGTCATTACGTGGTTTCAATTTTTGTTAATGTAGCGGTATTACCAATAGGCTACTGAAAAATAACATTTTCTTTGGTGCAAAATTAGGATGCACGGAATATTCATGAATATATGTTAAAATTGAATGTATTCCAATTCGACGTCAATAAAATCATAGTTTTAGGATAACAATATCAAGGAACTTGATATCTCTCATCATTTTTTTTTTGTATATTGATTTCCTCACAGATCTGAGATGTTGGTAGCAATGCTTCAAAAGCACGCACGCAAACCTAGAAATGATGAATTTGGAAGAACGAAGCTAACGCGTTGGGTTACGTCACTCTCCAACTATGGCAAGACTCATGTGCTACATGCATCATTTTTTATAAGTTACACTACTATTAGCAACCAATAACAAGGTAGCGTTTGCTTACGAAGAAGCATTGCAGTTTTTATTGGTGAAACAAACATGGAACAGGTCTGTTTCGATACTTTTCAATGTGTGATTGGAAATCTATAAACTATGTGCCTTATGTATGCACATAATGTATCAGCGATATCGGCTATACACACTCTGAATGTATGAGCATTTATTTTTTATACAACGCAGATACGCATTCTCTGTTCAACAAAATGTGCAAGGGCAATCCGATTCTTGTAGTTTAACTGCTTGCAACTGTTCTAAGGCTGTAGCTACGAGCGAAGTTGTACCAACTCGTGGAGGTTTCTTTTTGTCACGTGACACGAAGATTCGACAAAGGAATGTATATCGCTCTTCTTCAGTCATCAAGATGTGTACGTGAGAGAAGTGTTCATGCAATCGGTGATTTTATTTTGGTGAAATACGTCAAATTTATAATCAGCGCGTACGTGTTCTCGTATGTTATGCTTAGCTTTGAATTAGAATAAGCTAACTCTGTTATCTGTGCTGTGAAAAGGTTGCTTTTGGTTGTTGAAAACATGGATCGCATGAATTATTAATCTGACAAAATGTTCGTATTGAGTAATGGCAGTTGGCAGATATTTCATGTTTCGATGAAGCTTCAACATCAACAATTGAGCAACATATAAGTGAAATTCTTAACATTGGGATCATAAGTCAAAGTTTAATAGCGATGAAAGTATCTGTCCAGTGGTTACGTCTGATACAATGCTTGAGAACATGTTACGTTGCTACAAAATTTGTTTCTCAGAAGATTCTTACAAAGTAAGAACACACTTGCAACATAGGCTTGGCGCCCTTATCTTTTCGAATATCTCTCATTGTGAAAAGGATGGAACTTTATGCTGCTTTTGTGACAGTGTAAAATTACGTAGTTATACTAGAAGAAAACTGAGAGAAAACTACAACTCCAAGGTAAGAGAAGTAATATTTCATAATTCAAAGTTATTTAGGAGGAATATTTTTAGACAGACTTGCAGATTGTTATAATAGAGTGTTAATTGATTCGTATGTCATTAAAAAAAAACGAACGACAATGTTGAAAATCGAGAAGCGCACGATGTTGCTATCTTTCAAACGAAATCGACACTACATTTCACTAGTGCGCTTGAATCCACGTAAAAAAAATGTGGAACTGTATAACAAATAATCAAAGATATAACGAAAGAAAGATTAATGCTGCAATAACAATGAATAAAATATTATTTTAAATATACGAAAGTTGATATGGAATTTATAAGAAAAAATGCTACTCACTTTCTGGGTCAGGTCACAGCTGAAGCTGTTTTGACAAAAGCAGTGATCATGTCGACATAATATGTGGTTTGAAAGCTCATTATCAATGCACGGGAGTATCCGTTGTTGAAAACCATTCTGGAAACAGGAACAAAGGAGTGTGTTAATGTGACAATCATAATAATATTGTACACACACACATAAGTGAAGTGTGATTTAGTGTACTTTAAAAAATTAGATATTTAGCTTGACTTACGAGTTGTACTACTACTTAGGTACGCTGTGATATACTCACATAATATGGCCTTGGCATTTGCGATGTTATGTTGGTGAAGCATATACAGAGTGCTTCAAAAATCAGGTAACCCGAATTTTGTTCATAATACCGAGTTTTCTGCATTATGACATTACATTTACTGGTAGATTCTAAAATGCCTTTGGTTGTCCGTTTACTTCTACCACAAACACAGAGTCTGTATTTGAGTGCGTTTCTTGCTTGTTTGTGGAGACGTTCGCCTTTGCTCCCTTCAGCGTAACCTGTAGAATAATACATACAGGGGCCGCGAATAGTAGGACCAAAAGGGGGGGGGGTAGTTGGTTATATTCTCGATTTTTACATCCTTCTTGCTCTCTCGAAAACCTGGAAATCTCGGGTATTTGAAAAAAAAATACAAATCTCAGCTAATCTTTTAATTGATCTAGGAGTCCCAATGAAGCACATTTAAGGGACCAGAATATGCTCCCACCCTTTGATAATCTTAATTAAAAGTAAAACTAATATTGTATCCGAATGAGAACTTCTGTTTGTCAAAAGTACGAAAATATTTAGATGTTCTACATATGATGTGTTTGAAATTTCATTTTGTGCATTGTAATGCAGGTTGGATAGGTATTTAACTTCCAGAAACATTGATTGATTGATTTGGTGTTTTAAGTCACTTTATGCACGGTAAGGCTAATCCGGACTGGAAGTGGGATCCGAACCACTATGTGTCTCCACCGGGTATCGAACCCGGGACCCCTTGATTACAAGGTGACGACGCAGAAACATTGACTTCAATGAAATGTACATAGATGTCACCCTATGCTTGGTTTAATTTTGTTATTCGTATCAGTAAGTAAGTGATGATAATAATAATTTGAGATTGCCTAATACAAACTTTTTGCCGATATCAATAAGAAACTAATGTACAATTTACCGATAATGATATTTTATTAATCCGTTAAAAAATTGCAAATGTTCCATTAAAAACATGAATGGTTCATATAACATCTCAATTAACAAACTACATACTAACGAACCAACATGTGACCGAAAAAGCTACCTCTGGAAAAGTTAAGTGAATTTAGACATTTACCTTACAAAGTTGGTGCATATGAATTGTATGTTTTATTCATAAAAATAATAACAAAGTGGAGGAATTGTGCACTGAAGTAGTCTATTTATAAATATATCAGATCCGTTAAATTATCAGTAATTTTAACGACAAACTGATACACAGATATACCTATAGCGGAACAGTGACTGAGTACCAATAACAATAATTTTAAAAGGTGTGAAAATGGTGGAGGCCTTTTCATATTGAATTGTTGTTTTAAGTCCACTTTATGCACAGAAAGGCTAATCGGGACTGGGCCTACAGTTTAAAGTGGGATCCGAACCACTATAGGTCTCCACCGGGTATTGAACCCGGGAGGCCATTACAAAATAAATATAAAATAGTAATGTTCAGTGGAAACACAGAAGAGTTTGGGAAAATAAAGAATGAATGAATAAATTTTCTTGAAGTTCTCGTTGGGAACTGTCGTTTCTATTACTTCTATTTGATTTATTGGTTTGGTAGTGGCGTGCTGCAATGATTACCCCTGCAACTGTCGCTCGAAGTTCGGTCGGTGATGGGAAAATATACTGGCTTCTATTTCTTCCTGTGTCGAGTTAACTATTGACGTGGGTTAGTTGACTTGTCCTTCTGTTCCTCCTGCAACTGTCGCTTGGTGGATACATCTGCTTTGTGGTTTGTTTTGGTTCCGTTAGAACCGTTATATTGTGGTCCTTAAAAGGGCCTGTAGTGACCATTCGTTTTTGGTCCTTAAAAGGGCCATCTTGGTTTTTGATGTCGTATCTGTGGGAGTTTTAGAAGTCCCCTGCTGCAAAAGGCAGACTTCCATCAGGAGTGTGACTTTGTCCTCTTTACTTTGAAGTTGTGAAATCTTGTTTCTGGCACTCTTTATCCTCTGTAGGATGTTGTCTCTGCGAAGTTTTTGAAGTAACCACTGGAGTGTTTCTTCATCATCTTCGCTGTTTTGTTGTTTTGGTTCTTGGTATTCAGGTCTTCTCTGTTTTGGAGTTGCTACTATGGCATAGGTAGTGTCTTCTCTGTTCTTTCGTTCAGTCTGTGATGGTGCTTCTCTTCTTGGCGTTGACTTTTGAAGACACTCAGCTGTTGTTGGTTTTGGGGCTGTTTGAAATACTTTACAGCCTCTGAAGTTATCTGGATGTTCGCCTCCGCAGTTGCAGCACTTAGCGTCCAAGCTGCGATCCTTCTTCTCGCATTCTCTGGACAGATAACTCTGTGCACATTTTACACATCTAGGCGCCGCTTGGCAATTTCTCTGTGTGTGTCCGACCCTCTGGCACCTATGGGATTGAGGTATTCCAGGGGATCTGTATGGCGTGACCTGATATCTTTAGCTTAACAGGTATTCTTTTTGGTGGATGTCTCTAGCTTTCGCTGTTCTTCTGATGGCAATCAAAAATAGAGGCATCGCCACCTTGACATGGCTGCTTTTGTCTCTCTTTGTCATCTGGGAGACGTCGAGGACGTCGTAGGTCTCTGCAAGCTCTGCTTTGATGTCTTGTACAGGCGTATCTATTGGCAATTTTCTGATGACGATCTTGATTGGTCTGTCTCTTTTTGGAGTCGAAGTAGCATACTCCGTGTCACTCAGCTTGCAGTATTGTGTGACTTGGTCAAAAGCCTTTTTCGTCTTGAGCTGTACCGTTATGCCATCTCGGGTTAACTTCACCATCGGTTTTTCCTCTGCAACCTTGGTGATGGCTGTGTTGAGTGCATATCTATTCTTAGTGTGAAATAAGAATAGTGATAGAGGCCGTTATTCCGTTGTCTCTGAAGGTCGTTCAGTGATGTCTGGCTGATGGATTGTCAGTGGTTGGAAGATATTATTCGTTTCAACCGTATAATGTAGCGTTTCCACTCACTTTTGCTATCTTCTTTGGGAAGATGAAGCCTTCATCTGCCGTTTTTTCTACTATTGAAGTGTCCATGTGGGACATCTTCCATTTTTTCTGCTGTGGATGTATCTTCATACTCTCTTTTTCTGATTTGTTGTTCCTATTGCTAGATGACTCTGTCTCGATGTTGGATTTTACACCGGTAGTTTCTCCCTGTGCATTGTCATCTGGAAAAGGAAAGTCATTTAGCTTATCTAGGAACAGTGAAAACGTATGATCTCTCTGTCTGTTATCTCTTAGCCCTTAGCGTAACAAATTTTAGGCAGTGTCCGGGTTTTAATGGGAAATGCATTAATAGACAAGCGCAAGGAATGCGCGCACAAATCAAGCAAGGGAACAATTTAGCAGACATTAAACGATAGGAGCTTCCTCTAGCGGACTCCCCTAAGACTAAATTCAGCATAGAAGGATAGGCATCCCCCATAAATAACTAATGCGCATTCCTTGTACGTACACTCGCGTGCGGATATGCAATAAACGTTGTGTTCGGAAATGGGCATTATCGTAAGGCGATCGAAACAAGATGAGGATCTTTGATTCGAAGTGGACGCGGAGAAGAGGGAGAGGGGGAGCAGCGACGAATCAGTTAAGAGGATAAAGTGCTCGATAAAGATGTATAAAAGAGTCGGGAAATGTAAAGGTTTGGTTCTGGTCGATTTCTTCCGGTTGTTGTAAATTTGTACACGGATAGTATTCAGGTGATTTGGTATCCATTTCAGACAATTAGTCACATGACATTTTTAACGAAGACCGCAAAGGCTTCTGATTCGATAAACTCACTTCTTTGGTACCAGAGGGGGATTTATGAAATTTGGCGCCCCTAGGCTATTCTTTGTTTTGGGATCTGCCGGCATTATTATTGTTGTTGTTATCATGGTACTTCATTTCCATTATGAATTTCGCCACACACACAATACTAATACAGCACACGCACCAAAGGAAAAGAAACCGACACTACATTATGATGGCCACACTGGCCACGAACGGAGAAACAAGGATGTTGATTTCGACCATCAAAATCCTTCCACCTAACTTTCAGTTGTTGGCATTCAAAATATTTAATTCGTTTCTTCGAGGAACAATTGTTTATATTCGATAAGTGTTACGTGGGTTATAGGGTTATGATATTGGAAGTTATTTAAACCCTAGAAACTCCTTCCTTCTATCTTCTTTCATGAAACGAGCAAGTAAAAGGACTTGCCATGGTGTTTTATTCTGCTATTATTATAGTCGAAGGTCCTTGCCACTTCTCACCTTCAGCGTTTCATTTTCGTGCGGCACCCCCTGGACTTACGGCCTCTAGGCTATAGCCTGGTAGAAAATTCCTTCCTGCCTGTTACTATTAATCTAATAATGAAAATAGACCTATGTAATGTTAATTTAATTACTTATAGCTACGAGGGCCGTACAGAAAGTAATGCAAAAGTGGTCATAACCTCTTTATTAACTGATGAAGATCGTTCAAATTGCACATGTAGTTGGAGTGACTCTTCCTCTATACAAACCAGCTACTGAACATAGTCTCCATTGAAAGCGATGCATTTGCGCCATCGTTGAATCCAACTCTAGAATCCTTTTTGACAAAAAGTCCGGTGTGCACTGTCCGACATCCACTTCTTCACAGCCACTTTCACCTCGTCTGTGTCATCAAATCGTTGTCCCCGAAGACTGTCCTTCATGGGACCAACCAAGTAAAATTTTGAGGGTGCCAGATCTGGCTGTACGGTGGATGGGGGACCACGGACCAGCCCATTTTGCCGATCACCTGATTTGTTGCCAAAGAGGTCTGCGGTCGCGCATTGTCATGGTGAATGTGGTTCGCTTTCAGGGTCTTGTGCGGTCTCTTCCTCCTAATGGCTTCTCTAAGCTCATGGAGTGTCTCAATGTACCGCTCGCTGTTGATGGTACGGCCGCATTCCAGGAAATCAAGGAGAATGACGCGCAATCAACTCATCCACTCGTTGACGATTCGTGTCAGTGGTCGCAGTTGATGGTCTCCCACTGCGCGGTTTGTCTTCAATGCTGGTTTCCCCCTGTAAACTTATTCATCCACCTGTGCACATTACTCTTGTCAATGGTGTTATCTCCGTACATATTCTGTAGCCTTCTGTGGATGTCTGACAGTGCACACCGGACTTTTTTCAAAGAGGATTCAAGAGTTGGGTTCAACGATGGCGCTAATGCATCGCTTTAAATGGAGACTATATTGAGTAGCTGGTTTATATAGAGGAAGAGTCACTCCAACTACATCTGCAATTTGAACTATCTACATCAGTTAATAAAGAGGTTATGAACACTTTTGCATTACTTTCGGTACGGCCCTCGTATATTACTTGTATTTTTTTTACCCCTTTTAGTTAATTGTGACCACGAAAATGAACAGTTAATTAATAACAAATACTGTCTCTCTTTTCTTATATTTCTCTCCTTCTCTCTATTTTCACTTACTTCTCACCCCCCCCCCCCCCCGTCTGTCACTTCCTTTCCTCCTCTGAAAACCTTTATTTCTAAATGTCGATAGACCGTAAACATACTGTAATAGATTTGTAAAATAGGGTGGGGTCTATGCGCATACCATCTCAGAACACGATGTAAAGATTTTGAAATTTGAACTCCCCACCCTCAGTGGAAACCTTTCTGCTAAAACCTAGCAAAATAAGCGTTAATTATATTAAATCAACCAACCATAGACACGAATAACTGACAAGGGTGGGAAACTAAGTACAGCAACTACAATGCTATCAGAAACGGAAGAACAGTGCCGAATACAAGTGAAAGAGGAAAAGAAGCTGTGTCTGTATTCTGTGTCGACGCACACCGTCTAATTTCTCTCAGCAGATCACGGGCGCAGCGTATAATGGATGGCTGCCAATAAAATAGAGGCAGGCTCACACCATTTCCCATACGTCATCATACATCATCGTGACGTCATAAAACTCCACGTTAAATGTCCTTCCCTTCGGTACTCCTCCGCTCCAAAGCTTCTGGTAATGAGTTTCCCAAATAGATGGCGTCTGCTTCGCTTCTGCAATGCCAATTATGGGGTTGTGGTGGGTTAACGCGGATGAGTTTTCCCTCGTAGTGTGTGTGTGTGTGTGTGTGTGTGTTCTGGTTGTTGATTGGTTCAGCGAAGACGGGTGTTCTGGGAAAAACGAAAGTGGAGTTTGATTGGAAAACACTTGTAGATGTTGCCGCGGTTCAACTATTTTCCCGCCATAATTCCGCGCCACTAGCGCCACTGTGGCGGAACTTACAAGTTGATACTTCCTATTTCGACAATATTGACGTCATAACTGGTAAACCAATAAACCCATCACTACCCGTAATAGACCCACCTACTTTTCGTCATCGTTAGTGCACAAGTGTATACAGGTGAGGTCATTCGGGGTGTTCAACATATACTCTGTCCCGGGTATCCTTGGAGCAAGGCCGCGTATAGCGGCAGAGAAGAGTGTGGAGGGGGATTGATTGAGCAGAGCGAAGCAGTACACGCTGCTCCGAAGGATGGAGACTGCAATTGCTTTCCCCCTCCACGCAATCCCGTTCCCTCTCACGTGTTCATTGGTGGAGTCGTCTCGCGTCACTACTTGAGCAGAGAGTTGCTTTCGTTCCCTTGCTCCAGAGATATGCGGGACAGAGTATAGGAGGCCTCACTGGAGCAAATTTGACTTCTCATGCCATGGAAATCTGTCATGTTTATAGTTATGTAGAAATAGTGTTTCATAAAAAACAATACTGTCCATATTCTGACATGGGACTCGAATCGGCGACCATTGAAACGAATTTAACAAGTGACCATCTTAACCTACTCTGCTGCTGTCGCCCTCTTACGTGTAGAAAAAAAAGTACGTTGGTTATTTTGGGTATCGTTCATTAATATTTTATCCTTAGGTAAAAAGTGACTCCAAATTCGCCCATAGCCCCTCCCCCATACCACACAATGTGCTGGACCCGACACGGGATGCACTTGTAAGACTATTTTTAATATTTATCCTACTCAGTGCTAAAATGGAGTAACGTTCAAACATACCACATAAATTTGAACCACCGTCGTTCGTAAAAAAAATACTCGCAAGTATTCCTCACAAAGGCGATTATTTCAGTGCTGAATACAAACAAACAGTCTATAACAAAGGAAACCTATAGTTAAAGCAAGACATAGTTATTAATTAATAAATAAAAATAATCTAAGCATCTTAATATATATAATGATTAGCCTTAAAATGTATAGACATTTAGTGATTATCTTGAAAAATGTCCTTCAATGCTGTTCATTAACTGTCCAGTTTTTGTGCTGCTATCTATGATGCAATTTGAAAGTAGTATAACGCGTCACAAAAATCGGTGATATTCTTTAAGTGCTTTCATGACTTCTAATGGAACTTAACAGTGATTGGTTTCCTGGTTGCGTGTTCAATCAGTTGTGATTGTGCTGCTACGTGATTTACTTGCGTGAATATCTTACAGTTCCTGTCCCCTTTTTGTGATTTGAGCAATATCACTGCATATGCCCAATGCATGGCGTAGACCTAAAAAAAGAAGTCGATATGAAAGACCCACCCAATAAATTAAATAGTGTAGTGGCGTGGCTAGGAAGTTCATTCCTGTGTTATAACTCTAAAGGAGAGGCATTTTTTGTTATTGTTGTTGCAGAAGACATTAGTAATAACGTGTCAGTTTTTTTTTAGTTTTTTTTTAAATTCGGGCCAAGGAGGACAACCCCCATCCACCACACGGCACCGCAACCATGCATTAAATCACGATCGAATTCATCATTTTAACACTATATTTGTATGCTACACACAATTTGGTACTCAACTAGGATACACTGGGTTACAGATCGATACGAGACAATTTGGAGTGAAGGATATGCAAAAAAACAAAGACATGTTTTCTTTCTAGGTTGATAATTTATGTCGCTTATCTACTTCTGGGTTGATTACGACGATGAGGATGGAGACACAATGATACAATGCTTTAACCAGGGTTCAAACCAGGAACATCCAGTCATCCAGGGACGGGGGAAAGGGACAGTGGACACTTTCAAGCCAACTATAGGTATTTTCTACTCTTACGGTATACGGTCCTCATGCTGGCAAGGGAAGTGGGAAGCCACCCAGTGTATGTGCGTCTACGCGTAAACAACGATAGTCTACATTCTACACGTAGACTATTTTATACACGTAGATTACGTAATTTATGTAAACAACATGGCGAAAGGTGATGACTTAGCAAAAGGCGCTTTGAATTAAGAGAAAATTATACTGCGTATTAGTTGCTGATGTGTGAGGAGAACTTTTCATACTCTTTCTTCCAAATTTGAACAATTTCTCATCTAGGAAAAAACCTAATATAAGAAATATTCTAGTGTTTTATGGGAAAAATACCACTCTTGCCTTACGACTGCCATCTGTTGTTGTTTTTTGCATACTATTTATCTTCTTCCATAGTGGATAATAGAAGAGAAGATAAATTTTGTTGTAAATAGTATTCTATTCATTTCGTTAGGAACCAATATAGTTTAAAATGCCACTTTCCTTTCATGAAAGCCTTGAAAATATATTTTAATGCACTTTAGATTGTCTATGTAAACTACAACCCAATGTAATCTACGCGTAGATTACGTCTAGACAACGCATGTAGACGTAAACTTATAGTCTACTGCCCATCACTGGAGCCACCAGTCAACAGCGGTGGCGCCGAGAGTTACGACGTCGAGGGGAGCAAGTTCTGCCCCCACCTCGTTCTACAGGCTGCTGCGTTTCTTGTCGCGCTCGATTGGTCGCTTCCCCGCTCCCCACTTCCCTTACCAGCATGAGGACCGGCCGCCGTAAGAGTAGAAAAGACCTATAGTGTATTAATCTGCCTCTGTTAAGGAAGAAAAACAATGTAAACAAATACACCTGACTTGAGAGGGGAAAGAAACCCTATTGGATGTTCCAGTGGCAGCTGTGCAGAAATCTTCCGCGTAGGAATATAGTGCATGCGAACAAGCAACACCAGCACTCAGCGTAGCTGCTGTATTGGAGTTCTGGGGTCTGTACAGCTTTGACCAATAAATTCATGGGCAAAATAACACCATACACATAGGAAATGAATTATTTCTCAGAAGTCACGTGGTTGTGTTCATGTGAACTACGATTCTGTAGTGGATGAGGAACAGCAAATACAAAAAAATTGTGAACAATATGTGAAATTAAGAACTGTTACTACTTCCCAGCAAAATATTAGCCTATCACTACCGTACCAGAGCTTACCATTAGTGAGCGGATTTTTAGGTAAAAACATTTTTTTGTCGCTTCGGACGTTGGCTATACTCGGTAAGAGTGTCGACTATACGACTGTAATGTAATCTGCAAAGTTATATTTCATATAAAAATGCAGAACTTTACCTTTAGCAAATAAAACACACATTTCTAGGGAAAGAACAAAAAATGTACATATTTTAGACATTCCAGACAAAATAAAGTTTCCAAATTCGTTGTGTAAATACATATTTTGTAATTAATCTATAAAAACACAAAATATGCAGTAAATTACTATTCTATTCTATTCGGAACTCCACAATAAATTACTATCTTATTCGGCACTCACGATTTTAACAATATTATTTAGATTTAAGTAGAACATTTGTTGCAGCAGACATCCAACTGAAAAAAAATAAACAATTCGGTTCTCTGAAAAACTTACTGTCGCAATACATACAAATTGTTCCACTGATGAATCCACGTTACGTAAACACTACCTCCTACAGTATTACGAAGAAACACTGCACAAAATTAGGCCTCTGTGTGAACATGACAAGTGTGGGTGTGGGTCATTCAGTCATTTTGAATGAAAATATTTTTTTTACTTTTAGCCACATAAAACAAAACAAAAATTAAAGTTTTTTTAGCATCTAAAAATCCACTCCACAGCTTTCATTTGTCCTACTAAATAAACTAATCGGCAGGCGCGTCGCCTGATAATGTTCGCATGAGCACGTGAACACTCATGTATAATTTTTAAATGTACATATTAAATGCACACACACATATATTTATTCGAAAAAATACTTTGTTTGAAGTACGAGTATAGGTATACACACAACTTACTTTGACACGACTTCTTTCAGATAGTTGGTAACATTGACACCTACAGTGTTCAACGGAGGGCATTGAACACAATTGCTGTGCGTGTTTCATAAAACTGACAGCTAAGGGGCTGTTGGCCACTATATCCAGAAGATGTTCACTTCGCTGTGCGAACACTGATGCAAGCGGCAATACTTAATTCATTCGGCACCAGAGTGCAGCATATACAAGGCATGTCTAGTGAGACTCGAAAAGGTCTGCGCTACATAGTTGCAAACTTCAGCGAGAAGTCGCTAAACCAAGCGGATTTTAAGCGCATGTCTAGTGTGTTCTTTAGCCACTTATACGAGCAAATCAGCAAGCAGTCTTGTTTGCAATAGACACATTAAAAAATATATATAAATATATCTAAAAGAGAATTGTTACAGTTAATGTTTTTCAAGGCATAGTACTTGTAATTCGGATGGGCGTTTGTTACCATTTGCACATATACAAGCGACTCGCTTCCAGAAGACTGCTTGTGGAACGAATCGTCTTGTGCAATGTACAAGATCAAGGATGGTAAATATGTTAATGACGACGATGAATAGATGTTCCGCGGGAAGAAGGAATATGAGCAATGTCACATTGACTGATACTTCAATCATAAGCATCGCAACCGAGTTATTCTGTATAATACGCAAATCTTACATACACAAAATACATTTTCCTGGACTCTGTCCCGCTAACGATGCACGTTCTTTCAATGCTGAATGAATGTCGTTGGTTAACATATTGTATGGTCCGTGTAATAAAATGTAGATTGCAAAATATGGTAGTCTTGCGTTGTACATACCAAAGATTGCATGTTATACTAATTAGTTTGGCCTAGCCATTACTAATTATAAATAACGTAATTAAAAAGGGTGTTAGTTGTATAAAAAATCGTGTATATATTGTGATTTTGGGGGGAAATTGTTGAAAATAAGTTGAAGTGTTATTCTTACTTTTTCAATTGAAGATGAAGTTAGAAGGGAGAGGAGTAAATCTGCATTCAGTATAAAAAAATATTGTGAACACCCGTATGTAAACCTCACAATCGGGACTGGAAGGATCTAAATTTTAACATGTTTGTCACGACACGTGACAGAGCGAGAAAAGAGCGTGTTGTCTTAATCCCACAAAACCCACAAATAGATGAATTTCCAGGAGTTACGAACTCTCACATTGTAGCTCTTCGTGGAGACAAGAACAACAGTCGATTCGTAGCATGAATCGAAGCAACGTCCAGCCAAAAGAAGCAGCGAATCATGAGGTGCTTCTTGTTATGAATACCAGATGGCAGCAGCAGCAGCAACGAAGTGCTCCGGGGGGCGGACTTGTTATGTTTCACAGCAAGATTTTTCCAACCGCACGGGAAGATCTCCTTTTTTCGCGATTTTCAACTGTTCGCCAGAAGATATTTTGTTTCGATCTCAGTGCATTTCACGGGTCCGTGTGCATCGGCTGCTTACGTAATCATCTACATGGGCTTTTTTAAACTACCTCCCCCTTGAAACGGAAGAGTATGCTGAAATTTGTTAACCAAACGAAGAGCCGCAGAAAAGACTAGCAAAAACAAGGTCTGAATCTAGGGATATAAAAAAAGTTACGAAAATAAAAGAACCGGACGCAAAGGCAAAAGAGAGAGAGAGCAAAAGAGGGGAAAAAAGAGCCTTTTATTTTTCGATTCGCGTGGATTGCTCCAGGATTTTTTCTTTTTTAAACACAAGAGGGCTCTGCCTCCCAATGCACGGTATTTTCAAGTCAAATGAGCTGAATTCTAGTTCTGAAGGAACCTCCTTTGATGTTGATGCGAGACTATACAAAAGATTCTTATCAAAGCCAAAAAGCACATTGTGAAAACACTAAAGAATGTGGAGGAATTACGTATGCCCTTGCACAGAATTTAAAAAGGCGCTGGTGGGCTTTTTTCGGTGGACTGCTGAGGGAATCCATCATCGGGGAAACAAGGTTGGACCAAGCATAAAACGCAACGAGTTCATGGTTGGGTTTTTACTGTACACACTGCAAGTTTAAAGGCTGACTGAAGTTTACTTGTAATGTAGTCATAGGCACTAGGGTGGTTCCAAAAAACACTTTTTTCAAAATTGGCTTACGGCTAGTGCTAATTTTTGGACAAATTGGCTCAATATTACGTGTGCAAAATTTCATTCCGATCGGTGTGTCTTCAGGTGCCACATCGGCATGAGTTTACAATACCGGACCACTCTCCAATTTCTGTAAAATTTCGCCTACTTACTAATTTCGGTGTCCTAATGACGTAACTGTAGTTCATATTTGGCGGTCGCTTGTTAAAATTGTACATTTACGTCTAGAAATTGTAAAATAACCTTGCGATTTACCACGCTGATTGTCCCTACACAGCAATTCGGAACCATCTTTCTTTCGCAATTCGTTAATGGTCTTCCTTTATGCACAACAATCTTGCTGACGTAAGACGAGGAATGCCTACGAGGTTAGGTTAGGCCTGTTAGGTTAGATTACATTAGCATAAATACAAAGAAAAATTAATATTTTAGCTACGAGAACTATACCTTGTCTTGCCTGTTGATTTCTTCATGTTGGGAAAATGGCATCTTCCGTGGAGCTATTGTTCTTATGGTAGGGTTACGTTACGTTAAGAAAACATAGTTTATTTAGTTTTTTTCTCGATTTCCATACTTGACCGCCAATTATTACATGCAGATTCGTGTTTAGGAGTTCACAATTAGTGAGTAGGCGACATTTCATAGAAATTGGAGAGTGGTCCGGTATTGTAAACTCGTTCCGCCGCATCGTACCTAAAGTTTGAAAACAATTGAAAAAAATGTAAGTTTTGGTGAAAAATTTTAAAAATATCTTTTTCCCTAGTGATGGTATTTTGCATGTAGATCGACTCTAAATGATGTAAACAACGCCAGAAATAATAATAATAAGCATTGCCGGACCTCTTTAGGCGTACTTAAGGCCTAAACTTAAACCAAAATTTGCGGAAAATAGGCTTAATGGACTTTTATTTTACGTGATTTGAATTGGATACAAGAGCTTTTTTGTACGGATATATTACGTTTTTATCATTTTCTATTAGTTAAATAATTTTTTTTCAAAGATATATTTTGTGTTTGAAGTGTGCGAAGCAATAATTTTTACATTGATCACGCCAGAGTTTGAATATCATGGAGGTGCCTCAAGTTCTACCGCTGCAGTTCTTACAAATGAGACTGATACGGAGGGAGCTTTGGATTCAGACGAGGAGTTCAACCCTTCTAAAAGACAAAAAACTTCAACAGAACCTTTCCAGCAAATGAGACTGAAACTTCCTAACTTCGCCAGTGCGGTTTACAGGACCCAAATTTTTAAACGGAAAGCCACTCTTATAGCTTCATCTCTTTTGGAGGACGTAGGCCTTGTTACTGTTGATCGTAAGGAGAAAGTGTTTGACTCTTAGAGAGAAAAATAAATTAGGTGAAACCATTGCAGAGGAGGCTGCATCATCACTTAGATCGATCGGAGTGAAAGGACTTTATTTTGACGGAAGACAGGATCAAACGATGATGATTCGGAAAAAGGAAGATAAATCTTATCGGACTGTAGAGAGGGAGGATCACGTTGTTCTTATAAAGGAGCCAGGATCCAAATACATCGGTCATCTAACAGCAACAACCGGAAGAGGAAACAACATTGCCGAAGCCATCCGAATTTTTCTTTCAGAAGAGGACATCGATACTTCGGAACTCGTCGTAATATGCTGCGATGGAACGCCTATTAATACAGAACGGAAGAACGGCGCAATGGCCCAACTGGAATACTATCTCAAGAAGCCTCTTCCAAGGTTTGTTTGCCTTGCGGCACTTCATTGAAGAAATTGACGGAAACAGTACTGGACCTACTACGTTCGCAGGACCAATAGGAATAGCACTACAAGACTGCGAAAATATGCCGGTGCAACGCTTTCAGCTTGTGCCAGTGCCTTGGACTTGCGACTTAACAGAAGAGAACCTAACCTCCGACCAAATATATCTCCTGTGCATTGTAAAGCGGTTTCGACCTGCGATTGCGACGCTGAATTGGCTGAGAGGCATCCTGGGAAGTTGCATCATGCTAGGTGGCTGACAGCTGCCAATAGAATATTACGTCTCTACATTGCAACGAAGAATCCGTCGGAAACGCTGCAGACATTCGTCCAGTACATTATGAACGTGTATGCTCCTATTTGGTTTTCCATCAAGAAAAAGCCATCGTGCGTTGAAGGAGGCCGACACCTGTGGAGACTTTTATCCGCTTCTTGCTGCATGGACGTCAAGTACAGAAAAATAACGATCCTGTCCTAAAGTGAAACGCCTGGTTTGCCCACCCGGAAAACCTTCTTCTGACAATGATTTCCGACGACAACCCAGACATAAGGGTACTTGTTTCGAGGAGAATCCTAAAAGTAAGAACTTCTTCATCTCCGAAAGCCACCCGAGAATTCACAGTGCCGGAGATTAAGGTCGACGCAGAAACCTAAGTCGACATGATTGATTGGTTTAAGTGTAATTTTTGGGTTTGCCTTTACCTTGCAATCTTGCAATAAACGAGAGATTATTTTCTCGCAACTTCCAGCCACTAACAAATGTGTTTCTAATTAATAACTCAGCTAAATCACTTAACGTGATTATTTGTACAACCCATCATGGAACTACAGCACCACATTTCAACCTGGTGGCGGAAATTTGAACTATTTTTATCGCCATCCTCTTCCCCATGGTCTGCATAGTGGATTCACCAAATTTCAGAGTTCCACGATGCCTCAAACAGGCTACAGAGGGCTCTGACATGGGTAACTTTAATTCAGGCTATCCGGTATAATTCATAGATAGCTGTCTATTGTTGTCCTACGATGCAAATTGTAATCTAATTATTCTCGGTCCAATGCTATAACGAAGTTAATGTAATTAAAACCTCGTGACTTTTAAGAAGTAGTTCCTTTTCTATTTGCTATATCTAGTATTATTTTGCCCATGAATATGTTTGGCGTTACTGCAAAGCCCATATAATATAGATCCCATCGCTTTAATATTATAACAGCTGAGTGACAAAGAGTCAAAAATATTTTTATTCAAAATGACTGAATGGCCCATACTTTGTCATGTTCACACACAAATCAAATTTTTTGCAGTTTCTTCGTAATACTGTGGGAGGTAGTGTTTATGTAACGTGGATTCAACCGTGAAGCAATTTGTATGTATTGCGACAGGAAGTTTTTCAGAGAACCGAATTGTTTATTTTCTTCAGTGGGATGTCCGCTGCAACAAATTTTCTACTTAAATCTAAATAATATTGCTAACACTTAGAACGTCCTTCATTTTAGATATTTATATTCCTATTAGCACTTGCCGTGAATACACGTGTGAAGCTGTATTTGAGTGTGTTTCTAGACAAACGCTGGGTGACTGGAGAACGCTGTTCTGCATGATTTGCCTTGCCATATGCTTGACAATGCAACACCGGAAGTAGTGCTACCGACGTGTTGGGTGAGAACAGGGGTGCCCATCCACCCCCAAGGCCCATGACGTACTCCCCCCTTAAAAAAAGGTAGAACATCCCCCCGTTTATGCCGAATTAAGTACTCAAATTATTTTTGTCAGACAAAATTTGCGGAAAAGTATAATACCAGAGGTGCAACCAGGAATTTTGTCTGGGGGGGGGGGAGTACCAGGATAAACGTATCAATAATAATAATAATAATAACATTAATAATGGCTTTATTATTATTACTACTACTACTACCAGTAGTAGTAGTAGTATCAAAGACGTTATTATCCTCATAAATTACGCAAAAAGGGGGTAGGAGTCTGTGCTAAAGCATTTGTTTGGAACAAACGATTTGAAATATTTTTTCAACACCGTGAATTTTACATTAGCTAATAATGGAAATCAAGCAGAAAATGAATGATAAATACATTCCGAGGATATATGTGTAATTTTCATATACAACATATGCTTTACACATATGCAACATGGAACGACATAAAATAGAAAATACATATGCAACAAGCTAACACTAAATTGTGTACGTATTCAAAACTTATTCAATACAGATATACAACACATATTATTTAAATACATTACAATACAGAAAACAAGCAGAATGCGAGCGAAGCGATCAAGAAAATTTTTAGATCCAATTTTTGCAATTGAAAACAATATTGATTTAATAGGGCGCAAATAATTTCACTGGACGCCATGGCATTCTCTCTTTTGCAACTTTTCTTTAGATCATTCGGTGCCCACGGCCGAGTCCCGCCACCCCTAGCTACAGCTCTGAACTTGACGAAAACGAGAAAAGCAGATAATGCGAGCGAAGCAAGCAAGAAAATTTTACAAAATGTATTTTTATTTGCATAAAATCTGAAACCGAAGGGGGTATTGCTCCTCTGTGCCCCCCCGTCAGGTGCCCTTGGCCGTCAATGTTTGTACCCCCTTGCTATCCAAGAATTGACTTCCGTCGAAGGTTGGGGGGGCAGCCCTCTCCCCCCTTCCATCCAAACCGATTCTAAAGGCATAAGAGGTGATGTTTCATTTCAACCTTATCGCCGCGATCACCCACAGGTAGGTAGAAAAACTAAACATAATAATCAAAACTAAAAATCAACAAGTCAGTCAAACGATACGATCCCCCCATTCTTGTGTGAAGATATATAGAATTGGTATAAAATGCTGTCCCCCCATAAATTCCCATGACGCAGGCGCGTCATGAAACCCCCCTGTGGACACTCCTGGGTGAGAATGAGTCAAGGCAAGAGCTTAATAAGCCGTGGAAACGGTTTATTAAGCTCTTGTCTTGACTCATTCTCATCCAACAGGACGATAGGTGCCGGGGTTTGCCCTTCCTGGAGATGTGGAGCGCGGTTTTATCTCGTGCACTATGCACACTCACCTCACTTAGTACTCTGCCAGTTTGTTTCTTTATACAGCATATTTGCAGATGATACAATTAAACCTACAATCAGGATTCTAATGGGTTCTATTGGGTTTCGCTGCAGCACCGGATTCTTTTTTCACGCACAATATAAATTCGGACCAAGTTGTGTATCGTTCCATTGAAAAAAATGTTCCTGGACCGAATTTAAATTGGGCCGGAAAAGAGGCTCCCGAATCGAATTTAAATTAATCTTCTACAAAGGTTCCTGGACCGAATTGAAGTACCTTACATATATAAAAGGTTCTTTACGGTCCAGAACCCATTTACGCTTGCTGATTTTCTCTCCTGGACCGGAATTTAATTAATTTAAAATTAGTGAACCTTCAACAACCCTGCCTACAAGTGTATCAATATACGTTGTATAAAACACACATCATTACTTACTTCGTTGTCCGTACCTACACGCAAGATTCCTGCAGAGCTGCAGGATTTTTCAGAGCCACGTGCATATGAATGCATTTTCTTTGTTCTTACAGCAGACCCCTCTGGTTCTGCAGCCCTCTAGGGCAGTGTTCCTCAACCGCCGAGCCCTGGCTCAAGGGCGAAGCGACTTGCAGCCCAAGCTGGCAACATGGAATTTGGCCTTCCGTTCGGGTTTCGAGTTCGACGGAGATAACAGGAAATGCTTTCGCGACAGTGGCGGCGATGGATCTAACCGGGGGGCGCGTTTCTTCCGGCCTCCAAATTTGGAGGTTGACGGACGGACACCACGGTCAATTTACTTTGAGCATCAATGTTCACTAACAAATATATTGAAGTAGAAATATTCTGATTAATTGGATTTTTCGGTGTTCGAAATGTAACATGTTAATGAAAACCATCACTTAAACAAATTAATTTAATGATATTGGCCACTAGAAACTGAAAGATTGCATTAGATGCAGTCCTTCTCAAATAATTTAAACCAAATTTTATGAATTGTTAATTTATAATCGAATTAATAGAGGAGAAGGTCTAAATATGGGCGAAGGTTTAAATATGGGTTTTGGAGTTATCAGCGCTCCCTGCTGCTGCAGCCTGGCAGAAGCTATTGGAACTGGTTATCTGTCAAAAACAAGGGTTGCGGCGCCAATTCGCAAGAGGAAATGGTAGTTAGTTTCGGTCTTGGAAGCTGTTATAGAATTGCGACCTCCGAAAACTTTTTGCAGTTATGTTTTAACTCAGCGTTTTCGGAATTCTCATCTGCTTTGTATAGGTTATGATATTAGCGGTACATAAAACAAATGTGGGCTTTTATAATGCCATGATTTGTTTGTGAAATATGTACCACAGAGAGCGAAAATAAACGTGATAGTCTAAATATGGGCTATGACATGAGGTCTAATGCCGAGATCATATTTTCACCAAATATTTGGATGTTTCTCTTAATTTCGATTTTTCCCATCCCGCGTGATTTTCAAAACAACAGATTATTCATAAATATGAATTTTATAATGTTCTAGCGATAAATGGTTGTTTTTTAAAATTTTAATTGCTTTTTGTGATATTGCCACTAGTAGCCCATATTTAGACCACAATTTTGAAATTCATCATTTTACCATTTTTTGGAAATTGCTTTCTTTTAAGAAAAATGGAGACCTTCTATACGTTAGCATGCTATTACATTTAAGTATATATTTCATATATATGCATTTTAAAGGCAGGTGCTTGATATATTAATTTTTTTCGCACGAAAATGACAAAATAAAAAGGGGGACATATTTAGACCTTTTCCTCTACTCTATGTGATTATGCTCTAATTTATTTATTTATTTTTATAAATTTCAAGGGTACATATTACTTGAGATACAAAGTTAAAAGAAATTGGAAAGGTATTTACAAGTACAAGTGTTAGTATCAGGGCGTCGACTTTTAAAAAACGCAGTGGCGTGCATACAAAGTAAGCTACTGAAGCATTGCTTCGGAATGCAATTTGCAATAACGTAACAATATATTTTGTCATTATAATCACACGAGTATTCAATAATATCTAGATAAAACCGTTCCATTTCTTCGCTACACATAGAACAAATACCAGCCCTTGCACTGAGGTTGAGCCGAAGCGGTTCAGCTGTGGCAGACAGTTGCGCGCGCACCTCAAGGTCACGGGCCGTGTGCGTGTATTTCTTCTGCAACCGAAGCTAGCATCGGACAAGGAGTTCGAGAGTGTATGAGAGTGTTTCAACTCTTATTGTTTTCAGTTTTCCTCAGTTTACGGGTTTGATTTGCCGAATGTATATGAAAGTGTGTGAAGATACCAGGTAGTATTAATATGAACTATTACCAGCTGTGATTTTTATCAAGGCAAGCCTGCCCCTTGATTTACTATTGTTTACTTAAAAATTATATATTCAGTGCTTCGGCTATCTAAATGGTCACCGTACGCCACTGAAAAAAAAAAACGAATTTACTGGGTCGCGGGCTCACGAAGGTTGAGAACCACTGCTCTATGGTTTGTAAATACGCAACCCGCGACAGCGAAAAACAAACACCGCTTCAAATGAACTTGCGGTGGCTTAACAACTGGTAGAAAGGAGGTAAAAGTAAATTTTTAAAGGGCAAAGTTGCATTTGGATTGTCCAATGGCGGTGGCATATCTATACGAGACGTTCAGTTACGAAGGGAGGTATCCTTATAACTCATTCGCAGGAGTCTGTGGAGCAAGCGAACAAAAACAAGTCATCTGTGCAAGTAGTGACTCTAGAGGGCTTGACCAATGAACGCGTGAAGGGGGGAACGCGGATGCAGCTACCAGCCGTTTGTGCAGGATCGCGCACTGCTTTGCTCCACCCACTCGCTTTCTCTATCGTTACGCGCGGCCTTGATCCACAGATACCTGGGACAGCGTATAGATCAGTTGTCAACTGCAATGCGATGTGAATGTCCGTGTACTTCACTCCTCCCAATCCCCGTTTTCTAAGGCGAGTTTACAGTAACGACTAATGAGATTTTGATTTGGTTGGTTGATTTGCTGTTTTAAGTCCACTTTATGCACAGTAAGGCTAATCGGGATTGGACCTACAGTTTAAAGTGGGATCCGAACCACCATGTGCCTCCACCGGGTATCGAACCCGGGACCCTCTTGATTACAAGGCGACGACGCTACCACTGCGCCATCTGTGAGCAGCAGTGGCGGCGATTGGGTTCCAAAACCGGGGGGGGGGGCAAGGTACGAGAACTGAGGGGGAAAATACAATATTTCCCTTTCCAGATAAGGTTTAGCATAGTGCGGGGGCAAAAGTGGCGAAAAGTAGGGGGCAACTGCCCCATCTCGCCCCCCCTAATTGCCGCCACAGGTGAGCAGGCTTCTTTTCAGAAAAGCTGGTCTGTTATCATCAAAAAATTAAATAATGTTGAAATAAATAAATCATCTCACCTCAATGTTACATGTTCCACCACGTCCTCGTAGTTGGTTATTTCCACTCCATATATTCTTCAGTACGCCCCATTGCCATTCAATGAGAATCAGAACAAATCTCTGTAAAAATTCCTCCAGGTAATTATTGGTACTGAATGTGCACTTAGTAGAGACATGTGTCGTTTGCTGTAGCACGGTATTATGACTATTAATCTTAGCGTAGATTGAATAATGTTAGATGGCACCTATAAAGAAGAGAACAAATCAGTACTTCGAACACTGTCAAAGATATAGAATTAAATACATGTTTAAAAAAATTACTCCACAGAGATGGCACTCACCTTATTCCACAGTCTACATCAGTCAATGCTGAATATTCGACACCTTCTATACTCATCTCTTTAAGCATCTCATAGTTCCATGACGGATTATCATTTAGTTAAGTGGCTGCTAGATTTGACTACAGGTCATTGTATCTTCCATCCATTTGTAACAGTGGGTAAAAAGAACGTATTACGGATAATGTTGCATTGCGATTTCGGCAGAAATAGGAATGAAAACGCCAAATAAAATGAATGCACATAAATGAAACTTGGTCTCAGATCGAAGTGAATGTCAAGAATCCGTGTAGTCGGAGATGGCACGTTATGCATCACCAAGGCATACAGTTTCATCCACGTAAACTTTACTTTTACTATTAAATAAACGTATATGATTATTTACATTGAAGCTAATAGAACAAATCAATTAGCTGCATAGATAAACCAAACAAAGTAGATAGTACTCACCGAAACCCTGATGATATCTGCTTCGCATGAAGTTTGTTGATGAAGTGCTACGGTGCTTCCATCTGCTGCCCTATTGATCTTCAATGGTGTTTCCTGTGTTTTCGCGTTGCTATCTGTCTGTCCGTCTGCTAGGTGAAGCAGAACGGGCAAGACCTCAGCCACTCCCGAGATTCACACTTATCGCGCACTTGAAATAAAACTGCTTTCATTCGTTCCTGAACGTATTACGGTAGAAATCAAGTGAAGCCTAACACGAAGAAAGTAAATAAAGTATTGTAACATGTACATAAAAATATACACAGAACATAGCCCTACTTACCTGAATCCGGTCTCTGCACACAGTGGCCATTACCAGAGTGGTGTAGTCTCGAAAATCAGATAGTCTATAAATAAAATAATAATAAAAAGCTATTAGCGCCGTAAAAATATGCGTAAAAAGTTCAAAGTAAAATGTAAATTCACTCATCCACTTTTCAAGCAATTTTCAAGCAATTATAACTCTACTCACTTTAGCCTTTTATATCAATGAGGGTGGTCCATATGTCTTGTTACCCCCTCCCCCACGAATTAATATCTTGTTATCTTTAATTCAGTGTTTCTTTTGCAGAGATGGCTGACACAAGCTCTTACAATGCAGAAGAGCGCCTTGTTGTCAGTGTTTGGGCCCATGAACGTCCACATACCGGCAAGACCATGGAGGAAGTGCGACGAGATTTCACAAGACGATTCCAAAAAAATGCACCACCAAAAGTGACAATACTGCGTTGGGAAAAGAAACTGTTTATGTTGGGATGTATCAAAGACAAACCGAGGCCTGGTGCACCAACCAAAAGACAGAACAGATGTGCAGGAGTGGAGGCATCTGTGATTCGGTCACCACAGAAGTCACTGCGCAAACGGTCTGCTGAGCTTGGAATCCCGAAAACAACAATCTTACGACACATGAAGAAGGATCTTGGATTGAAATGCTTTAAACCAGCAAGCGTCAACGAGCTCAGTGATGATGGCATGCGTAGACGACATGCAGCATGTGGAAGAATCTTGGAGGTATTTCCGACACTCCCGCAGCGGGCTGACCTTTTCTTCTCCGATGAATGCGCAATATATCGAAGTGTACGTGCAAGGAATGTGTATTTCTGGTCCAAGGAAAATCCGCATTATTACGAAGAGCTGGAAAACAACCCCCCCACATGTGATGCTCTGGGTCGCTATGTCCGCTAAACACTTGATAGGTCCCTATTTCTTTGATGGCGTAGTCAATCAACATTCCTATCTCGCCATGTTACGGGCATTTTTTGTTCCACAGCTCCAAAGAATGAATCTCCTGGGACGTTCCTGGTTTCAACAGGATGGAGCACCGGCCCACTATGCCATCGCTGTCAGGGAATATTTAAGTGAAGTGTTTCCCAATAGGTGGATAGGACGCGGATCGGTACATCATCCGGCGCCTCTGGATTGGTCTCCCAGAAGCCCTGATCTCTCGTCTTGTGACAATGCCCTCTGTGGCATTATTAAGGAAAAGGTATCACAACAACGATACCAAACAACAGAACAATTAAAGGACGCTATTAGGGCAGCCTTTCAGACAATAATCACGAAAAATTTGCTTCGTAAAATCTCACACAGGTCATGGCACCGTGTCATTTTATGCCATGAAAATAATGGTGGTCATACTGACCTTTTGGATGCGTGAACAACATCCCGGTTGACGCTGAATCCATACGTCTTACAAATTGTTATGTTGTTATTATCATAATATAATAATTACATAATACATAATTGTTGGTGTCACACGACATATGGAATGCATGGCTACCTTACACTTCATTATATTATATTTATTATTATAAAGTTGTATTATTATCAGTTATGTAAAATTATGGGGATAACAAGACATATGGACCACCCTGTATTATAAAAGTTCCCATGTCGCAATAAACCTTTGAGGCCCAAAGGCTGCCAAGCGGTTTTTCATTGGATGACACATCGAGTTCCATATAGTGGAACCACGAACAAAACAACCTGCGCAGACCCGCGACTCCTGTGCACAGTACCCCTCGAGTAGGGGAGGGGGAGAGTGGACCATGCTTCCTTATGGCCCGAGGTGGAGGGAAGAAGGGAAAGGTGCGCGGGGACTTTTCGTCCCAAGGTTTTTTTTCCTTGTGGTCGATCTATAGTATCGCTTCCAGAGTAACCCAACAACTCCCAAACACGGAGTGACTTAACGAGGGGTTCGGGGATTCACATACAGCTAGGCTAAGACTACTACTATGCATCCAGATTTAGTCGAGATAGTCCTTTCCATTTAATCTCTGTTCGGATTTTTTTTCTTACTGCAGTCTGGATGTGAAAATATCCTGATTTTTTAGTTGTTACCATATATTCTGACATTTTTTTCCTCGTTATTTTGAATGTGAGGTAATTTTTTAATGGGGAAGGTGCAATGGTTGAGCACAATTTGACATTGTCAATTTGTCCATGAACTTTTTATTACTTGTATGGTCAATATATGTTTGCATTTCATAGATCGCAAGGTTAAGTTTTGTGCCCATAGATGGCAGAACTTTAATTAACCTTTTTTTCTGTAGAAGTCATAAAAAATTGTAAATGCCGTTACATAACTTTCTTTACTTTTTAATGGATTCATTATTTCCAAGAGCATTAATGATAAATATGGGTTTATATTAAAATACTGAGAACTTAAATTTGAATTTGTCTTATAGGCTATGTAAAATATTTACTTATATTTTAAGAAGTTGCGTCGAAGTTAGATTTAAAACAATACTTTTAGCAGAATTGACGTAGTTGGAATTCCAGAATATTATTTTGTATTTTTAGTGCCTTCAGAACGCCTTTTCACTTCTCCATGTTAATCGTGACGATGATGTTGAATGATGATTTGATCAGCCATATAGGGGTCATTATTAATCCTACTATTCTTACTTACAGTAGGAAAGGGTCCACTATTTCAGAGAAGTTCCTACATTCGTACTTTTCAGTCCATGATGGCGAGAACATTTTGTCATTTATTGAATGAAAACTATTGTCATTTAGTTACGTTGAACCGTCTCTAGTTTCTTACAATACATATATGACTGGAGTTATTCAGAAACTTGTAATAAATGTCCTGAATAAAAATGATAATCGGCAATTTATTTAGTATTAATAATTTGAGAAAGAATTCCAGTGGTCCAGTTCGTATGGCGTCTGACTGTCACGGGAATCCTGGGATGTGGTGAGAACGTTTCCGACATAGGCGCCAAATAAAGGGGCTTTCTGGGACCGTCCTGTAATCAATCAAGACCGGCCGTGCTATGGGGGAGGGGGTTGTTGGAGCACGGTGCTGATCACATCATGACCGAGATTAGGAATTTGGGTGACCCCTAGCTCCATACGCCACTACATGCCTTTATGCAACAGTGCAATGCACAGTGGAATAGCTTTACAATTCAGGGAGATTTCGCACCGAAGCAACAGGTGAGATAGCTACGTGTCGCTTGAGGATTTCACCAATCGAACGCAGGCTTGTCATGCCGCTAGAGTGTGATGCTGATAGAAGTGGTAACTTTCAAAATTGATGAAGTAGAAAACAAGATAGGGAAAACGATGTTGATATTAGAAAAAGAAAGTCTCGATATAAATAATAGAATTGAAAAGGAAGTGTTGAGATTTAGAGAGGAAAACACACGACAGAGTTGCGAAGTCCAAGACGAATTGGAAGCAAACCACAAGAAAACACTACATCTTGAGAAGGAAATTGTCGGAAATACCTCCAAACTAAATGTAATCGCAGCAAATTAAACAAAAGGGAAAAGGCAATAGATAGAATGCCAAAGGAAAGCAGTCACAACTGAATGATACAACTTTCAGAACAAATCAAATAGAAAGGAAAGTGGAAAAGATGGAGAAGAAGTTGCCGCATGTTTTCTGGCGTTGTTGGAACAATTGTTTGAAGACAGGGTTTTGTACACACACACGAATTATTGAGGCTTGTGCCTCTATCACTTTTGATATGTTGGGACGAACAGTGTGGAGCTTCAGACACCGTGTTTTGAAATGCATTGAAGAGAACGGTCATCATTTTGAACATTTGCTCCCTTAAACATTTACTTGTGTACCTCAAATGATAACTAATTTGTAGTAACATACTTAATTTTGTTGTTCATCTGAAATTGTTCCCTGAAACCAAAGAGTTGGAACAAATTAATATTATTTATTGTTACACATAAACATAAATTGCAAACAATTTTCTTTTCCCGAATTGTTTTCACCCATTTTTTGAATAAAATTCGTTTTCGCAATGTTCTCAACGGAAACCAAAACTGTTATTACATAAAGGGAACAAAATGAAACTTGTAACGACCCTGCGTGGTCGCCACATTTAACGACCCTGCGCGGTCGCAATATTATATTTTGTTAAGAAGGATGGATAAAGAATGCATGCTAAATGTTTAAATGTGTTAACGGATCCACCTCTACGGTTATTAGTTTCGCTTATTATTATTTGACCCTGCCTGGTCGCTGTATTCTGTAAATGTTAACGGGTCCACCTTTACGTTTATTAACTTCGCTCATTATTAGACCTTGCGTGGTCGTTGTATTTGGTAAATGTTATCATTTATTGTCATTTACACTGTTCAACTCTATGTTTAGGATTGCAGAGTCCTACGAGGCTCATTATTAATTGTATTGTCTGAATGCACACAGTTTTAGTTTATATTGACACGTGCAACTAGTGATTTTCCCACTAGTGTTTTCTTAATGTTACTTCTTGGATGATTCTCAGTACGAAGCTTGCAATATGTAAAAAAATGAGTTAGCAACGCGTACTTGTAGTTACTATTTTCAACACCCATGCGCCACCGCGAGTATAAAGCCAGCGCAGCGAGGCCCGGAATTCAGTTGGCTTTCTGGTCGGCTCCCGATAAGATCTCTCTTACCAACGGACCTGGAAGAAGGATCACTCTGCTCTTGCGAGAGTCCAAGCATCCTAAGGAAGGAAGGAAGTTGCACTCCGCTCTTGCGAGAGACCAAGCACCCGAGGGAAGCCGCACTCCGCTTTCCAGCGAGAGAGGTTGAACTCTGCCTTTGGCAAGAGAACCCACTCCACTTTCGAGTGAGAGATACCCCACTCCGCTTATTGGCGAGAGAGAACAACTCCACTTTAGAGTGAGAGGACCCGCTCCGCTTGCTGCGAGAGGTTACCTTCCCCTATCAACCTGCGGCACCCCGCCAGGGTAGTGTGGCGTTGGGGTTTCCAGACAACCTACTCTCTTTCAGGGGAACCCGTGACGACTGCGGCGACCAGGCCCTAAATAAAATTAGGTCCCCATACGCCCCATTGGCGCCTCACTGTGAGGAATGAATTGGATGTTCCTTGCTCCCCCCTTGTCTTTTCGAGTATAAAGGTGGTACAGGTAAATGCACGTGAGTGGTAAGGGTAAAGGTAAAGACACGTGAGTAAGTGTGCTAACGGACATCCTTGTGATACGATTATAATAAACTGTTACATATATATATATATATAAACCTGGTTTAGTCTTTCTTTACACCCAGCAAGCCCTGAGATATTTCTGAGTCTTTGTACTACGACTGAATCAGTTAGCACATATGGGTAAACTTTTGCCGACCACCCAACTGCAGTGTTTAGCGTGTTGAACGCAGCCAGTACCAGTTCTCCTGCGCCGTGGTGCTGAGCACTGCGTGGGTGGACGTTGCAAACTGAAACTACCAAATGTTTATAAATGTTCGAAGATTGCAATTTTTTTACAAAATGTTTCGAACAAAAAATACTTCTCTTTTAACACGGCATCCAAATATGTAAAACGAATGGGGGCGTTCGATTTGAAATTTCACATTTACCCCCCACCTCCCCTTAGGAGTGGGTGGCGGCGACGAAATTTTTGCGGCATTGACTTACCGCCTCAATAGTATAAAACTTTTTTTTCTGTGTAATTTTTCGATTGGATGCATTCTGCATGCGATATTCCATACTATCATTATAAATGGATCACCCGGTATACCACAATGATTTTTTTTTATATGGCCAACGGGGGGAATATTGTGTTACGTACCCAATGGGACCAACTCATGTAAACGGTTTGCCAAGGTGGAATAGAGATGGCAGTACAAGGTGTGCAAGATTGAAGATTGACACGAGATACGCGAATGGCAGCGTAAATAAGCGCAGAGTAATTTGGAAAGATGAACAACAATAGAATCCATTATAAGAGGATGAGGAAAAGATATAAAAACAATAAATTAATGTAAATAATTAATAAATTAAATTGTTGCTCATATGTAAATATACCGGAAAACTAAAGAAGTGAAAACACTGATACAAATTCATGTATTTTAACAGATCTCGCATCTGTTAGCTGGATTTACTATTCCCTTGGTGGCGCGTTCCAGTCGCGAACCACATTACCTTTGGTTGCGCATCCCAGCCGTTGCACCTACTTGAATGCGCATTTCAATCGTTTGGCACCAAGTATACACTTTGTTGGACTTATTTTAGTGTCGGCGCGTTCCAGCCGTTGCCTCAAGGGAGGAGAATGGAAATGGGCGACGTGGATATCAACCTTTGCCCTCGAACTCCTAACCCTCTAGGACTTGGTGCGAATGAAGAAAAAGTGAGGTGTTACCAGCTTGTGAAAAAAGGACTTAGTGAAGAGGGAAAACCTAAATATGAAAATACCAAAAGAATTGGCATAAAGGATACACGTTCCAGGGATTACATAAGAGTCCAGAAAGAAGTCCAGATCCAGATTTCCACAAAGAAAGAAGTCCAAAGGGAAGTCCAGATCCAGATTTCCCACAAAGAAGGAAGTCCAAACCGAAGAAGGAAGTTCAGATCCAGATTTCCCACAAGGAAGGAAGTCCAAATCCGAAGAAAGAAGTTCAGATCCAGATTTCCCACAAAGAAGGAAGTCCAGAAAGAAGTAAGTATAGAAGGAAGCTAAAGAAGGTTATACAAATTAGAAAGAAGAAAGAAATTCTAAGAGCATACAAATTGAATGTAAATAAGAACAAGAGCAATACGTATCTCTCATTATGTAAATATATAAATCCATGTATCCTTGTTGAGATAATATAATCTGTTAAACGTCTCCATTGGAAGGCATCCTGTCTGGTTTCGTTTTCAAAAAGAACCCTACCCTGAAGATACATTAGCCGTGGTTTAATACTTTGCACAAATAGATAGCAATCGTGTTGGAAACGATCCAGTCCGAGCGATGCACAAGCGACAAGCGATACGTGCCTGGTCTGAAAGCTCCCTTAAAGGCACAATTTAATTCTTTTTATCCCCAGGAATGGAGTTTTCACCCAATATATTTTATACAAATTATGATTCACTGGAATAGGCACATAAATTAATATGGAAGGTTTTCAAATTTCTGTATTTCATACATGAAGTGAGCACGGAATTTCACGATGTTGGTGGGTATTAATTTCACAGAACCTGTATTCCAGTAGCACCCTCTAGCGACGTCTTCCATATATACCAACGATTCCAGGTTATGATACACCGACTTCTATAGTTTTGTAGTTCAGAGATGGGTATAATTACCCAAGTGTAAACATTTATGCGAAACTCGCAGGTTTGGGACTCGAACCCGATCTCTGACATACAGTGTCATTTATCCACCAACTGAGCAATCTAGCCAGTCTGATTACAACAAAGAGCTAGAAGTACACCCAGTACGAGTGTTTTGCAATAAAATAAATACGACACATTGAACCGCAAGTTTACTTAACGCTACCTTGCATTAAAATGACATCATACCGAGTCGGTGGCCTATTACGTTTAGTGGTTGGCTTTTTATCTCGCCACCGAAGTTCCCGTTTCGTTTGATTAATTTATTTACTTCGCTTTTCTGACACTTTTGGGATTCCAACCCGGGACCCCTGCCGTCGTAGCGCACTGTGGGTGCGAGAAGGTGGCAGAAGGTCCCGGTTCGAATCACTGATTGGGCGTGAGTATTCATTGTAAGTGTCTTTTCATTAATTTCATCTCAACATCACTCATCCTCCTCGTCGCGCTGGTTCAAAAGTAATAGAAAAGGGACGTCACATAGAAAATAAAAATACAAAACATCATGTTTTCGATTGATTGATTTGCTATATTTTTCTTCGCTTTTGTGCCACTTTTTGGCTAATTGCGAAGATGGGGATGAGTGATGATATGATGAAATTGATGAATGGACACTCACAAACACTCATGCCGAGGCCGGGATTCTACCACGCTCTGGTCATTAAGTACCGATTAACAAGAGGCTGGGTGAGCCCCAGACCCGCTTCTGCAAGGATACGACGGGAAAATTCTGTCCGAGATCACCTGAACCGCACAAGCCAATAGGTACGAACGCCAGCGCCCAGTTTTAATTAGCGCGTAGGCATTCCGACCGCTCCACTTATGGGTTACATTCCCCCTCGATTTATTTTAAATCAACTTACCAACGAGAATGTCTGAGCCGCGCCGAACTGTGACGTGCCAATCGGTAATAAAAAGATTCCTGGTGCTTACATAATTTTCATGAAGTCGTCGTTATCGCTAATTTGAATCCGGACCGGTATGTGCTTCAATCTGGAATCAAACTCACGGCGAACACAATCGAGATTCGAACCAAAGAGAATAGAGATTCGCAGCATGTGAGGGGGATGGGATCCATTTTATGTACAAATAAGCTTGTCGAGAAATTGTTGAAAATGGAACTAAAACACTGAAATGTGATTCCATGAGGAACTAAAGGGTGGGCCATCTGGTGTTTTGTTTTTAAAGTACATGTTATTTTGACACTAACAGCTCATTCGTGCTCAAAACCTTGATAGAAACGGAGTAGCATATCTCCGCTGTACGAAATGAATAGTTTTACGGAGGGAAATATTGAAAACTTATTTCCAAAGTGAGTGCTGTGTTGCCGAATAGAGGCCAGCATAGTCTGCCTTTTACCTACCCACTGCCCGCTTGCACGCGATAACAGGTTTACCTGCTCGCCTACCCACGGCAACGAGTCGACTTGCGTCTTTACCCGGGTTCTTGGTCTTCAAGGCGCTCTGCGCTTACAAGGTACCTGGGCATTCATCAAGACCCGGGCGCCTGCAAAACCTGCTGGAAGGAAACAGCCCTCCGGCAACGTGTCGCTCCAGGTGTTTCATCACCACGTGGACGGCTGCAGCCAGTGTTGCCTACTTACGTAGCTACTAAATCCTACGAAGTCCTAGGAGGAGCTTCTTCTCCAAGGAGAATTTATATACTTAGCGATTTCAGTTCAGCGTAAGCAGTTTTTATCTTATTGCCAGGAAATGCACGCAATATTACAGTTTCATTTATCTAAATGAATGATCGAGCAAACAAAAATCTCCTCACTGAAAACTAATTGTTTTTCATTGCATGGTGCCTTAACCAGGCACGCAGTGGCGCAACCAGAGGGGGCAGGGTGCATTGCTCACAACCTTGGACGGAAATTGTCTAGCGGAGGGGTCATGGTGGGGGTCAAACATTAAAGTACAAGTCTCATCAAGCGCAATGCCGTAGCAAAGGGGTAGCGGGAGTCGGCCCTGAGCGCCGAACGATCTAAGTGAGAAAAGTTTTAAAACAGAGAATGCTATGGCGGCCCGTGATATTATTTGCTATTAATGTTGGTTTGTTACGAGTTGGATGAATTAATTATGTAATACGTCGCTCCATGTAAAAAGAAAATATTGTAGATGGAAATTTTACATGCCATATGTATGTACATTTGGAATGCATTTATCATGCACTTTCTTTCTTTCAAAAAATAGTTTGTGTGCTTGTTTTCCATTATTAGCTAACGTGAAATTGACGTGTTGAAAAAAATATTTCTAATCCTCTGTTTCAACACAAATGCGTGAGAACCGACTTCTACCCCCTTTTTGCGTGATTTATGAGGATAATAATGCCTTTCATGCTACTTTATTACTATTATTGTGATTGTTGTTGTTGTTACGTTTATCCAAGTACTTGCACCCCCCCTCCCCCAAACGAGGGTAACGGCAATGCCCCTGGCTAGCTACGGCCCTGGTGTTCGCAGTAGAACAGTGTGTTGTTTGACTCGCGACCTCAGCGTCGAACGTGACATGTTTCAGTCCTGCCCTATATCACTATATATACGTATATTGGTTATTTACGACATATACTTATGGATCCTGTGCCACGGAAAACCTATTTCAATGTGTGTGTGTGGGGGGGTAGCAACATTCGTAAATCTCATTTCATTGGTGATGTGGCTTACGAAGCTTTGAGTTCCCTTTTTTAAGTAGTGAAAATCTATTGCAGTTGGCAACACTGCAGAACGGTGTGGGCCCGGTGCAGTTTCTACTCGAAGCAACTACGTCATGCAGAGGGAGGGGTCTGCAGTTGATGGAAAGAACGAACTGAGACCTACTAGGTATCGTAAGACTGCGGGTACCCGGCGGGTCTACAATGCCTGCCAGGAACGATCTGGGCAGGTGGGCATACAAGCTGCTCAAGCGAGGGTGTTGCGCAGGTTGCATGGCATTTCAGGAGCGATGTCTCGCGAATGGGTCTGCTCCAGGTCTTGTGCAGGCCTCTGTTGCCGAAACAGTGCGAATGTTGAAAAGTACAACCTTGGTGACAATGAAGTTCGACCAGAAAGGAATACGTGATTAAATGCACAGAGGCATAGGCGGTGGAATGGGTGACCCGCAGAAGTGACGCATGTGTGTAAGAGGAGGCGTGTGAGCAGGCAAGAATCGTGATCCCAGCATGTTGCACCCAAGGTCACGTAAAGAACGAAAACGGGGAACAATACGCGTGACATTGAACTTCGACCAGGCACCAGACCCATACGGTAAATTCCAGATAGTGGCGCATTCGACGGAAGCATGACGTCACGGACACGTTAAGGGAGTCCGCCGTATATAAGCGCGTGCTGTGCACCGAGGAACCGCAGTGCATCATCACCATGGCCAGGGGCAAACCTATTGACAACACCGTGAGGAGAAGAGTGGTGGAGTTGCAACGGGATGGACTCAGTGAACGGTAAATAGGGCGCCAACTGAACATACCAAAGTCAACCGTCCACTGCATCATCAAACACCACCAAAATACGGGTACTACAGAGCCAGGTAAGGTCCCCGGTCGAAAACGCCTGATGAGCGTGCGTGACCTACGGATATTTAGGCGCTATATCCAGACCAACAATCATGTTTCTGTGGCCGAATTACGACTGTGGACTCGAGAACGCTTTCACATTGAAGTGTCAACGAGAACCATTCGCCGTTACCTACAGCGACGCGGTTACCGAGTGTACAAGGCGAAACGTAAACCCTTCCTTTCCATCTTGAACAAAGGCAATCGACTACGGTGGGCACGAATGTACCGGGGATGGACATTTCGGCAGTGGAACAGGGTTTTGTGGACGGACGAATCCATTTTCAATGTTGTGTACGGGAAAATACGGAAAACAGTCATTTGTCGGAAGGAGGAACAGAATGAAGCAAAATGTTATGCACGTCGGGTACAGAAACCTGCGTCAGTGATGGTATGGGGATGCATGACGGCATCTGGGGTTGTCCCACTACACGTCTGTGAGGGCATTGTGAATGCACACGCCTATACACGCATACTGGAGCGGCATATTCCCACAGTGCGAAGGCACCTGTTCCACAGGCGGCGTCTCATCTTTCAACACGACAATGCTAGGCCTCATACAGCGCGGCTGACAAGAGAATGGTTGACTCGTCATCACGTGCGAACTCTGCCATGGACACCATCGAGTCCCGACCTCTCGCCCATTGAGAATGTGTGACGTGTGCAACAGAGGAGACCCACGACAGTGGCTGCTCTTATCGCCTGCCTGCAGGGGGAATGGCACCGCATCGATGTGGAATACCTTGAACGACTCGTCCGCAGCATGCCCCGACGCATTGCCACAGTTATTCGCCGACGGGGCGGCGTCACACCATGGTAAACAGGATCCCCTCTAACAGTGGTCGAACTTCAATGTCACGTGTAGATGGACGAAAATGTTTTATTTTGTGTGGACACCATACATTGCTGCGTTGCAGCGGAAATTTATGTTTTCCTTTGTTCCATGTAGCCTGCTGAATAAAATATGTTCAGCATATGCATGTGTTCTCCTTCTTTCACAACGCACTCCTATATTTGTGACTGGTCGAACTTCATTGTCACTAAGGTTGTAATTTCGGGCGAAATAATGCACCAACCGCTACTGCTGTACTGAAGTTCGTGAGAGTGGCATGCTAAGTGATAACACAAGTTATCCTCGTGTTCGTCCAGTGAGCTCAGTCCAGAATATTGCTGCTGTTGTCGAGAACCCGAGAACCACAACTCGCCACAGATCTCAGCAACTGAACATTAGCCGCACTAACCTGAGGAGAATTCTGCATGAAGACCTTGGATTATTCGCTTACAAGATGCAACTTACTCAGGAATTGAAGCAAAATGACCATCCGCTTCGTTATCGCTTCTCTGTGTGGGCTTTAGAGCAACTCGAACGTGACGTCGATTTTGCTCAAAAAACCATTTTTTCGGATGAGGTGCATTTCCATCTGGGCGGATATGTCGACAATCAAAACTGCCGTATTTGGGACTCGGAAAACCCACACCTCGTCGTAGGGAGGCCACTGCATCCTCCGCGTGTGACTGTTTGGTGTGGTTTGTGGAGTGGCGGCATTATTGTTCCATTTTTCTTCCAGGATGACGATGGCAACAACGTTACGGTCAACGGAGAGCCCTACAGAGGCATTATAATAGTGATGGGTTATGGCCGTTCCTTTTCGGGAGTCAGTTCACCGGAGCTCGCTCACCGCATGGAGTCGTTCACGAGGAGTCGTTCAAAGGAACGATGGAGCTCCTTTTGCGAGGAAGTTCACTGGAGCTTGCTCACTGAGGGAGTCGTTCAAAGGAACGACGGACAACACTCGCCGTTTTTTTTCGTGGAGTTGAGCGAAGGGGGTGGGGAGGATTGTTGCTGGAGTTACTCTGAGTGAAAAGGATTAGGGAGGGAGGGAACTTCGCTACTCAAGATGAAAAAAAGGGGAAGAGAACATACACAGCAAGAAGGAAACAATGTACCGGTGAGGGTAAGAAATCATTGAAGACTGATGGGGAGGGGAGGAAGATCTTAATGTATTTCAACTTATAAATTTTTTTGGTGTTAGATAAGTTTGTCAGATTCTGTGTCTTCTTTGTTGGATTCAAGTACGGGGAGCGGCTCGGAAGGCTGAAATCCTACAAATGTGTAATTTAAATTGTATATTATGGCAAATTAATTTTACTTCCTTAGCAAGATTAAACATCTTGCATAATAAGTTGTAATATACTGAGAAATTCATCTTCTACACCCTTCTTTCTCCTTTAGATGGCGGCTGCTGATAAGATATGAGCCCCTCCCCGAAATGAAATTTCTGGCTACGGGTCTGGCTGGATTCGTTGCTTACGTTTTCGTACCGTTAGATCCACTGTGACAATTAAACATGAATGTACGCAGTATTCTTTTTCTGGAGGGAAGCAAACGAGTCATATTCCACGTAATAATGGGACAGTCCTTCAGTTTGAAATTGTCATGTTCCTTCTACACCATTCTAATAATGAACAAGTTACTGCGACTGAAATAAAATAATATATGTTGAATATATAATTGTATTCCGCAAATCATTTTTCAGGGTGCCGTCGCCCCTTGCCCCTCCACTTACGGATGTCCATGCAATTGAATAAACGGCCAAACAAACACCCATAAGAGAATGGAGGACAAAACGTTAATACTTGGATTGCAAATGATAGCACTTTAATTCACACGCTCTCCCCAGTCCTCCCGCCCCGACCTTCTGCTGATTGAAAGACATTTGAATAAAGAAGAGCACAGAACAGGAACCCTGTGTGTTTCATCGGAGCTTGTTTCCGAAGTTCCTTTTATAGTTATTCTCACGTTGCGAAAACATGTCACAGTAAGTGTTAAAAGTTAATAACCAGCCAATCCCTCCCCCCTCCCTTGTTGTTCCGCTATTGTATTGTTGTTATAAATAGAGTTGCGCGCATTTCTCTGTGGAAAACCGCCACAACAATACGGCAAGCAGAAACAAAACACGGTCGCTCTCTCTCGCAGGTACTTGGGAGTGAACGACTGCGAGCGGGAAGTGCTGGAGCGACTGGCAACACACGCAAAGCTCACGACTCCGAGGAACGAGGAACGATCACAGAGGAACTGCTTGTTCACCCCGAAGGAGCGGGCAGTTCACAGCTCCCAGGAGGGAGTCGTTCAAAAGGAACGACTCGTTCACGAACGACCCATCACTACATTATAACCGATTTCTTTTTTCCAGCAACTGCTGCCTTAGACGTGGGCAAGCTTTGGTTCCAGCAGGATAGCGCTACGTGCCACAGCCGTCCAACAATCGCTCTTTTGCGCACTCAATTCAATGAGCGGATAATCAGCCATTTTGGGGAGGTTGCCTGGCCTCCGCAAAGCTGCGATTTGACGCCCTCGGACTTCTTTTTGTGGGGTGCCGTTAAAGATCGATGTTAAGCTGACAATTCAGAAACGATTCAGGCACTTAAGCACAATATTGATCATACTATTCGTGGAATAGAGACACAAACCATCGATAATGTCCTGCAAAATTAAGTTGCCAGAATGAACTACTGCCAAGCTAGCCGCGGCAGCCATTTGAATGAAATTATATTCCATAACTAATCGGAAGATGTACTCTTGTCAATAAAGCTAGAAACGTTGAAAAATATTGCACGGTGTATATTTTATCGCACTTTTAAAAAGAAACTGGTCGGCCTGTGTTAGTTCTGAACTATACAAAAATACTTCCTCCGCAAGCAATTATATACATAGAAAGATAAGACATACTTGGCATTATGACTAACCTCAATCTGTGTTCGATTCTACCCATTTATACGGTGCTGGCTGCTCACTGCTACGGAAGGAAAAATAACGTTCTGATTACTAACTGTTTCCAGTATTCATACTGTCGCACACTTTCTCTAAGCAGTCGTGTTTCAGGGCAGTTTACTGCAGCACCACCTAGTGTGCAATTTGGCATTCGATGTACTGGCGACTGTTGTCGCTGAACAGAAGTTGATGTGGCCATACGGAACGAAAATGACAGTGCATTCAAAGCTTTGCAAGACGTCAATAATTGGACATAATGTATTTACTCTAAGCTGTGCTATTTATTATTAGTAGAAATTAATGAATCATGTACACAATATCACTCAGTCAATAAATAGAGCTCATATAAATAAATACATATTTGTTTTGTTACCTTACCTTAAGCCATTGTGAAAATTATTATTATGTCTTTGGACTTTCGAGAGATGTTACTCGTTTGAGAATTCATGTAAACATGTGCATGAATTGCAATTAAATCAATTTTCCTTTTTGGTAGAGATAAATTCATATTACTATTATTATGATTACTAAAAATTTCAATATAAAATCTACACTGTGTAGGTCATTTATTTATTTCGTCTTCTTTTAGATGGCGAAGCTAAGGCTGTGGAGCCTTTTCTTCGACTTGACCATGTTTACAAAAAAAATTGAATGTGGAATATTGAAACATTGAAAAAAGAGAGACAGAAAAAAATATATAAAGATTACAGAGAAATAAAAAATACACAGAAAAAAATACACATAACAATGGTAATTTAACCTATAGATACGGGCACACACACTCACACTCACACATTTTTGCCCTTACACACGTACAGTCACGGACACTTCTGGGCTGTAACGACCCTATTGAAGAAGCACTCAAGCAAGCCATCCATGTCTGCCCACCAAGCGCCTTGTGACTAGACAACCCAAACAACATTGTAATTCTGCGGCTTGTATACCAGTCACGGGTATACATTTCTGTAAATTGAGCAGTGATGCCAAAGAGAAATACGAGATGAAGATTGTCGGAAGTAATGTCTCGTGTTCTCGACGTGTTCTCGACATGGAATAATACTCGGTCCAAGTTACGTTCCTTTATTTAATGTTGTTTGGTAACGAACCTGACGGACTGGGTTTATATTTTTACTCCTTGCATTACACTAAGTTCTATATTTTACAGTTATATTAATGCTTTGAACGAAAATAATACCTAGAACAACGTCCAACACACGTTCACACCACTCTTGTCACACACATGCACGTGAAAACGCACACACAAAGCTAAGTTTTAACTTCCAAGTGAATGTCCAAATGACAGTAAACGGAGAAGCATGATGTGCGAAACATGTGATATTTCACAGAAAGAATGCGTCTATTTTTGACATACGTGGTTTTTATAAATAGAGAACGAGACAATTATCAGAAATTAAGATGCATTTGCTTTTTCATTTGCTGAGGAAGGAAACAGACTGACTGGAAAAAAGAAAATGTAGTGCTATTGATTGTGTGTTGGTTAGCGTGCAGAGATTTCGTCAGCGAGGCCTGGGTTCGATCCCCACCATGGGCAAACTTTTTTTATTATTTTCTTGCAGTGAACAAGTTTATTATATTGTTTTCTTGACTTTTTAACGAAAGGATACACATCAAATTTAATATTTTAATCTGTCCTTTCATTCTTCTAATAGGTTCTCTATCACAAGGTATATAGAGATTCTCTATCTTGGCTAAGGATATTTTCTCAATAGTTCCGTGGCTACGATTCTCCAGTCCCTTCCACCCACTTATGTATTTACTTTCTTCATATCTACTCACGAAATACCATGAATCTAACCAAAACACGCAGATCTAGTTAGAACAAGAAACACACCTCGCATCGAAGGTTCCAGGTTTGAGTTCTGGATTGCGAGGGTGGATTATTCCTGTGTGTCTATTTATCATCTTCGTCTAAAAAATATTCCTCACTATTCCCGTGATTAACTTAAGGAGAGACCAAAGCTACTCAAATAACAAAAGTACAGAAAAAGCAAGACACACCTGGCTACGCATGTTATACCTTGGGAATTAGCAACCTGAAAATAAACTTTCGTTTTGGTGGACTACTTGCAAAATCGTTTCGTGTTGTCTCGTTTGGAGTGTTGGTTAGCGTGTTGGACTAACATGCGGTCAAGCTGAGTTCGAACCCAGCGGAAGGTACTTTTTTTGCCTAATTTCATCCAACCTTATTTATAAAATTGAGGTTTTTTCAAAACCTTTTGAATTAAATGCCACTTCGTATGTTAGTAATCTGAAAGCAGCAAAGATGAACATTTCTTGTTCCGAAGCGACGATGTATTTGTGTATACGTTGAAAAAACACCGTTATTTATTAGCGAAAAGCATGCAGCCACGTTATAATTGAGATCTCTTCCTAGTTGTCAGTGCTAATATGGCAGTAGCTACATTCTGTCAACACGCCAACTTTAACGTTCCCCGTAAAATGATTACCTTTCCACGTTTCAAAATCGTGAGTGCTGTCTAAAGTAAATACTTTGATACTTGCGTTTGCATGTTCGAATCCAAAGTAATACGATTTTCTTTCCCAGCAAATGACATTGAAACCATTAATAACTATTTTTGCAATGTGATATTGATATCATATATTGAAAGATTAAAAATGGAGAATTTTTCTTAAACTAACTTATAAATACCACTGATGTGAAGCGTAAGATGCGCAATCAAAAAGCCTGAATGTTGCATTGAAAACTGCAGAAAACAATGACTGACTTATGAACAGCGAAAAGTTTTTTTTCTATGCTTCAATGGGATTTTAGATATTACTATAAATAAACAAGGGAGAAGAACACAGGTTGGTTTGATGAACTAATTTGTAAACTAAACGTTTTAATTAAAGAAACAAAAATACGTTCACGATTTAATATGTCATTCAATTTCAGGCACATTCCACCAACTGAAAGAGTATTTTCAAAATTAATAATATTTTGATAACAGACAAATCCAAACTTGACGTTGAGCCCGTAAAGCACTTGATAATTACAGAAATATACGTAATTTTACTTGAGCATGCCCTTAATTTTGTGTCTTGATTGTGGAAATAATGTGTTGCAACGAGCAGTAGTATGTTTTAGAGAGTGTTTATAATCTCTTGTGTAGTGCATGAGAATACTGAAGTCATTCTTAGTTTCCTAATCAAATAAAAATTATTTATTGTAATCTTTAAAAAGAAAAGCCTTTGTTTCTTTGCAGCTGTTAATGATAGAAATCCAATTGCAAACAAGTTACCAAATTAACAAATATTTCTCTTACATATTTGTGCTATGTGCTCGTATGCTTTATACAGGATGAGGAAGAAAACAGATTGTTCTTGGGTAACCTGTCCTGCTTTTGTCAGAAAACCTGATCACCATACTAAATCAAGCCATCACACGACATACGACTTCAATAATAAGATCCGTTTCTATGGCCAACTAACTCCAAGAAGGGTAATAAAATTGTCAGTGTGAGGAGACTGAGAAATAATTGCCTCCCATATTACATTATACTCTGTATGCCTAGTTTGGTTTGCCTGTCCCTAAAGAATAAGCTGAAGACAACCCTCTGTCGATTGTAACGCGTGTAAAGTCTGTTCCAGCTTACAAATCATATGAAATACCTTCGCTTGCTTCAGTGTGCTGCACAAGGTCATGTTCGACTGATAAGCGGATACCACGTGACTCCCCGGCCAACCGACAGCACCCCAGAGAACCTTCCATAACTTTGCGAGGTTCCTTCGCATCCCTGATAAAGCTCATGCGTGTAGTCCAGGCACATTTTGCATAACTGGGTAACTAGCATTGAGTTTGGATTCTGGATATTTTTTTAACTCGGAGAAAAGTAATGATGTGCAGAAAAAACGTTTTTTCTGTATGTTTCGATTGTGAGCTCAAATGTTGCAGTAAACATATCTCCGTGACACACAACAACAATTACATTAAACAGTCACTCCCGAGAAAAAAGCGCTTCAATGTTTAGAAACTTAGCAAGCGTTAGTCACGAGACGAATATATTGTCGGTCTGTCAGAAGGCCCGGTGGTGTGGTGGTAGCGTGTTAGTTTGACACGTAGAAGGTACTTGGTTCGATTCCATTTGATTGCCTCCTATTTTTTTCTTAACTCAAGCAACTAATTATTTCATTTTATTTATTGCACATTCTTATTTTATTTGCTGTGCGAATTGTTGAATTTCGAATTAAATTTTGTTTTCCAAACTTCTACGATAATTACTTGCGAATAGAATTATATTTATTCCTGGTTCATTTTCTCGAAAGAAATGTATACTTTTCACCAGGTATAACATTTTTTTAATAAAACACGTGGACAATTTAATATGTAAATGTTTGTAAAATGATGAGAAGAGTGGAAAACAATCTTCAAAAAATATTTCCATAAATGAAAATGAAAACGGTAAAATAGAGATTTCCACCCAAAAATAAAGTAAAAATATATTTCACCTTTATTTCAATAAATTATTAAATAAAATGCAAACATTTGTTGCTCGAGTTATTAAAATAAAATTGGGCAGTAGAACGGGAATCGAACCCATAACCTTCGGGACGTGATACTTATTCGCTACTATGGGGCTACCTGGCCACTTTAAAGTCATACAATAGCATCTCCTCATCAAGGCACTCGGAAAGCATCGAAACCTTCAAGCGCTTTTCCTCGGATTTTTCTTCTTTTAAGTCCACTTTATGCACAGTAAGAAAGCTTATACCGGACTGGACCTACAGTTTAAAGTGGGATCCCAATCACTCGCGTATAAACCGGGTATCAAACTTTTCCTCGGAAATTGCTGGCAAACGTGCGATATTATCAATAATCTTTTCGGGCATGGATGTTTGTGTTTGTCCCAATGAGAATAAAGAGAACATAGAGAAAATTGACGTGTATGACAACTGAGAAAAATGTGAACTGGGGATGCTGACAAGTAGGTGTATTCCTTTAATTCAATAATAAAAAAAACTTCAGGGAACCGTACCACTATAGAAAGTCCCGTCCCAAACCGTAGCCTCTCCTTCTTAGATGAAATCAACAGATATTCGTAGTGTGTGACTTGTGTGCTTCTTTCTGAGAAACTTAGATATTTTATTTTAGTTTACAATTTTAGTTCATCATTAGTTCTTCTCTCTTGTTTATTTATATCAATAACTACATTCCTATTATAGTACGAAAATAAATTTCACTATTCATAAGTCATGCATTGTAAGCTGTTAAAAAATAATGCATTGTTCTCTGCAGTTTTGTGTAGTAATTGCAGTTTATGTAATTACATTAAACGTGACAGGTCAACTACAGATCAAATTTTTCACATCAGATAGACACTTGAGAAAACGTGGGAATATAATCAAAATGTCCATCAGCTATTCACTGATTTCAAAAATGCATATGATTCGGTCAAAAGACATAAATTATATAATATATTAGTCGAGTTTGGAATACCTAAGAAATTTGTTAATATGATAAAAGTATGCAACAGTGAAACAGAAATTAAAATTCGTGTGGGTATTAATGTGTCTGACAAATTTACAATTCATGATGGATTAAAACAAGGAGATGCATTATCCCCACTGCTCTTTAATTTTGCCTTAGAATATGCTGTTAGGAAGGTAAAATAATCTAAAGAAGGACTAAAATTAAATGGTGTGACTCAGTTGTTAGCATATGCAGATGATGTAGACTTACTGGGGGATGATGTGAATACAATTAAGAATAATGCTAAAATATTTTTCAAAACTGCTAAAGAGATAGGTTTGGAAGTTATCAAAGAGAAAACAAAATATATGCTTACAGGCCGAAACCAAGTGTTAGGTAATAATCAAAATCTAATTATTGATAACAACTCGTTTGAACCAGTTATCAAATTCAAATACTTAGGAGTAATATTAACAAATGAAAATTATATTAAGGAGGAAATAAAAAGTAGGTTTAATTCAGGAAATGCATGTTAATTTTCTCTTCATATACTTTTGTCTTCTCGTTTAATATCTAAGAAACTAAAAGTAAAAATATACAAAACAGTAATTTTGCCTGTAGTGTTATATGGATGCGAAACTTGGTCCCTTACATTGAAAGAGGAACATAAATTGAGAGTATTTGAAAATAAGATCCTTAGGAAAATCTTTGGACCTAAAAGGGATGAGGAGACAGGTGAGTGGAGAATGTTACATAATTTGTATTCATGTCCAGATATTATTAGAATAATTAAATGAAGAAGACTTAGGTGGGCAGGCCATGTGGCACGAATGGGAGAGGAAAGAGGAGTTCACACGATTCTTGTTGGGAAACCTGATGGTAAGAGACCTATAGGAAGGCCAAGGCGAAGATGGAGGGACTACGTTGAGATGGACCTAAATGAAATCGGTAGGGATGGAAAAGAGTATATAGATCTTGCTCAGGATAGGGACAGATGGAAGGCCTGTGTTGGTGCAGCCATGAACCTTCGGGTTTAAGAAGGCTAAAGAGTTAGTTAGTTAGTTAGTTAGTGCTCTGCAGTGTTGAATGCAACATTCAGGCTTTCTGATCGTGCATCTTACATCAGGATATGATAATTTATAAGTTGGTTTAAGCGAAATTCTCCATTTTTAGTATTTCAATATATGATATCAATATCACATTGCAAAAACAGTTATTAATGGTCTCATTGTCATTTTCTGGGAATAATAAAAAATGGTATTACTTTTCATCTTTGCTGCTTTCAGATTGCCAACATACGAAGTGGCATGTAATTCAAAAGGTTTTGAAGGAACCTCAATTTTATAAATAAGGTTGGATGAGATTAGACAAAAAAAGTACCTTCCGCTGGGCTCGAACTCAGCTTGACCGCATGTTAGTCCAACACGCTAACCAACACTCCAAACGAGACAACACGAAACGATTTTGCAAGTAGTCCACCAAAACGAAAGTTTATTTTCAGGTTGCTAATTCCCAAGGTATAACATGCGTAGCCAGGTGTGTCTTGCTTTTTCTGTACTTTTGTTATTTGAGTAGCTTTGGTCTCTCCTTAAGTTAATCACGGGAATAGTGAGGAATATTTTTTAGACGAAGATGATAAATAGACACACAGGAATAATCCACCCTCGCAATCCAGAACTCAAACCTGGAACCTTCGATGCGAGGTGTGTTTCTTGTTCTAACTAGATCTGCGTGTTTTGGTTAGATTCATGGTATTTCGTGAGTAGATATGAAGAAAGTAAATACATAAGTGGGTGGAAGGGACTGGAGAATCGTAGCCACGGAACTATTGAGAAAATATCCTTAGCCAAGATAGAGAATCTCTATATACCTTGTGATAGAGAACCTATTAGAAGAATGAAAGGACAGATTAAAATATTAAATTTGATGTGTATCCTTTCGTTAAAAAGTCAAGAAAACAATATAATAAACTTGTTCACTGCAAGAAAATAATAAAAAAAGTTTGCCCATGGTGGGGATCGAACCCAGGCCTCGCTGACGAAATCTCTGCACGCTAACCAACACACAATCAATAGCACTACATTTTCTTTTTTCCAGTCAGTCTGTTTCCTTCCTCAGCAAATGAAAAAGCAAATGCATCTTAATTTCTGATAATTGTCTCGTTCTCTATTTATAAAAACCACGTATGTCAAAAATAGACGCATTCTTTCTGTGAAATATCACATGTTTCGCACATCATGCTTCTCCGTTTACTGTCATTTGGACATTCACTTGGAAGTTAAAACTTAGCTTTGTGTGTGCGTTTTCACGTGCATGTGTGTGACAAGAGTGGTGTGAACGTGTGTTGGACGTTGTTCTAGGTATTATTTTCGTTCAAAGCATTAATATAACTGTAAAATATAGAACTTAGTGTAATGCAAGGAGTAAAAATATAAACCCAGTCCGTCAGGTTCGTTACCAAACAACATTAAATAAAGGAACGTAACTTGGACCGAGTATTATTCCATGTCGAGAACACGTCGAGAACACGAGACATTACTTCCGACAATCTTCATCTCGTATTTCTCTTTGGCATCACTGCTCAATTTACAGAAATGTATACCCGTGACTGGTATACAAGCCGCAGAATTACAATGTTGTTTGGGTTGTCTAGTCACAAGGCGCTTGGTGGGCAGACATGGATGGCTTGCTTGAGTGCTTCTTCAATAGGGTCGTTACAGCCCAGAAGTGTCCGTTACTGTACAAGCAAATACATAACACTGCACTTACTTAAGCACAGTCCAAAACGGTATACTTTGAAGACAATTCACCTTAAATATTACGTTAAATCATTTTTGTGCCTTACGTCCTTCATCATTCTCTGCACCCGCCATATTATTAGGGAAACAAACATTTAATTTTCATTATATAGCCTAATATGTGTAACTTTAACAATTTTTTTAACGTCACAATTGAAGAAGAAAGATGAATTTAGGTGGCAATTTGTTCCAAAGGCCTGCTAAGGTAACAGTAAAATAATTTGCATAAAAGTTTGATTTGTGGAGTGGAATGGAGAGCAGACCTTTCGCGCGATCTGGTGTTGCGGCTGCGAAAGTCGGAAAGATGTTGAAATTGGTTATAGAGATATTGCGGGTCTTTTATTTGGAGGATTTTGTACAGTAAAATGAACTTATGAAAATTACGTTTATCGCTTAATTTAAGCCACTCGACCTTCGCAAAGTACGATGTCAAATGCTCTGAATATTTTAGATCGAAAACGAAACGAATGCAGGCATTTTGGATTTCATGCAGTCGTTTAGCTTGCTCGTGATTGACACCCAAGAAAGCAATGTCGCAATAGTCGACGATGGGAAAGACAAGAGACTGGACCAGTTTAATTTTTATGCGTTCAGGGAGGAAGTTTTTGAGCCGATAAAGTGAATGCAATGCACCGAAAGCTCTTCTAGATACCGAGCTAACGTGCTCTGCCCAGGTGAGATGGAGGTTGAGTATCACACCCAGATTCGTAACAGTAGTGGAGAAGGGCAGATGCGTATAATTTACGTTGAGTTTAGGGAAGCTAGATTTATCTATTTTGCTCAAAATTCTAGGGGAACCTACAAGAATACACTGGGTTTTAGTCGGGTTTAGATGCAAGCCATGGTGTGCAGACCAAGTACTTATTTGTTTAAGGTCACTGTTCACAATTTCTATTGCATGCAGTATTTCTTGCGGGGGGAAAGAGAAATATAACTGAAAATCGTCGGCCTAGATATGGTATTGGGAGGTCGTTTATATACCTAGGTACAGAGCAAATAAGAGGGGGCCGAGTACACTGCCTTGAGGAACACCAGAAAGAATGTTTCTCCACGAAGATTTTCCATACAGGTCAACGACACATTGTTGACGTTCTTGTAGATCGGAGCATAACCAATTAACCGCGGAGTCGGAAAAATTGAATAACGATGATAATTTAACGAGTAGAATTTCATGATCAATGGTTTGAAAAGCTTTTGTAAAATCTAGAAGTACCAGAATCGTAAGCTGTTTATTGTCCATGTCATTCCTTTCCTTATACAAATATAATCCCAAAGCTACATGTTCTATCGCTAAATTTTCATTTTACATATATATTTATGTATCTCTATATAAAGTTTAGTTGTTTTTCTAATGGAATCTTCTAAATGAACGTACGGATCTACCAAAAAAGTTAATCAACTCTCTATTCTTGTGCAAGTATTTAATATGAGAAACAATAAAGATTGGAACTGTGTAGAATTTAACATCCTATGAACATTTTGCATTAAATTTACCAATATATTACTCTTTCTACACATTAACAACCAAAAAGTACTATTAAGTAATTCTTGATAACAAAATACGGATATCTACAGTAATTTTTACTGTAATAATCAGACGGGGAATAATATCTGGTAGAGAGGAGACGTTACTATTGTTGCTGGGATATTCGGATAGCAGGCGCGGATCAACAAGGACGATGTAGATGTAGAATACCTAGACTAGGTTTCTCTTACATTACATTTAATGTATATTTTATATCAGCATCGGTGTAAAAGATAGGCTAATGGATGGATATTTTGTAACTATTGTAATATCGAGTGCCAATTAAAATAATTATTTTTTCCTAATTCTGTATTGAGATATTGTGGTGATAATCTACATTTCAAATCAAAATTACATAAATAAATAAATAACGACCTTAATACTTTATATAGCATATATTTTAAATAGAAGAAAAGGTTATGGTTTCTTCGTTTCCCCACTATTCGCCGTATCTTTACAACGTAAAATTTATCACTATAATGGAATGATATAATAAACACCTATTACTTTTCTGGAATTGGAACCCAGTATTCCTATTTTCACTCTGTATTCGCTAATTCCTACAGATCACGAAGTAGTGCTATATATTGTTTACATAAAAACTGTGTAAATATTGGTTAGAATAAAAGTATTAAATTGCTCACATGATAATCTGTTTCTATCTCATTTTGATATCACGGCACTGCACCACGTCAAGTCGACCATATGGTTAGAGGCCAGCATAGTCTGCATTTTACCTACCCACTGCCCGCTTGCCCGTGAGGACAGGTATACCTGCTAGCCTGCCCACGGCAACGAGTCGACTTGCGTCTTTACCCGGGTTCTTCGTCTTCCAGGCGCTCTGCGCTTACAAGGTAACTGGGCATTCAACAAGACCCGGGCGCCTGCAAAACCTGCTGGAAGGAAACAGCCCTCCGGCAGCGTGTCGCTCCAGGTGTTTCATCACCTCATGGACAGCTTCAGCCAGTGTTGCCTACTTACGTAGCTCGTAAATCCTACGAGGTCCTAGGAGGAGCTCTCTCCTCCAAGGAGAATTTATATACTTAGCGATTTCAGTTCAGCGTAAGCAGTTTTTATCTTATTGCCAGGAAATGCACGCAGTATTACAGCTTCATTTATTTAAATGAATGATCGAGCAAACAAAAATCTCCTCACTGAAAACTAATTGCTTTTCATTGCATGGTGCCTTAACCAGGCACGCAGTGGCGCAACCAGAGGGGGTAGGGTGCATTGCTCACAAGCTTGGACGGAAATTAAGTCTAGCGGAAGGGTCAGGGTGGGGGTCAAACATTAAAGTACAAGAAAAAGCAGACTAGCAGAATTTAAGAGTAGCAGGGCTAAAGGGTACTCAAGATGGAATTAATTTTCATATTTTTCTTGCATTTTCCTTCCAGACGGCCAAGGGCACCTGCAGAGGGGGAATGGGGGGGGGGGGTAATTGCAACCCCTTGATTTCAAATTTTATGAAAGTAGAAATATATTATAAAATATTATCCAGTCTCATCAAGTTCAATGCCGTAGCAAAGGGGTAGCAGGAGTCGGCCCTGAGCGCCGAACGATCTAAGTGAGAAAAGTTTTAAAACAGAGAATGCTATGGCGGCCCGTGATATTATTTGCTATTAATGTTGGTTTGTTACGAGTTGGATGAATTGATTATGTAATACGTCGCTCCATGTGAAAAGAAAATATTGTAGATGGAAATTTTACATGCCATATGTATGTACATTCGGAATGCATTTATCATGCACTTTCTTTCTTTCAAAAACAGTTTGTGTGCTTGTTTTCCATTATTAGCTAATGTGAAATTGACGTGTTGAAAAAAATATTTCTAATCCTCTGTTTCAACACAAATGCGCGTGAGAACCGACTTCTACCCCCTTTTTGCGTGATTTATGAGGATTATAATGCCTTTCATGCTACTTTATTACTATTATTGTGATTGTTCTTGTTGGCACGTTTATCCAAGTACTTGGCCCTACCCCCCAAACGAGGGTAACGGCAATGGCCCTGGCTGGCTACGGCCCTGGTGTTCGCAGTAGAACAGTGTGTTGGTCGACTCGCGACCTCAGCGTCGAACGTGACATGTTTCAGTCCTGTCCTATAGGGTAACTTCGGTGATTAACGCCACCAATTGGTCATTTCGTTCTAGAACTCATACATTTTTATTGTTAGGAACATGAAAGTTACATGTATAGGAGAATGAACTTTCCTCTATTGTGTAATAATAAAATATTGATTGCACTGTTATAATGAAAGCAATAAAATACTAAATTCTGTGTTAATGCAAAATGGCGTTATTTCCAGACCTGTCGGGTAATAACGCCATGTTCATAATTACAAGTAAAACATTCACATTATCCTAATTACAAGTAAAACATTCACATTTTCTTCACTAAACTGTACTAGGAAAAATAATTACTGTAGTAAGTTATTAGAAAAAAAAGTCTTTTTTTGTCTTTTCGGGATACCCAGTCCCTCAAAGTTCTGCGAGGAACGTGCAGCACATGCTATCTTCTATCCCTTGTTTGATGGCCGCCATAGCTTGCCTCAAGTCATCCACTGACCATTTGGCCCGTATATTTCTACATTTCCTCGCCATTTGAAAGAGGAAATTAGCCGAGAATAAATATCTGTACGCCTCGAAAGTAACTGAGCAAGGATAAACCTATTTTCGAAATCAACATTTCCTTAAATTTGAGTTTAAATTGAGTGGCGTTATACCCCGACACGATGATGGCGTTATTTCCCGAAACAACAGACTGTAGTTTAACCAACTGTTCTAAACTTACGACACCGACCATGAAAACCGTACACACATCATTCACTTACGTAATAAACGTATTGTGTACGTACAGCATTGTTAACATTTAAAATCTAATCCTACAATAGAAAAACACTCACCTTTGTCGGCGCGATGAAAATGTGGACTCTTTTTCCTCGAAACTCAACTCAAACGTCTACACTGTTCAAAGTGTTTCTCTTAAATAAAGGCTCGACAATGGCAACCGTTCTTATCAGCAATGCTGCCAGGCACCATTGTTTATGTCACAACGGTGAGTCACACCTTAACTTTACATGCGTCCATGTTTTCAGAGTTGAAACTTTGAAATGGCGTTATTTCCCGCCTAGCGTTATTCACCGAAGTTACCCTATCACTATATATACGTATATTGGTTGTTTACGACATATACTTATGGATCCTGTGCCACGGAAAACCTATTTCAATGTGTGTGTGTGTGTGTGGGGGGGGGGGGGTAGCAACATTCGTAAATCTCATTTCATTGGTGATGTGGCTTACGAAGCTTCGAGTTCCCTTTTTTAAGTAGTGAAAATCTATTGCAGTTGGCAACACTGCAGAACGGTGTGGGCCAGGTGCAGTTTCTACTCGAAGCAACTACGTCATGCAGAGGGAGGGGTCTGCAGTTGATGGAAAGAACGAACTGAGACCTACTAGGTATCGTAAGACTGCGGGTACCCGGCGGGTCTACAATGCCTGCCAGGAACGATCTGTGCAGGTGGGCATACAAGCTGCTCAAGCGAGGGTGTTGCGCAGGTTGCATGGCATTTCAGGAGCGATGTCTCGCGAACGGGTCTGCTCCAGGTCTTGTGCAGGCCTTTACATATGGTCGTACCATAAGTATGACGAAATGTGATCAGGAGCGTACCGAAAGGAGGGGCTGATAGCCAATTGCGGATCAAATAAAATTATACAGGGTGCACAGGCTATTTGAGGACACCACATTTTCAATGTATATACCTTATTAATGTGTCGTTTTTGTTGCGGGTATACGATGACTGAACCTATATTAACTCAGGAAATGAAAAAAAGCGCTGTGATTGTGGCCTTACATGCAAAACACAAGGATTTAGAAATTGTTAGGTTCCTGAATGTTGCCAGATCATTTGTCCATAAATTTCGGAAAGAGTTGGAAGCCTCTGGTTGGAATGTTTCAAGAGTTTCGAAGCGAAAAAGACATTCTCGACGTTCTGACATTATCAGGACACCAGAATTTGTCCGAAAGGTTCAGGAAATTATCAATCATACCCCCGGAAAGTCAATGAGGGCTATTGCAAAGGAACTCAAGGTGTCAGAGGGCACAATTCGAACATTGGTTCATGAAGACATTCGATACAAGTCGTATGCAAGTCATGTCTGCAAAAACAAAAGAGAATCGTCTGATCCGTGCACAACGGTTACTCACCAAAGTCAAAAACCCTGAGGAACATGGCATGCTGTGGATTTTCTCTGGTGAGAAAATCTTTGATCAAGACCAAAAGGTCAATCGCCGAAATGACAGATGGTTATGTAAGGATCCTTCTGAAGTTCTCAGAGTTATGTATACCAAGTTTCCAGCAACTGTGATGGTTTTAGGAGTTGTGAGTAACAAGGACACGTCATGCCACCTCACTTCTTTCCATAGGGTCTTCGAGTTAATGCTGCAGCCTACATTGAGGTTCTGCAGTTTTTTAAAGCCCTGGATAGCCAGTTTACGCAATGACAGGTCGTACGTATTTCAACAGGACTCTGCTCCTTCTCATAAGGCTCACATTACCCAAGAATGGATGTCAGACAATCTCCTTGACCATATCACACCCAACTTGTGGCCCCCTGACTCTCCAAATCTTAATCCCTTGGGACTGTTATGTGTGGAGCGTTGTTGAAAGACACAACACCAAAGAATCATTGAAGGCAGTCATTGTCAAGGTGATGTCGGAAAAAAAACAAATAGGCCTACCACCTGATTCAGGCCTGTCAACGCTTTCGGTCCCGTCTCGAGAAAGTTATTGAGGCTGAAGGCGATTTTATAGAATAAACCTATTCAGAAGGTTTAGTTTCTCATGTGTACCAATTTTCAGGAAAATATATTTGATTTTGGAAGAGATACGATTATTTTTCAAAATTTACATAAATGTCCTCAAATAGCCTATGCGCCCTGTAGGTAATAATTGCATATTGGAGTAGTATGCTTTATTCCATGCTTGCATTCCTATTGTCTTCCTGACAATTTCCCACAAACATTTCTGGCTGCGCACAGAATCTCTGTACCGTATTTCACGAAACTTGAAAACATCACTCAGCTGCTCTCCTTGAGGTCATTCCTAGCAAACCAATGCCTGTTCACTACCCGTAATGGGCCGACCTGCGTGTAAACTCCTTTGCATGTAACTAAATTTCAAACATTCACTTCTCGCACAGCACTATGTAAATCCGAGGGTGCTACGGTACGCAAAATGTGTTCCGAAACTTGGATGGCAATCCCCCCCCCCTTCCCCTCTATTCCACTATCAAATATCAATTCCCTTCCACGTTGCTTACTCTCCCCTCCAGTTTGCTTTTACCTCATTTGTCGTGCTTTCGTCTCCGCTTCTTTTTTTTCTGCGATCCTCGCCATGTTGCTGTTTTCCCATCGTTCCGGACAACCTCGGCGAAAAGATTTCCTGCAGATTTCTGGCTGTGGCGGAAGGTGTCCGTGGAAAAATCGCCTAACTCTCGACTGGGTGTTAAAATGGTCTTTTCTGTTTTCTTCAAGGCGAAGTCCTAGTCTTCGCATGCGTTCGTCGTCTTACAAATCAATGCTGAAAAATCCATTCAACTATTGGTTCTTACTTTACGTCGGTTTAATGCCAATTTAGGTTAAATCGCGGAGATGAGAATGGTCGATAGTGAGACCACTTAACGCACTCTGACACCAAGGAGGCTCAAATTGCATTCATATTTACTATCTTCTTCAAAAACATAGGAAAAATCTAAATGCCTACAAATGATGACGTCACACCGAGCGAGGGCTTCTTTCGAGAAGTTAATAGCAACTAAGCGAATTAAACTTTGGCGATGCTCAATTATTATCCAGTTCAGGCATAAAATCAACAAACTTTGATTTCAAAAGTTTTACAGTGAGTGCAAGACAAGTAAAATGTAGTTAGCCTACTGAGTTATAATGTTGTAAATGGATAAAAATACACTAGAGCTACATATCCGTTTCTTATCGCGCTGTTACATTCTGACATCTGTTTGTTTCACTGTGTGCAATACTATAATTTTACATTTATTTTTATGCTTTTTATATTTTGAAAGTCTTCCATATCTGCATGTCCCACACTCACGCAATGTGTATTTGTAATCTTTGCGCTTGCTTTAAAACGGACATATGTTAATGTTGAAGCTAGGCGCCGCTACAAGCGATACACATGGTAATAGTTTATTAAAAGTTCTAAGTTGAACTTGGATTTCAAGCTTTTATGTAAGTTTAAAAAAAGCAGCCGAAAAATACACCGCAAATAGTTAAATACAGAAAACATCTTTCGGTTTCATTTACGCCGTAAAAGAAGCAATCATTTTTTAATTAGATAAGGACAGATGGTGCTCCATGAATGTGAATAAATTTTCCGAGGAAAATGGAAAGTTCTTGTGTACTATGTCGTTGCAAGTCGGAATCTATTTAAAGAAACTGCTAACTTTATTATTCAAATTGTTCACTGCTTCTACAATTAATATTTTCAAACTTTTCCCCTATAACGATTTGTTCTTCAACTTGATTATTCTCTTTTTATTCGACTAAATGTGGGAGGAAAGTAAGCATATATATATATATATATATATTGTTTGATAATTTAGTAAGTTGGATAATTATGTTCCTTTAATACTTTTACCATTTTCTGAAGTCTTATGCACATATCCTCTGCTTGCCTTCATGCCACAACGAAATGCTCACTTTTTAATTTTTATTTCAGTACATGATGGACTTTTGTGCGTATTTTATAAATGTTTCATTTCCATTGAATGTTCCAGGCTCCCTTTTCGGAAAGTGTATAGCTTGGCGCTCACTGAGACGCGGCGAAACACGGAGATTTCCGGCAAATAGGACCTCTGTTGTCTGCTTCTATTGATATCAAATGGTGTAACGCCCACTACAGGGAATCGCGCGGAACCGAAGCACGAAATTTCCGGCTAGAAGTCTGCAGGTTATCTTATAAGGGTTATCGCCCACTGAGACGCCGGAAGCGAAACTGTTTGACACACTTCCGGCGTCTTAGTGGGTGTCAAGCTTTGATTCCGTGGACGAAGTGCACAAAGGGAGTTCGGTGGGTCAGGTCGTGGGTTATTCTTATGTACAAGCAACTTGTATATTACTAGAATGATGTACAGTAGTCGAGGCACCTTCACCAAGTTTGTTTGTCAACAAAATCTGGTGTAATGCTAATAATAATAATCACGGGCTCAGGTTCAGTCCGGGTTAGCCTCACTGTGCATGAAGTGAACTTAAGTCACCAAATCTATTAATCAGTCAATAACAATATTGTTTCTATACTATAATTATAATAATAATACTAATAGCCTAACCTAACCTAACCTAACCTAACCTAACCTACAACCCTCCACTCTACTATCTTAGTCATACGACCGGTTTCGCGAACCGGAAGTTAGGTGCAGTCAAGGCCACGAAGTCAGGTGCGCTTCAATCACTTTGCACTTCGCCCACGGCACCTAAGCTTTAATTATTTTCTTGAAATCAAAAGACAAATTTCGTAATGGGGGATATGGCACCAAATATAAATGCGTTTCTTTTAGTAGTCTGCTGAAGTTTCTAATTCTTCTTTCAGGAACCAGGGACTACGCGAGGGGGCTAGCATCAGCCTACTAAAGAGGACCAACTACGTACTTTTATATGGTATTAAGAGGCATATTAAATGTGAGTTCCCTCCGTCCCAAGAAAATATGCATGGCCCTCACTCATGTTTCCTGACGTCATTATTCTTCTAGAGAGGCAACGCTGGAAAAAAAATTAAACCGAGAATATTCCTTTTCATACAAACGAGTGTGTAACTACTTAAAGACCTCCCACCGCCTTGGAGAGGCAATTATTCACTAACACCGATTCATAACACCCCATAACACGGGCGGAAAATCAACATCCATGTCACGTGCTATTCAAGCCCCCTCCATCCCCGGCACGCGAAGAGGCTGCGGCGACACGTTATAAAGCTGTGATAACTCCTCCGGAAATAGCCGGAAATGGCCGACCGGAAGCGAAAGGGGAGCCAGAACAATCAATTCCCTCAAAAGATAGCGCGGGAGATAATCCGGCTTATGACAGGCGAGAAGAGTGCTAAGGGGTGAGCGCAAGTGTATTATCCAGTGCTTTTATGACTCGCCTTGCACGCAATTCTTGAGGTTGAGTTCAGCACCCTCTTGTGTCGAGAAATCGTACGAAGGTGTTCAGCGTTGGATTTCTGAGGTTTGGCTGAACTTGTATTTTCCTCAGCAACATTTTTTTATCCGAATATATCTTTCGTTAAAAAACAAAACATACGGTACAAAGCCACGGTGGCTCAGTCGGTAACGCGTCTGACTACCATGCTAAAGGTCCCGGGTTCGATCCCCGGGCGGTTCAAATCCGGGAACTTTTCTAACGATGGAAGCGGCCCCGGCGTCCACCCAGCGTCGAATAACATGGGTACCTGGGGGAAACCCTGGGGGGTTAAAGGCGGTCAGGGTCGTGATGCTGATCACATCACCCCCACCCACGACCGGATCAAGAAAGTGTGGGGCGTTATCCCCACACCCCCTATACGCCTTCATAGCGTGGTGCTATGCACAGGGGACCACTTTACCTTTTTTACAAAAAAAAAAAGTGATATTCGCCAGTACCGAAATGTCTGTGAAACAGTGGTTCTAAGGAAGAACATGTTGACATGCACCTCTGAAGATGTCATAGGCAGCTTTCAGATCGAAGTAACAAGCGACAAACGATAGACGACAAGCGAGATGGACCCCTTCCTTTTAAGGGTATGACGGAATGCTTTCGTTGTTACATTAAGTTTTTTAAATCCCTTAGCATTAATACACTACATTTAACCTAACATAACGAAAGCATTTAACCTGACGTCAGAAGACGAAATACGAAGCTTGACTGAGAAGCTTACGTGCGATAAGTGAGGACCCCCCTCAGTTGGTAGGCTGTACAAAACGTGAAATGATTATTTTTTTTTTAAAAAAAAAAAACTGATTTCAGCAGAAAATTTTGTCTCTCTGTAGGTCATTAGCATACGCAGGATTTTTCGTTGGCAGGAATTATAAAAGTGGATTTTACCTATAGCTACTTTCTTGGGGGGGGGGGGGGCAGGGTACTCAATATGATTACCATTTTCAGCCTTTATTCTAAAAGTTTTTCAAAGACAAAAATGGTTATCGGGGCTTATTTTAAGGGGGATATTTGCATTTAATACTTTGCTTTTTCCCGAGTTCTTTATTGCTTTCACTTGAGAATTTTGATTTTTTTTTCTTTTTTTAATTTCGGAGATGGCTGTAGCACCATCGGTCTCGCTGCGTACGCCGGTGGTATTCGACTTCTGTGGTATTTCAGTGCAAGTATGTTGTTATTTTATATTAAACCCTAAACCAGATTTCAAAATTCTTATTTGCGTTATCAGAAATGTATGATATATGTCTAATTGGAGCATACTATTTCACCGCTGTTAAAAATACACAACATATCTGTCAGTCGAATTTCAGTGCGGTACATAACTTTGAAAACTGAAAGCAAACTTTGCACTGAACACTTTCCAATGAAAGGGATCCTGCCGAGGAATACCTTGTATTGTTAGTGGGACGTTGTTTGCTTGGAAAGAGCAGTATTGGGGATATTCCTGTCATCGACACACTGGCGTATGCAGTATTATATTTTTGAGGGGGCTGGAATTGTAAAGGTGGATACTACCAGTAGCGACTGCTGCCTGTTCGCGCACTCGCAAGTGCACCCAAATAAATGTGCAATGGAATTGATTTTTATTATACAGGGTGTCCGGAATGGGACTGACGGATTTTAAAAGTGTGTGGTTTTAATATGGGCAGAGATAGGGAAGAAAGAAAACATACATTTTGAAGGAAAACTCAACAAGTTTTGTTCATTAAATTTTCATAGTTGTACGACTACCGGTGACGGCGCTAGTATCGCCGAAACGAAAAATGGCGTCGGTACTCGAAAAGGCGCAATGCGTGTGGTGGTTTGCAGAGACAAAAAGTTGTTCAAGTGCAACGAAACTTCCGACGTGTTTATCACAAGGATCCTCCATCATGCAACAGTATCCAGGCGTGGAAGGAACAATTTTTATCGACAGGGAGTATAGTGAAACCTCACAGTCGTGGTAAATCGCGTGTGTCAGACCGTAGTCCGAGGAAGTCAATTCGCGCAGCGAGCAGGCAGCTGGAAATTCCAAGGTCAACTGTGCACAATGTGGTACATGAACGATTACGTTTGCGCGCGTGTAAGTTGCAATTGTTGCAAGAAATTAAGCCTAACGACAAGCCAAAAAGGTTAGAATTTGCCAATGAAATTCTACACAAGATTGATAATGACCATAATTTTCTATTGAACATTGTTTTCTTAGATGAAGCAACTTTTCACTTGTCTGGCTGTATTAATAGACAGAATGTTAGGATATGGGGATCTGAGAATGAGTATGTCGAACATTCCCGAGACAGTCCAAAATTGAATGTTTGGTGCGCTTTAACACTTAATGAAGTTATAGGCCTCTTCTTTTTCATTGAGCAAACCATAACAGGAAATGTGTTCCTAGACATGCTTCAAAACTTTGCAGTTCCCCAATTACAACATTTGCAACCTCAAGTGATTTTCCAATTGGATGGTGTCCCGCCACATTGGAGCCTACAAGTGAGGGAGTATCTTGATACGGAATTTCCGGAACGTTGGATAGGCCGTGATGGGCCAATTATGTGGCCACCACACTCTCCTGATGTAACCCCTCTGGACTTTTTCCTGTGGGGGTAAGTGAAAGACATTGTGTATTCCGGTGAAAAGGTTCGTAACCTTAATGAACTGATGACCAGTATTCGGAATGCGATTGCTTCTGTCACGCCTCAGATGTTACAGAATATGTGGAGAGATTGAATTCAGGCTGGATATTCTCAGAGTCACAAATGGAGCTCACGTGGAGTTATACTGAGTTACAATGACTTGTAAGTAATACCAATAAAACTTTTTGAGTTTTCCTTCAAAACGCATGTTTTCTTTCTTCCATATCTCTAACCATATTAAAACCACACACTTTTAAAAACCGTCAGTCCCATTCCGGAGACCCTGTATTTATTCATTGAAAGCCATTTCTTCAAAACAGCAAATTTTCCCGGGCCACATTACCTTCCATTTACTTCCTTAAGGCAGCTTTTCTATCTGAGTAACTCGCGTCGGACGGGCGGCATGAACACAATTGGGAATTGCACACAGCTGCACATGGAAATGGCGCTGTGTTCGACGGTGGGTAGAGGAAGCAGAAAGACTCTTATGGCTTGGATCAAGGGCTTTCGGACTGGCTTCGCACAAAAAATTGTGACATAGTAGCTATGGACATGCGCTGTTCCCTCTTCGTCATGTAGTGTTGCAATCTTTCTACTCCTTGCCGTATGACGGAGTCGAGAACAACCCATGCATCATTGCGAATTGAGGGATTTTTTTTTTCTCAGCAAGGGAAATTTTGATCTCTCTCACCTCACGTAGTTCTGAGCAACGCATTGAAATCCGAATGAGGGGAGGGCGGGAAAGGAAGGGAAAAGGGTGTGGCGGGTAGTGACAAGCATACTATTTAACCATGCAAGGCCAGATGCGATCAGTGGAATACGTTAGTTTTATAAAATGTCAGCGGTTTGAATTAAAAACATTCACATTGTCGTAGGAACTGGTGCATTAGATAATCAGAGTTTTATCTTGTATTTTTGTCACAGAACAGTCAATCCAATTCTTTATTCAGTGCATACGAGAATATGTAAATTGTACTATTATGCCACTGATTTTAGATAATTTTTGTAGAGGTGCTGGCAAGAACTAGTTGCATTTGATTAAGGTTTCGAGGATCCTCATTACAATGACTAAAGTGAATATGTACATTAAAAATGGTAATTAACTTAAGTGTAAGATGAAATGTTTATGTGGCATTAAACTTGGGTTTCTGATGGGACATATTTACATTGAAGAAAGATAATATACATTATTAAAACACTGCAATTACACAAAATTCTGGCAATATTATTATTATGCTTTACAAACCATAGCAGTAGCGTTTCCAGTGATTTTGTCAGGTCGTCGAATGCTGAATTTTCTACAGGTCACGAAATAGACCAAACAACAAATCTTCTCTCGTGACCGATTAAAAAAAAATCACTAGTGTATTTAGATTTTGTAATAAACCTTGTTTTTTTTATTTTCATGAAATATAACTCTGCTATCGTCTCATCTTCAGGGAAAGTTGCGTCATAACTTGGATTGCAAATGCAATTAGCAGAAACGGGAAGGAATAATTGAGTGGGAATAACAACACTTCTTCTGGACGCGAGGCCAAGGTGCACACCCATAGACCCAGAGCACGAGCCGCCACTATACTACATAGCCTCGTTCTAATTACTATTTCTAACTTTTGTGCTAAAAGATTGTTCAAAGACAAGAAATTGTATTTGAGGGTCATTTTAAGGCTGAGTTTCAGTTCTTTCCTGATTTCATTTGAAAATTTTGATTTTCTCAAAATTTTGCGAGGGGCTGTAGCCCTATCAGCCCCCTCTGCGTACGGCAGTGCATCCACACGATTATTTCACACCTTGAAACTACACGTATGTAACTTGTCTCATCAAAAATATTTCTTTACGTTTTATAAACAGAATTACTTTTATACTTTCTATCTACGCAATGCCCTTGTATGTTGTTTTATACAGTGGGTAGGTAAATTACTCTCTTGTTTATCTCATAGAAAAACATACCAGCTTGCACATTAATAGCTACTTGAACGTTGCAGCGCCTTTACTGAATCCTTTTTATGATAGTTTCCTTTGATTATCCCAACACATTAACACGAATTCGAATTGCAAAGGAAACGTACGTCGCGCCACACTTCTTCACAAGCGATAGTTGCTTCTCTCCTCGCGCGAGTGGAAACATGTTTGTAACTTGCACAGAAACAAGGCGCGTGCATAAAGGTGAGGTCAAATGCCGTTAGAGGGCACTGGTTGACGAGATTTGACGTATATTTCAGGTAGGTGAGTTTATGAGAAACTTGATTATTCACAATTAGACAACGAATTTCGGTAGAAGGGCTCATACAAGTAAAACTAGGAGCCTATCATTTTCTCCTCGTGAAGTTAAAACTCAACTGTTTGTACGAAGTGTCTTGTGCACTTTACGAACATTTTAATGTTGATGTCACTTTGTTGTTTTCCGCTTGTCAAGTTGATGCAGCATGTGAGTTAAATATGTTTATGTATACTGTCTGAAGTTTATTCTGGGTTTTAAAAATGTACCAGTTGTTACATTCCGAACGAAAAAGAACAGTTGCCTTGTACGAAATCACTTTTGGTTTACAGGAGGAACGAAGCCAGTGGTAAATTCACAAGTAAGTACAAAAACTCTTCGTACATATTATTTTTTTTATGTTTGTTATTGCATTTTGAAACATGTACACTTGTAATTTTCCACAGAATCAATATTTAAAATATGTTTAGACTTCATAAAACAATTCTACGCCGTTCCTTTTTTGTGGAATGATTTAATGTGAAACGAAACGACGACCAAGATTGTAATGGTGTCAGTATCTCGTGATATAACTTCTTGCATTATATTGGCTTTGTTTATTTGTCTTGACGATTTTTTAGCCCCTATATAAAATTCTTGAAATTGTTAAGCATTAAATGATAGTAACCTCTGTACACAGTGTTAGTTTCAAAGTGACCACTTGTGTTGTAAATTCGCGTAATTACACTGATGGCGTTGTTTGAGATAGAACGAAAGTTGGTTTTAAGGTCACCTTATGCACAGATAGGCTAATCGAGACTGGACCTAAAGTGGGTTCCGAACTGTGTGCAATGTGCACCCACTGGGTATCGAAGCCGGGATCTCTTGATTTCGAACTGAGACGAAATTAACTTCATGAACATTGTGAATAAATTTACATTCTGAAACTGTAGTAGAGATTTTTGTGTTCTATTTTCTGGTCATGGAGAGGACCCTCTCCCAAATAATGCGGGAAAATTATCTGTATATATATGTAAGATATAGATGAATTATACGGCAGGTTCACCCGGTGGAGTCGCATTGCACAGTGGCTCGCATCTCACTTTAAACTGTGGATCCAATTCCGATTAGCCTATCTGTGCATAAAGTGGACTTAAATCAACAATTCAATCAGTACATGGCAGGTTCCGACAGAAGTACATAGGTAAAGATGCTTATGAAAAAAACAGTATGGTTAGCGATCTAATTGATAGAAATAGAGAAAGGTTTACGCCTGTCACTATAACACGTGGCTCTCACTCTCAAAACATCCCCCAATCTTCACCCTCTTGCTCGGGAGCGATAGAAGGCAACCCAGATTGAAAGTGGAGAAGCTCTTAGGCGTTTCTTCCACGCAGGACACCTCGACCTACGAGTACCCGGCTCGCCGGGCAGGTAATCCCTTGTCAGGAACTGCAGATAGATGACCTACAGCTGGACCACAATCGATTGTTCTCAGGGTGCAGACACCACCCTCTCCTCACCCTCCTCCCTTTGACTCCCTCGGCGCCGCGAAGAACACCCCCCTTCCCTCGAAGCGGCATCCCACCCTTGCTATCAGTTGACACTCCCCCACTCTCCTCCGGGATTGTTTGCTTGATCCCACGTTATGGGTATTGTATGGGCTTTAACAGTAAGAGATTGCCATGATGTATGGCTTCGTGGGAGGTGTTCACATGTGCGGTAGAGCCATTGCGAATTGCCCAAAGCCGAGAGCGAGTCATCTTGTCTGTTTGTATTTGCTTATTGTGCACCTAGAACAGCAGAACTTAACCTGTGGGCCGCGAATCATCAGGGGTTCACGAAGGCTTTGAGCAAAATTACGGGAAGGTTAGAAACAAATTGACAATTATATTCAAAAAAATCGAATAAAAAAATAAATATGTTCCACAGCTTGCTGAAAGTGAAAAGACGACAATATTTACTCTTTATTAATATTAGAGAATGTTTGTAATACAGAACTTCTTACTTATGAAATTGTGACGCCTACGCATAAGTGAGTAGTTGGACATTTAAAATGTATGGATTAAAACAAGAATGTGTGTGTGTGTTGTGACGGCAATTCTAGTGGATGACGCAATGTTGTAATTTCACGAAGTGAGTTTGGAAGTTTATTAAAGGTGTAGGAAACGTCGCAAAATTCACATTTCCAGTTCGTCAAGACAAAGGCCCTTTTGAATTTTAGAGCTATTTTGCGGAAAGACTTTTCATAGTGAAAAACTGTTTTCTGGTCATGTTTTTCTAAAAACGTAACGTTTTGAAACGTAGAGTCAGAGCTTATAAATCAAGTTTCAGCTGTTCAGTCAATAAGTAGAGACTTGTATGGAGCGCCAACGTCCTATTGAAAGTAATTTTAAGCCATCATTCACTATTCAGTATTGTTGTTGTTATTATTATTATATTAATAAAATATGACCATTTTATTGAATTGCACTGGGCAAAGAACTTGATGGACACATTGGGACTTCAAAATATCAACTGGACGGATCCAATAAAAAACGTAATGTAACGAGATGCGCACATAGCAAAAAGGACAATGTTCTGTTTAACCAATGTACAGCAAATCCATCATCGAAAGATGATGCAGGATGGTAAAGATAGTCATAGAAGGAAGAACAGAAGGAATGAAGAACCATATTGGCAGACTCAGGGTGGACTATATCAAACAAATCGCTCAAGATGGGAATTGTGAAAGATACAGTCACGGACCCTGTTGACTTTCAGGGAGATCATTAACTGTACAGATGTAATCATGTTAGCGGAAGACAGAAATTTATAAAGAAATGCAACAAAGCAAGGAGAACGTAATATAAGCAAGTTTCACACTTTGGTTAGGGTTACCAGACGTCCGGTTTTTCCCGGACATGTCCTACATTTTAGCCTTATGTCCGGCGTCCGGGAGGAATTTGAAACATATCATAAATGTCCTACATTTTGAGTGTCACATAATATTAATTATTAGGAAAATGCGTGTTTCAGTTAAACACAGAATAAACTGTGCTCCCAAACTCAATAGTGAAATTAATTTTGATTTGTCTTTGTTTCTGATAGAACAATAATGGAAGCTATTAATAGCCCCGTCTAGTTGGCTGCACTTTGTGACACTCTGTGCAGTGCAGGTGTATCCAGTGTCAGGGTGGTGCAAGGAAATGATGTTAAACCAACTAGACGGAATGATGTGTTCAAGTTCAGATGATTCAACAAATGCCAGTCTGCTGCTTTAAACGGTGATTTGATTAGTTAGCACGCACCACGTGGCCATACACCACCCACACACCGCTCCAGAACGTAGTGCAGACGGTGCAGACACCAAATCAATGAACTAGACGCTTCGGTGCAAAGAAAGTCAAAAAGTGCAGCCAACAAGACTGATCTAATAATTAAAGTTTCGGTGCCTCATTCTGATGATGTCACTGTTCAGTGCCTGAGTGGAATTTCTTGCTTCGGTGTTTATAGCTACTGATGAAACAAGGTGTTTCCCATGCTTATTCAATATTTTGATTGTAAAGCAAGGGATATAGAGAACAAAGTTATTGAACTAGAAACTACGCTAGATGAACCTTCTGAAACCTATTTAAAATTACCATAATTGCTGAATATTTCTTTACCATTCCAGGTCCTAATGAGAAACTAGGCTACTTTCATTACCATCAACACAACGAAGTCATCAGAGATTTTTTTTTTCAAATAGTCTGTAAAAAGTTTGTTACAGGGGTTCAGTATAATTTCAAAGAGTTTGATTGTTCAGTCTCTCACAAATTTATTCTGATTAAACCTAAAATTTTGATAAAAATTGACTCCTCTGAGAAAGTGTATTGTGTAGTATTGATTACAAGTTTGGAAATTTTGCATTTAAGAATTCATTAAGATTTTTTTTTTTTTAGAAGCTGAAAAGTGTCAATTTTATATTACTTTCTAACATGTTCTGGAAATGTGTAATATTTATTGTGAATGTCTTGTGTCCTACATTTTGACTAAAAGTCCTACATTTTGGGACATAATGTCCTACTTTTCCCTTGTAGCGATCTGGTAACCCTTCAGCACATATGAAAACGTACGGGAAACGTAACAGAAGAGAGATGAGAAGAAGAAAAGCAGAAGTGAGCAGGAAAATAACAGGGCGGGGAAAGTAAATTTTTAGGATGGTAGAAAAATAAATTTAGCACATTAATCCCAAGATTGAGCACTTCAGAAGATATAGGCTATAGCTTTCCTACTGGTTGGTTGTTTGATTTAGTGTTTTATGTCCACTTTATGCACAGTAAGGCTAATCGGAACTGGACCTACAGTTTAAAGTGGAATCCGAACCACTATGTGCCTCCACCAGGTATCGAACCCGAGACCCCCTTGATTACAAGTCGACGACGCTACCACTGCGCCTTCGGGGAGAAATACACACAAGAGTTCTGCATTGAGGCACCCAAAAACAAATAAGGAACAAAAATATATTTGTTCAAGGACAGTTTGGGGAGCCCAATTTCAACAACTCCCCTCACTCCCACTTAAATAAGCCACCAATGGGATTAAAAGCCAGAAGGAATACTCGTAATTGAGACGAGAAATTGCACGAAGCAGCAGTTGGACGAAACCTCTATCTCTCGCCTCTGCTAGTAGTTAAGGACTTTGCCGCTAGATGTCTGGACGTCACGCGTAGCATTCAAGCACGTTTCAACCAAGCACTTGCAAAGTCCCGGTTTACTTGGCAAGTTCAAAAACGAACAAGTTAACAATAAATCTCATGTAATGCACACAGGCCCGCAGCCAGGGGGGCTCAGCCCCCCCTGAAACTGCCGTCAGACCCTCCTGGCACTGCCATCAGCCCCCCCTTTACATTAGGTAAACTATTTTGCATAATTTGTTTGCAGTGAAGAGTGAAAATGTAGACAACTCACAACTTTAAGGATAAATCCACAGAATATGAACAGTATCTATTACATACGCTCATTTTGTTTATGAGCAGAAGTAGCTGCAAGTATTTAGAATATTCTCTAGACTTCAGAAAGCTCTTTCATAGGGGAGCTTCTTTATCTGTACCTTCACTGTCCCTGTTGCAACCTACCGTTTAGACAGAAATCTGTGACTTTGATGTCATCATGCAAGTTCCCTCCGCATCTGCGTCAAAGGTCAACAACAGCTCCCAAGTTTTGGGAAGGAAGGGGAGTTTAATTGTTTCGGCCGGGGGTGGAATATAATGTAGGCACTATTATTAAATATTGTACGTTTTTTGTGTGTGATATGCATATCTGTATCATAAAATAGTATGGGGTGTGTAAGGGATAATTTCAGTATCAGTCAATTAACACTTCAAGAGATGTTTTAAAAGATTAAGAAATATGTAGTATTTGTGTAGTATATGATATTTATAAATGAATGAGCCCCCCCCACACACACATTTAATTTACCTTCATTTAATATTTTTTAAAAATGGACTTGGTTTACAAAGCTCCCCTGATAACCCGTGAGCCCCCCCCCCTGGAGATCAGTTCTAGCTACGGGCCTGAATGCTCATGAACATATTTACTAATGCTTTTCATGTGCATTCCCTATTATTTACAACTTGTGCGTTTATTTTAGTGAACATTTCTATAAAATAAAACCGTAAACAACAGTTAACGTATCTCCTTTGCAGTTCGTTTGTATTCACTATCGTTATCTATTGAACCAATAAATTTTAAAAAATATACGGAACAAATTATACGAGTTAGACCGGAGGTGTAGATAAACCCCTCGTCCTCCATGAGAAATCATTCAGGCTTACCTCATTACAAACGTTACTAACAAGGGAGGTTATCTAAGTGTCCCCCTCCGATTTCCGTGAAACTTGGCAGGTGTATAGAGGGGCCCAAAGGAAGAAATACGTGTTTTTGTGTTTCGGCTAAAAAAAACTATTTTAGGGGGCAAAACCCCTTCAAATGTCAAGATGACAAAATTGAAGTGGGGATCTGACCCGAAACTACGTAAATATGGCATAGGAAGAACACACACAGCACAGAGCTGTTTTTGCCAGTGATATGCTCTTCTTATCTCAAGTGTCCCACTTGTGTATCTGCCAGTACTATTAGCACAGAACTTCAACCGCCATCGTTCTTCACGATAGCACTTGCGTTTGGTACCGACAATCCTACAGTTCTGTGCTGTGTGTGTTCGAATAATATGTGCGTGTTCTTCCTATGCCATGTTTACGTGGTTTCTGGCCCACTACAATTTGTCCTCCTCATATTGACATTTGACAGGGGAGGGGTTGCCCCCTAAAAACATTTTTTTATAGCTGAAACACAAAAACACGTATTACTTCCTTTGGGCCACTCTATACATCTTCCAAGTTTCATGGAAATCGGAGGGGGACACAGGGGCCAGATCCCCACTTCAATTTGTCCTCATGTTGACATTTGAGGGGGGTTTTGCCCCCTAAAACAGTTTTTTAGCTGAAACACAAAAACACATATTTCTTCCTTTGGCCCCTCTATAAACCTGCCAAGTTTCATGGAAATCGGATGGGGACACTTGGATAACCTCCCTTGTAAGTAAGGAACGTAGAAACTTAGATATCCGGTGGAGGCACACATATAGTGGTTCGTAGAGTCCTGTATGGAACCACTTTCGCTCGCTCGTACTCATTCGAGTCTCCCACCCTCGAGTGTGGTACGCTCGAGCATTTACAATGGAATATTATTTTAATGTGACAATAATCGAGGACTAAAAGTGGCAAACGTTGTAAGTGCCAAAAGCGAAAGTGTTGGGAAATCGCAGGAAAACGGTGTTTGAATTATTGTGGCACTTACAGCGTTTACCAATTTTAGTCTTCAATTGTAGAAGACAGATAAATGTAAAATATCCGTCCTGGTAGTCAGCCTACAATCATCAGTTTCATTTTCATGTATCATTGTATTGGTAAAATAGACTAAACTACATTTCAACATTTGTGTGTGTGTGTGCGCGCCCGGGGAGTAGGAGGATTCCCATGGGAATTGCGTGCTTTTTCATAGTAATAATAACGAATTTCATCGTGGTATTGACTGCGGGTGAACAGAAACCAACAGAATCTCGTTCAGAAATAATTATATCTCGCAGATTTTAACTTCTACTATGCACAGAATATAATCCAAGCTGTTCGCCGCTGTTGAGTTGACAGCGGGAGGGGGGGGGGGGGTTGGAGCACTCATTCTATTTATTTTCATATTCGACCAATGAAAATTCCCTCAGCTCCCATTTTGGAACTAATTGATGTTGAACTAACTCTCTGAACTCATTTTAATTGTTACTATATGGAAAACATTGTTCGTGTTGTTTTCACCGGGAAAGTTGATCGTTGGGAGGCAGACTAACATTATTTATTTCGGTTCAAATCCCAGCGTTAGCATGGATGTTCTTAGTGAGCGTGTCCTTCATCAATTTCACCTAATCATCATTCATCTTCATCGTTGCTATTAGCCAAAAGTGGAAGAAAGCGACGTTAAATAATAATTGGCATGATATAAATGTTGGATCAGCACTGCTAAACTTTACACATGGCCCAATATTAAATTATACCCATAATACTTTCATTAATTGAATCAGTGTAACCAGTGGCGGAGAGAGGGGCGAGGTGAAACAATTGGGGGTGGGGGCAAGGGCAGTTTACCTCACTTTGTAGATAAGGTTTAGCATAGAGCGGGGACAAAAGTGGCACTGAGAGTAAGTGCTTTTTCCTGAACACCCTAGATTTATTTCTACACTTTGGACCAAAGAAAGCTTCTGGACCATCTCTGCAGACATTGCACTCATTATACCAGTTATAGTGTTGGCAAGATAATACAAGTTGTTTGCCACCTGGAAAGTTGATCATTAGGGGCGATATTGAAATTAATAGCATATTGGACAAATAAAATGCCCATATCCTCATCTAAGGACTAATTAACATTGCCCTCACTGCATTGATTTTAAGCCTTGCTATCCAAAAATAGTCTCTACCACCTGGAAAGTTACACATTAACTTTGAAGTTCAAAATACTTGATGACGATATCACCACCACTCCTCCATGCCCCTGCGCTAAATTCGCCCGAACCCAATGGAAGTTAGGGCAAAGCAACTTCATCCCATCACGAGCCACAAGGCCAAGGAATACAGCAAGCACTGGGAAACACTGTTCCGGCTTCTGGTATCAGGAAAAAAATCGAAGCAAAAATTTGTTTATATTTCTGTCCAAGTACAATATTTTACTGAAACTGAATTGTTAATACAGGACACAGGTATGGCAATTTTTTAAATAATTTTCTCTCTAGAACTGGGGGAATCAGCCGGATTTCTTGGGGGCGTAGCCCCACGCCCCTCTTAGCTTCGCCAATGGTTACCGCATCAATCTACAATGGCAAAAACCTACAGTCCAGGAGAATTAACTTGAGAGTAATGGGCGCTCTGTGAGTGTTGCGCCTGCGCTTGAATTGGCTAGAGCGGGGGACTTCCCGCTCTAGCCAATTCAAGCGCAGTTGCATCACTCACAGAGCGGCCATTTCTCTCAAGTTAATTCTGCTGGACTGTAGATTCGAATTCGTGATTCTAACAGATCATCCTCATTTAGTTAGACGAAGATAGGGGGAAAAGAACTGAATTGGAGATTTCTGATAACCTGTCATCTAGTTGCTTTTCTAAGCATACCTCAATGTAACCCACTAGCCTAACATATTAATCACTTCCACAAAATATGTTTTTTCGCTTGTACAGTCAAGTTTAAAGATAGCAGCACCCTAATTGCCCACCACAATATTCATTCACGAGCAGGAGGCGCCCTCTATAAAACCCCTAGCGCAAAACCACCCCGTATAAGTACATATAATATAAATCTCTTCTGTGTCACCCCAGTACGCCTTCCCCTACCACATCTTTCATGCGTCTCACCCCCCACACGCACAATACGCACACTCTCTTTAACCTCCTCCCCCACTCTGAACACATACACCAACGTGACGAAGTTGTTGAACAAAGCTCTCCTTGTTTGGAGGTTTCTGAGCTGTCTCATTAAGGGTGAATGGTGTTGTGGCAATTTGTCCCGTTTCAGGAGACACACGTGCGTGGGAATGTGGCAAGTGTAAGGCAAATTATGCTTTGCCTCGAATCACAAATCAAGTCAATCGCTGCTAACGATGAAATCCAACGCTCCACGCTGGAAGCAGAAATTATGAATAACACAATCCTAAATACGCAGTAGCACATGTCTTTATCTTTGGCAAGATCTGTCCACTCTTGACCTTCCTTTTTAATTTCTTTTAGGTTCATATCAACACTGTTTTTCCATTTTCGTCCTGACCTCCCTGCAAGTCTCTAAACCACCAGCTTTCCCAAAAGGAATCCAGTATACACTTCTCTCCTCTCCCATGCGTTCCACATTGTTCACCGACGTTCTCTTCATTTAATTTTCCTAATAATTTTAGTAGGAGATGAATATAGGTTATGTCGTTCAGTATTAAACCCCGTATGTAACCTTCCCCACTCACCTGTTTCTACATCTCTTGTAACTCCGAATGTTTTCTCAAAGGGTTGTATTTTCCTATTTTAATTAAAGGATCAGCTTTCTATGCATAAATAGAATAGTATAACCAGTGATGTGCGTCTACGCGTAAACAACGATAGTCTATATTCTACACGTAGACAATTTTATACACGTAGATTAGGTAATCTATGTAAACAACATGGTGAAAGGTGATAACTTAACAAAGGGCGCCGTGGAATTAGAAGAAAATTATACTGCCTATCAGTTGCTGATGTGTGAAGAGAACTTTTCATAATCTTTCTTCCAAATTCGAACAATTTCTAAGCTAGGAAGTAACCTAATATAGGAAATATTCTAGTATTTTATGGGAAAATTACCACTCTTGCCTCACGACTGCCATCTGTTGTTGTTTTTTGCATACTATTTATCTTCTTCCATAGTCGATGATAGAAGAGAAGAGAAATTTTGTTGTAAATAGGATTCTTTTAATTTCGTTAGGAACCAATATAGTTGAAAATGTCAGTTTCCTTTCATGAAACCCTTGAAAATTAATTTTAATGCACTTTAGATTGTCTACGTAGTCTACGTAAACTACAACCCAATGTAATCTACGCGTAGATTACGTGTAGACAATACATGTAGACGTAAACTTATAGTCTACAGCAAATCACTGAGTATAGCCTAAATGAAGACCAATTTCTATTTCGATTGGTTTTCTTTTACATCGCTTTTCTGCCACTATTGGCCAATCGCCAAGATGAGGATGAGGATGATTTGAAATTGATGAGAGGGCACTCACAAAGAACATCCATGCCCAGGCCGGGATTCGAACCCAGGACCTCTGGAGTTGTAGCGCGGTGTGCTGACCACTCCGCCTTAATTTTTATTTATAATTTATTTTATTTCTTTAAAAAAAAGTATGTAATATTATTCATAATCGTGTTTACTCCTTAGAAAAATATTTGGGCCTAAAAGGGATGAGGAGGCAGGTGAGTGGAGAAGGTACACATAATTTAGAACTACATGATTTGTATTCATGTCCAGATAATTTTAGAATAATTAAATCAAGAAGACTTAGGTGGACAGGCCATGTGGCACGAATGGGAGAGGACGGAAGAATTTACAGTTGTATCCATGTTGGGAAACCTGATGGTAAGAGACCTGTAGGAAGAGCAAGATTAAGATGGAGGGATAACGTTACGATGTGCATAAAGGAAATCGGCAAGGATGGAAAAGATTGGATTGATCTTGCCCAGGATAGGGACAGATGCGTTGCTGAAGCCATAACCTGCGGGTTTAAGAAGGCTAGAGGGTTAGTTACTTAGTTGTAATCATATTTTCAGACAAAGATACAACTCACTAGAGACCGGATTTTAAAGGGAATTCCTTTTTTTATTTTTCAACAGGATCATGGAATAAATAACAACAATGTTGATAATTATCAAGAGTGCATAGTCTTGACTTCCCTTTTTTTCCCTTTTCAGGCCACATTCTCTTTTTTCCCTTTTTGAAAACATTTTCCTTTCTGGTCCCTTTATTGACTTGTTTTTAAGCTTACATTCCTTTTTTTGCCCTTTTTTTAAAAGAAAAATTTCCTTGGTCCCTTTATTGACAAGATATCAAAATATTTTGTACGACTGTATTTTCCCTAAACTAAACATTCAACAATTACCTATTTGGTGTAGATTAGAGAAAAAGACAGAACAAGCGCTTTCATGAGTGTTGGGAGTACGTTGCAGCGATTGTTGAAACAATGCAATGTGGACTTAGGCAGTAAAAAACGCATTGTAAGCGGCACGACTGTTGAGTTGAAAGTGCACTTATCTGCTAGATTTGGACTTTCATTGTGAAGTTTTGTAGAATGGTTTTAAGTTTACTGTGTGACAGTGACGACTGAGTGTCAATGAAAATACGAAGCCAGGTACAAGTAGCAGCAAGCTATGGAATGCGGTAAGCTGTTGCAAGGAAGATTTCATAGAAACGGATGGTAAGATTATTCGCTGTACTTTACCTTCAAAAAAAGGAAGTGAAAAGTACTATAGTTTATTTTTGCACTCCACTAAAAATATTATTTTGAATGAAAGCACAACATATACCATTCACATATACATAAAGGGATATATTAAATGTGTAGCATTTTTCTTACCTTACTTCATAATAGTGGGGCAGCTTAACGTCGAATTTCGCGTTAATGTGGACACACCGGACAAAAGCACCACATTTTTTTCAGGTACTACTTAGGTGCTTAGCTTTCAAATTTTGATAGGAACCAACTCCTCCGTCGGCCATCTTGGATTTTATAACGGCCATTTTGAAATATAGGTATATTATCAATATCTCGGCTTCTAAATCACTTAGGACCACAAACTTGGTGTCTAAGTATACATATTTGGGGTCAGGGAATACAACTACACAATTTTTAAATGTATCAGACTATATATTTATTCACTAATATATTAACCAATTATAAACTATTCACCGATTAACTGTTTTGTCCGGTGTGTCCACATTTTCTAATATGTTTTTCTATTTTGTTTCAGATTGAATTGTTAAACAAGATGGATTAGAAGAAGTGCATGATCTGTCAGAAAACAACTTCAGAAAATCTAAAATGTCCACTCAATGTACATGGAATCGAAGACAAGACAAAACCATACCGGTCTTTCTTGAACAATATCAATGAGTTTAGAAGCTTGGAGTCGTTGCCAGCGAAACTTAATTTTGGAAGCGACATGAGTGCGGATGAACTGGTCCAAAACCATGGTGCATGGCACAAATCTTGTTACGTCAAGTTCAGCAATTTGAAGTTAGATAGAGCTAAAAAGCGGGGGAATACTTCAGGAGGCAGCACAACTGTGGAGAAACTATCCCGGTGTGAAGCGAGTGTAAAATTGCGTGTTTGTTATGTCGTGGAAGCGATGGAGTCCTTCATGAATTTCGAACATTAACAGCCGATACGAGCATACGAAAATGGCAATAGAACTGCAAGAAACCCAGTTGTTGGCAGCATTAGAAGGTGGTGATCTCATTGCCCTTGACGCCAAATACCATCTGCAATGTTTTATATAGCACTGAGAAATCGTTATCAGTCTCACCTAAGGAAACTGAGCAGTATTTGGTGGGAGTATCTGCAGAGGAAAGTCAGATAAAGGCTAGAGCACTTGTGGAGCTTTATACTTATATAGAGAACTGTGTGGAAGATGGGACCTTCTAATTTAAATTTTCAAAGTTGCATGAACTGTATGAGAACCCATTAAAGATCCTTGGCATTGAGAAGGAGATTAACAGAACCAGATTGAAGGAAAAAGTGCTAGCTTACTTTTGTGACTGTCATCTTTTTATAACATTCACAATTAAGTTGCATTAATGATAAAAATCTTTGATAAGAAGAAAGACATTTCATTATCACTGTTACTGTTCTAATTATGTATTATGGGATATAGTGTAATATACATCAATTCGTAAGTAGATTTCAGTATTTTTCTTTCTTAAAACAAATAATATATTTGTTTTAGTTGCTAATACAAAACTAACAGCAACAATTATGGCGACCTTCAGCCAGGATTCGTGAATATATAGTGTGGAAGTTATCTTCTGATTACTTTAAATAATGGATCGGAAACAACATTCTTACAACTTAAGAACGGGAGTTTTCTTAAGATCCGATGTCATCGATAGTTTCAGGGAAAATGAAACTATTGAAGAAAATGCTGACCCAATGAAGAATATTATTTGTTGCAGTAACATTGAAGCAGATTCTCGTCTTGTGAAGTGCAATAGATGCAATAAATGGGAACATTTGGAGTGCAGAGGTTTGACTGTAATGCACTGGGTAATATTTAGTTCTTCTAATGAAAGCTATTTTTGTAAATCTTGTAAACCAGATTTTGATCCTTTTTTGTTAAAGTCTTATACAAGTACAGTGAATCCAAACTTGGACAAGATTATTGCTGCATTTCAAGTTACGGTTACCCAAAGTTTGCAGCAAAATAATGAAAATCTTCAAGAAAAGTTGCAACAGAACATTCGCTGTGAATTACAACAAAATAATGAAATGTTGCAAAAGGAGTTGCAAAGGGAGTTGCAAAAGGATATGCAACAAAATAATGAAATGTTGCAAAAGGAGTTGCAAAAGGATATGCAACAAAATAATGAAATGTTGCAAAAGGAGTTGCAAAGGGATATGCAACAAAATAATGAAATGTTGCAAAAGGAGTTGCAAAAGGATATGCAACAAAATAATGAAATGTTGCAAAAGGAGTTGCAAAGGGAGTTGCAAAAGGATATGCAACAAAATAATGAAATGTTGCAAAAGGAGTTACAAAGGGAATTGCAACAAAATAATGAAAATCTGGAAGAGACGTTTCAAGCCATTCGAAATGAATTACAGCAGCATAATGTTAGGTTTAACGGCCGGCTTGATCATATTGAACATTCGTTACAAGATGTTGCCCAAACTTGTCAAAATGTTAGCAGTGAGTTGAGGTGTAAATTGGATGAAGGTATTAGTACAATGCATGTCGAAGTTTCAGTTATTCAAGAACAAATGAAGAGTCATGACGGAAAGTTGGCAAGGTTGGAAGTCTGCAATGATGAAATTATGGAGAAATTTACTCAACATGAGGTTAGGTTTGAAACATTAAATGCGGAATTAGATAGAATGAAGGTAGTTCAGACTGCTACATGTAGCTCTGAAACCTTGGTAAATGACCTTAGAGATAGGGTTATTTCTTTGGAGCAAGGCAATGCCATCAGCAACAGTGTTGCTAACGAAACTTTGAATGGAAGACGAGAACTGAGCGAAGAGGATGGAAATAGTAAACAAACTGAGCATGTGGCTTGTCAAACAAATAACGCAAATTCAAATCGAAGATCACGAAATGTTAAATTTCGGGATAGTGCTCGAAGTGACAAACGTGGTGTTGGTTCTTCCGGTTATGATTCATCTGATATTGATGTACCTGTAATTACTAAACGTAAATCAGGTCAGAACGCTTCTTTAGGAACTGATTTTACTTACAGGCTTTCCAATACATCTTATTTGTGGGATCCTCCATCACGTGACGAATCACCTGCTCATTTCACTACACATCCGTTGGCCAATAGGGACTTCGCACTTTCGGAGAATACAAATAGAGTGCATTACAATGAACCTTGTTCTACTAACCATTATGGTTATGGAAGTCCTCTGAATGCCAGTTTTCATAATGAAACTCAGTGTTGTACAACGAAAGCTTATTCAAATAATCCAATTTCACAAATGTGTTTTCAGCATACACCTTCATGTGAGAAGCCATTATATACTGTGGCTGGTAATACAAATGCTACAACTTCAATGAGTCCGATGTTTTGTAATCAAAATTACATTCCCAGAAATGACATTTTGAATGATCCAATTAACATTGCTTCTAAGAATTCTCAGTCTCCAAATTTTGAATCAAACCAGTTTTGTAAACCTGCGCGTGCAGAATGTAATACAAATATTTCTGCAAGAAACCCATTTGGAGAATGCCCGGGTAAAGTTATCCGTGTAAATGAGCTAAGCCAGTTACCACGTTTTGGAGGTGACGTCTCGAAACAATCAGCTAGGGAGTTTATAGACCAGCTGACAACAATGTTAAATTTGATTGGTGTATCTTCTCAATATCGCCTGCAAGTTATTCACAAATGTTTCTACAATACTGCAGCGTATTGGTTCAATAGTGAAAGACGGAATTTCTCATCATATGATGATTTTGTGTGCAAGTTTCTTGAACAATTTGCTTCGAATGATTTGTTAGAAAGCCAACTGACAGTTTTGCGTTCTCGTAAATACAACACATCTTCTGGTTTATCATTAGAAGCGTACGCATTGAAGGTATATTCATCTTATTGCAACCTTGTAGAAAAGCCTAAACAAGCTGAGATAATAAGAGTAATTCTGAAGCAATTGCCAGAAACAGTTTCTAAGAATGTGGGTTGCCACGAAATTTCCAACCTTAAACAATTAACACAAAAACTCAGGGCAATAGACTTATATTCTAGTGATAAAACCAAATCTTTGTCACTACCTGGTGATTATATAAGTGGGGAGTACAACTCGAATAGGTTCGAAAAATCTAGGCATTTTGTAAGGCAAGTGTCTATGGAAAATAAGTCATGCAGCGATTCATCTACCCAAACAGTAGCTTCAGAGAGACTTATGGGCCAACCAGCTGCTAGGAATCCCAGAAACAACTATAGGCAATCTGGAGCTAATCAAGAGAGCTATAGGCGACAAGGTAACGATCGAAGTTTGTACTTTCATAATAATAATCGAAGAACAAACACTCAAAGGAACGCTAGTAATAGCAATAATACAGATGCACCTAGATACAACAGGAATAGAAGATTTCAAAGTCCGACCAATACAGAATTGCGAGGTGACTCCATTAACACTAACTCAGAGATTTCAGCAAGGAACAATGGACATTTCCGAAATGGAATGAATTGCAATGACATTAGTTTAAATCAAGAATGTTCCTCAGTAACTAATGCTACTAGTGGGAGCCCTCCGAGAACATTAAACAACTGAGGCGGGGAAATGCGCTCCAATTCGCCCTGCCAAAGGATGACCACATGGAGCTTACTTGTAATTATGATCCTTACCTTTTGCATGTTAAGTCTTGTCTCGGTGACTTTAATAGAGTTAAATATTTAGGCGTTGATAAAGAAGATGTTTTACCTGTAGCATTTTTGCTGGAATGGTTTGATTCAGAGCCTGAGTGGACTGTTACAGATAAAGGAACTCCTACACCTTTACTTGAAGCACCAGAAATACAGGGAAGAATTTGTGACTTGTTTCTTAATTGTTTAATTGACACTGGTAGTCAATGTAATTTGTTGGATTACAAGGTTTGGATCACTCTAAGTTCTTCATTACCAAGTATAAAGCTGGAACCAATAGAAGGAATTCAGTTGGCTTGTTTCGCCGGTGAGCAACGTATAAAAGTTGTGGGTTTTAAATATGTCATTATGCAGTTGGGAGATGAATTTTTCCACGTGGGTTTATATGTAGTTAAACAATTACATGCCGATTTGATCTTGGGAGCACCATTTTTGTGGCAGTATAAGGCTATAATTAATTATCGTATGTCTACTGTTGAACTAATTCATTCAAGTGGTAAGGAAGTATCAGCTCTTTTTTTTTCAGAGTTCCACAAATAATACTTGGTCGTTACATTAGGTAGCTGGATCTTATAAAACTTTGACATTTGAATCTTCTCATGTGGATGATTGTGGTTATGTAACTTCTAAAGAAGATATTCATAAGAAAGTTTATGGCAACGAATATTGTGAAGCTGAAGTTGATGATTTATTTAATTTATTGCTCAAATACCAAATGTATAATTTAATATTTGGGTTACAAATATTGCTTTGCTTAAAGGAAGTTAAGAACAATTTTGTGAACTTGGCGTCTTTAGTAGGACCAAAGATAAAATGTAGACATAATTTACAAAATATCAAACCCTTCCACTGTTCATTGGAGAAGAAACACGAGCTGTTGTTGAATGTTAACAAATAAGTGCGCAAGGATAACAACGTAGTTTGGAATTGATTGTCATTCTTTGAAAGATTTGTTATAGTATTAAATGTTGTTTGAATGTTGAATATTTTAAAGTTATGTAACTGTTCGATGTGTATATTTAAAATCTTGTATCTTTTTAAGCCATCAAAGTATGATGTCTATATTTTCTTCACCCCAGGAGGGGAGATTATTGTGACTGTCATCTTTTTATAACATTCACAATTAAGTTGCATTAATGATAAAAATCTTTGATAAGAAGAAAGACATTTCATTATCACTGTTACTGTTCTAATTATGTATTATGGGATATAGTGTAATATACATCAATTCGTAAGTAGATTTCAGTATTTTTCTTTCTTAAAACAAATAATATATTTGTTTTAGTTGCTAATACAAAACTAACAGCAACACTTTCCACAAGCGAAAGAACAAAGTGATGGAAAGTATAAGGTTTGGGTGTTCGAAGAAGGCATGCGGGAAATGCTACAGCAGGCCATTTCATGTGATTACGAACATGATGTCCTTTTGTTAGCTAAGACTGCCAAGTTAGTACACAAAGAAATTGCAAGTTACACAAGTTTCCACTTCGATGGTAATTTTCCTTCTGGTTGTCATGAACAGTCAGTGCCAACTGTTCTGAAGACCCTTGTATGTATGATTTTGAATGGTGCTGATGTGAATGATCAAGATGCCATATATTCACAGGCGAATGTCACAATCTGCCAGACCATTGTCTTTAACTGCAAGAAACATGTGTCTGCATCTACGAAATCCCGGCATTCATTTGAAAGGGAAACACCATTGCCACTTTACATCGGAATGAAGATTCACACAGACACCAGGTCCAAAGAAACTGTCAAGCAGCTACATCAATTGGGGCTCAGCGTAAGCTATGACAGAGTTCTTCAGATTGAGAGCCTGCTTGCAACTGCTACCTGTGCTGATTTTCGTGAGAAAGGAGCAGTAGTTCCAGCTCAGCTAAAAAAAGGACTGTTTACTGTGGGTGGACTTGATAACTTGAACCACAATCCTTCAAGTATGACCGCTGTGGGATCATTTCATGGCACTGGTAAAAGTCTGTTCTAGTTTCCTACATTGTCTAATTTGGGGGTGAAGCAGAGAGAGATGAGTCTGTCTTTGGCTGTTAACAAGAATCATCAGTTGCCAGAAATCTTCACCACCGTCCCAGCTGTGGCTTTGAAGACGACCGATGTGTCTGTTCCAAAGCATTCAAATGATTCACAACCGAAGGTGGGACAACTAGAAGTTGCGAAATTGGATGAAAGCAATTGGCTCGAGTATGCTTGCAAACTTGTGAAGAAAGATGTACTTGAAAAGGCTGATACTGTTTCCTGCTCAGCTTTTCACGCCTCCAAGAATGCATCAGAAGATCATGAAACTAGCCTTAGTCAGATGTTGCCCCTTTTCTATGAGAAGGCAGCTACTGCTTCCATGATGAACCATGGGATGAATGTTGTGCGTTGAGCTACAGAATATCTAAACTCTGGACAGATACTCGTTTTGGCAGTTGATGCACCATTGTATGCCATAGCCAAGTTCACACAGTGGAAGTGGCCTCATACTCATGGAGAGGAAACATTCATAGTAATGATGGGTAGCTTGCATATTGAGATGGCGATGTGGAAAACGTTTGGTGACTTAGGCAATGTGAATGAAGCCAGGAAGAGGCTGTTTTGTCAGAAGAGTAAGTCAATGGAGAAACTTCCACCAACGAAGGACGCACTACTCCAACACTCCAAGCGGGCTGTATATAAGGCAGGAGTATGGTGTACCAGTGAGCACAGTCAACAGCATGCTCCTAATCCGGAAGGCTGGAGCTGGACTCAGAAAGTAGACGGTGCATCATGGGTTCCTGTATGGAACACATTACCTGTTGCTTCAAAGTCACGTACTGAATTGGTTAAATGTAATTGTAAGAGTCAAAGAGGGTGCACTGGTAGGTGTGCTTGCAAAACTGCTCGTTGGAATTGTACTGAACTGTGCAAATGTCAATGTTTGAATACGACATAAGCAATTCATATAACGGCAATCCTTCATATAATTCAACACCTTTCATGTACGATTTCATAATACGATTTATTGTATTTTAATTGTATAATTATGTATTTTATGTCATTTTTCATGTATTATTTGAATTGGTGAATAGTTTATAAATGGTAGCATATCATTAGTACTATGTGTAGTGAATACCATATTTAAACTTCTTTCATACGATTGTATAAATTTGTTAATTTTCCAAACAGTTAATCGGTGAATAGTTTGTAATTGGTACATATATTAGTGAATAAATATATAGTCTGATACATTTAAAAATTGTGTAGTTGTATTCCCTGACCCCAAATATATACTTAGACACCAAGTTTGTGGTCCTAAGTGATTTAGAAGCCGAGATATTGATAATATACCTATATTTCAAAATGGCCGTTATAAAATCCAAGATGGCCGACGGAGGAGTTGGTTCCTATCAAAAATTGAAAGCTAAGCACCTAAGTAGTACCTGAAAAAAATGTGGTGCTTTTGTCCGGTGTGTCCACATTTTCATGATAAGCTGCCCTACTATAACCCTTAACCACAGTCGTGAACATTTTGGGCACTAACACAGTAGTGCGGTCCACAGGACCTCTATGAAGAAAAGGAATATAAATATATCAAGACATATTTTAAATGATGTGAATTTAATCATGTCTTATGCTTTGTTGTTCACTGAACACAATTACGTAGTTTTGAGAGCGAAACATTATTTTTTAACTTCCCTCAAAAAAATATTTTGTTCATATTGTGAGTATAAGCAAAACAAATACACTAATCCAAAATATCTCTTAACTGAGTATTTACACACAGATGATCAACGTGAATTTAGTCCTTACTTAGTGTTTAACATTCATTCTTGAAAGCCACGGGTCCCTCTATTCAGTATATGCCACAAATAAAAATCTGCAGTTCTCTTGTCTATTGATCGTAATAAATCATCGGTGATTTTAACCCTCAAACACAGTCGTGACGTCCGCGGGACCGCAGTATATAAATAGAACACCACAGAAGCAGATCATGCAACATTTACCTTCACGCTTTCACAGCACACAGAAGTTGAGGAAGGTACTGAAAGAGAGGTAGCCTCAAGACCAAAACTGCTGGTGGGATAACAAGCGAAAGGAACACTCCGGTCCATGGGACGTCACAACTGTAGTTGAGGGTTATGTATAACTTTTTACATGTGAAAGGTATATATTGTGCTTTCATTTAAAATAATATTTTAGTGGAGTGCCTGTCTGCCTGGCTCTTTCACTCTCTCTCACTCACTTTTCCATGCCTCTCTCACGTATCCTCTCAAACATCTCTCTCTCTCTCTCTCTCTCTTTCTCGCTGCCCTATCCTCTCAGTCTCTCCTTCTCTTTAATTTTCTCACCTTTTGTCTTCCATAGTGGTTCGGATCCCACTTTAAACTGTAGGCCCAGTCCCGTTTAGTCTATCTGTGCATAAAGTAAGGCAGTTTTAAAATGCGTAGTGGAATTTCAGAGCAGAGGATGAGGACTAGGAATCGAACCCAGGACCCTCGCACGTAATATTCAGGTAATTTTTCAGACTTTTCTCTTCCACTCTCACCCTATCAATTACTATCACCCCTTCCTCTGGATTAATGAAACTAGTAGCCCAGTGACGTGCACAGGATTTTCGAAAAGGGGTGGGGGTCCGTGTACTTTTTTTTTTAATAGTCAGCCCTCATTTTGCCATCTTTCCCTACCTTTGATGTTCCTTTACTTTTTAAGGAATACTGGCCTAAAGGGGGGGGGGGGGGTTATAATCCCTACCAAACCTTTCTTAGGCACACCACTGTAGTAGCGTAATACTCAAAGAAACCGTTGTAGTAATTGAAGTCATGAAAAAGTTATACAATTCTGAATAGCGGCGATGCAACTTTCAAAATTACTTGAATATTACTTGCGAAGGTCCTGGGCATTTTAAGACAGCCTTACTGCAGTTTATTCAAACCATCTCTAAGTACGATGCTCAAAAAAGCAGCAGCTTATGAGCACATGCGCATGCCATCCGCAAACTATACGGTGGACCGAAAGGGAGGAGCCCTTGCAATCATTTCCTTCCTGAATTATGCATGACCGCTTCTCGTTATTCGTAACGCGTACAGTCATTTGTCTCAGATCATGTGTGTGCGTGCGTGGAAGGGGGAGAAGACACCTGCTAGTTATTAGACATTACACGGTGTCCCGTGTCCCGCATGTATAAGCAAACCAGAAATGCATATAAGTGTGCAATCAAACACGAACCATAAAAAGAAGAAGTTGATGTGTATTCTTTCTCTTCGTGGCTTGGTGAAAAAAACACTACGTGACAGCTCTATAATTGTTGCCGGCATTTCTTGTTTTTATTTGCAAAACAATTTTTGGTCGTTTTCCCGCCCGAAAGTAGGCCACGTCGTTTTTGCGATCAGATTCCGGTCGTTTAACAGCTTTGGAAGAAGAGAGAAAAAAAACGGGATTCTTTTCGGACGTTTATGCAAATGAACGCCATCTGGTTTCATAAAGCGTTAAATTTTTGTGTGTATTAAAAATTTTCATCCTGCGTAAACCCGTCCACAACCCCTTAGGTGAACCTCCCCCTGTTTCCCTCGAACAGGTAATTTAAAGATGGATTAAAATTGCGGGCTCGTGGACGCCATCTTGCAGAGTCGTTAGGAAACGTCCGGAGTTGCCAGTGCAGCGTCTTTCAGTCCAAATTTGGTTCCAGATTCATGTTGCGAAATTGTTCTGGCAGCACTGTCTTCTGAAGACTGAGCATAAAATGGACTCGAAACAAACTTTCCCCGGTCTGGACATGAGTTTTCTTCAGTGTTTTTGTTCCTTAGTTTATTTTATCTAATCATCATGAATCCTCATTAACTCAAGCCGAAGAGCTCCATTTAATTTGAATCGCTGTGTCCAACTAAAATTCAGAGGTTTACGTTGCGTGACATTCAGGACTGGGGAATTTGCCACTAGGCTATCCTAGGCTATAGCCAAAAGTTCAGGGGGGCGCACAAAAATAAGACGCTGAAGGGTCACAACTGTACCATCGACTATTAAAATTCCTTAATATTGTGATAATAGCAAAATAAAACACCATGCCAAGTCCTTTTACTTGCTCATTTCATGAAACAAAATAGATAGAAGGAGTTTCTGGGGTTTTAAATAACTTCTTACATCATGACTCTATTTTTAGAGGTCAGGTAACAGTGCTCGAATATAAACAATTGTTCCTCGAATAATGGAATTAAATATTTTGAATGCCAACAATTGAAAATCAGGTGGAGGGATATTGATGGTTGAAAGCAATATCCTTGTTTCTCAGTTCGCGGCCAGTGTGGCTACCGTAATGTAGTGTCGATTTGTTTTCCTTTGGTGCGTGTGCGATATTAGTGTTGTGTGGCGAAATGCATAGTGCAAGTGGCGCTTGTAAACGAAAACGAAGTATAATGAATAATTTTTAATCATATGATTGATTGAATTGTTGTTTTAAGTCCACTTTATGCACAGTAAGGCTAATCGGGACTGGACCTACAGTTTAAAGTGGAATCCAAACCACTATGTGCCTCCACCGGGTATCGAACCCGGGACCCCTTGATTACAAGGCGACGACTATTTTAATCATGTGTGTCTTAAAGTTTACAAATGTTATTAATACAGAGCATGCAATTCATGGAAGTGAAGTACCATGATGATATTGTCGTGAGGTCAAAACAAAGGACAGTCTAGGGGCGCACATTTTATAAATGTGACATTCCACGAAGAAGATTGTCTTGCGCCATAAGGTAAATGCATACATTGCATTTCCTTTCTTCTCTCTCCATCTAGTTTCTTTACTTCTCTTCCACTCCCTCCACATTTCTTTGTCTGCATCTTCATTTCTCTTTCTATCTCTCACTCTCCATTATAAAAAGTATTAAGGCAAGCAGAGGGTGTTTTGAACTTGGCTCCCGAGTCATGTTGACTAGTAACTTTTTTGGGTGTTGAGATTGCAACACTAGCAAATTCAAATTACAAGGTTGCCATCCCTAGATGAGAAAATTAGCTGATGTATTGAATACATTATTGGCACGAAATGTTGCCATTAGGTAAAGAAGTCTAACATCTTGATTGGGGTTATCAGTAAATCTAACACCTGCATTTTTAGATTGTCAAATTTAGGTTAAATATGATCTATTTAATCGAGATAATATTATCACATAATTAATTTAAAATCGAAATTGTTGTGGAATTATAATATATGAATATGTGAATGTGTTTGAGGGACAATTCACCATCCGACTTAAAACAGTGAATCTGTATAAGGCATTCGTTCAACAACTAATCGCACAACACTCAGGATAATTTTCTAAGAGCCGGAATCCATGTTCCAGGGCCACCCTAAACTTGGAACGCAGGTGACCATGTCGGATTGGGTCCTTAAGGACCTACTAAATAATACCAGGCCCTGCGGTGAGATTAATTTACTCCGTAACGACCAATGAATAGCGTATTACGCTAATGAGGATGATAGTATCTGCTAATGTGCACATCTAGGTTTGTCTCGCTTCCTACTTCTTCTTCAGTCGTTTCCAGTTTGAAATTGATCTCGCCACCGAAGTTCCCTGGATCGAGTCCCGGTCTAGGCATCTGAATTACAAGGGTTGGATAAAAAGTAATGGCAACACTGCTGTCCCGTGAAAGGGGCGAGTCACAGCGCCACAACCGTTTCGTGGTTGATAAAGGAATGTCAGAAGAGGAAGTATTGTGAGTGGGATGCGATTGTATGTTATTCAGTCAAAAACAGCAGTGCTCTGAAGCAGAGGACGAGAGTGCAAGCGCCCTAACAATATGTTTAGGCACGAAGAACAACGTCTCTTAGGCAGACGGTCAACGCAGCCTACTACTGCACCTTCTTGCAACACCACCTTCGTCTCGCATTAAGAAGGAAGCGACGGCACGTTCTGGCACGGTGTCCCATCATCCTGCTTGACAATGCAAAGTGTCACACTGCGAACAATGTGACGGCGCTCCTGCATAACTGGTAGTGGGAGGTACTGGAACATCCGCCGTATTCACCGGTACGAGACCGTGTGATTACGACCTTTTTGCCAAAATGAAGGAACCACTGGGCGGGAAGCACTACGACACGCGCGAAGCCATCATACGTGCTATATGGCGGTCACTGCGGGACATCGACAGAGATGGACGCGCTGACGGTGTACGACGTCTTCCATACGTGTGGCAGAAGGTCGTAGAGATTGGGGGGCGATTACATTGAAGGAATGTAACACGCGCTCCTCTGCCAATACAGTCAAGTAGCAATTATACCAGTGTTGCCATTACTTTTTATCCAACCCATGTATTTAATCTAGTCATCTCTTAATACTCATCGCCGAGATTACCACAAGCTGCAGAAAATCGACGTAAAAGAATAGGAAATACGGTTTGAAGTTGCACCAAGGTTGCAAATCAAGGTTGGTCAATCTAGGACGATGATCAAAGTCAGGTATAATTCCCGGTTTTCAAGACGAACTTTTCAAAACCATGCGAGAGACCTGGGTTTCCGCTGGAGAGAACCGGGATTTTTTCCCACCTGTTCCGGCGTCCACCCAGCGTTGTATAAAGTGGGTACCTGGAGGAAACTCCGGCGGGTAAAGGCGGCCAGGGGCGTGGTGCTGATCACATCACCCCCCCACCTTCGGCCATAATCAAGAAAGTCTGGGGCCCTAACTCCACACCCCCTATACGCCTTAATGGCTTGATGCAAAAAGCACAGGGAGCACTTTACTTTACAAGCAGATCTAATTCAACCTTATAAAGGGTCTGTGCGATTGCAATGTATCCAAAAATTCTAATTCAGGAAGTGTTTTACATTTGCCACTTCACATTCAGACTAGAAATGCAAATCACAAATATTACGGGCAGTGGCGTATACTGGGGTAAGAACCTGGGCTATCGCACCATATCATAGTGTTCGAATGGACAAAAATTTGCTGGTGGGGGTGTTTTGGTTCTTTTAACTCATTTGGGGTGGCGGGTTGAAGTGATGCGACTCTGATTAAAAATATATACCTCATAAATAAAACATTCAAATGTACACTGTCAGTAAGGAAGAGATTTCAAGAATTTCATTCTTATTTGCATAAATAAGAGGCCCATATTGCGAAATATTATGTAGGCCTATATACGAGAATAAAAATAAAATTTCAACCTACCTATTTTCATGATTTTAAGTTTGGGTACTCCTTGTTGGCGCAGTGGTTACGTAGTTTCCTTGAAACTAAGGGGTCCCGGGTTCGATACATGGTGGTTTAGATACCACTTTAACTGTAGGTCCGATTCCCATTAGCTTATCTGTTCATAAAGTGGACATACAAGAAAAATCCACAACGATTTGGAGCTTATCGTCATTCGTAAGTAGTGTTGCTTACGAGACGAGACATGACTCGCCTCGTCTCGTGTCTCGTCTCGAAAACGAGACGAGACAGGTGGTCAGTCTCGTCTCGTCTCGTCTCGAATTTTGAAACGCTTGTCCCGTCTCGTGTCTCGTCTCGTTTTCGAGACGGGACACGGGACGGGACGAGACGACTCGTGAAAAGTCTCGAAAAAAATACAAACAAAATAATTAATCAGTTGCGAATATTTATTTAGTCGGAATAAAGGATATTCTTTGGAAACCCAAATCAGCGTCTATTACATAATAAACTATTTAGTTTTTATACTCTTCCGAAATCCAGTATCACTTCCATTTTTCAATGTATTCAAGCTTAGTAATTTTAAGCTGTAATACTACTTCACATAGAAGTACTTTGCTAAAATACCGATTCAGATATCTATCTGTATAAAAATATTGTGAGAGAGAAGTATTCTCGATAATTTCTTTGAATGGAAAATTTATGAAAAATATTGTAAACCTTACGAAAATTACGAAAATTGCGGGCTTTGTTTGCTTCTCCATAGTAACGAAATTTATTGTTTGTTTATCCTTAAAACAGCTTAAATATATTTAACGCCTTTAAAGTAAGAACTACTGCTATAACGCGCAGGGTGGTATTTGTAGGGGGGATGGGGGGATTTCCTCCCTCTGGGTACTTGTATCCCCCCTCGGCTTGATAAATTTTATCCATGGGGGGAAATGTTATATGGCAAAAAGTCATTATCTCATGCTGTCCCTAGACAGTCAGTAGAATTTCCCCCACTGGAAATTTCTTAAATACCACACTGAACAGTTAAGTGAGACATACAATAGTTGTTATCTCCACAACACCTTATTCCCGCACAACGAATAAGGAATATTCCACATAAAATCGTGCCATCTAAGGAACGGACCTAAAGCAATTTTTGTAGTCTTCTCATGGAAGGAAGTGATGTGATTTTTGACATGTAACTTCCCTTGCTAATTGTAATATTTCCCCATCCAAACCCCCTTGCGGTCAGTAATAATTTTCTCTAGGTATCTCTCACCTTTTAACTTTTTATTAAGCATTCTGTCTGTTTAAACATGAAATTTCCCAGCGGAGGGAGAATTCCCTCCCTTCAAAATAATCGGCGAAACGGTAATTCCCCTTTCGCCGAAATTTTTACTTGGATGGGAAATATGATATAATGCACCTCTGGATAATTGGGCGAAACGGGATTCGGCAAAAAGGGAAGACATGGAAACTAAAATTGGAGCAAGAAAACACCTGAATTCTGTGAGGAAATGTAATCAATTTGTGGCATAGCTTCCCTGGGTGATCGTTATCCTCTCCTGCTTGTCGCGGCGCTTCGGCACGAAGAATTACTTGTACATTTATTACTGTTGGTTCGTTCGCAAGCGACACTTCTCGCTTTTCGCCTGTCCTGTGTTGTTTGTTGCATAGGTCAGACCGAAGTAAGAAGTGACCAGACCAAAGTAACAACCTATGTCAATTTCCGAACCTAAGGCACTACCAGCTGCACGTGTCGCTGGGGGAAGGTATTTTTTATCACTCCCCATATCAACATCTCATTTCTAATTAATTTCTTGCGTCGGTTAAGCATTCTCTTATTTCTCCATATTTCTGGATGTTCCAACATTTCTTCGATTCTTTAGCAAGCTATTTCGAGTTATTTCTGTAAGATTCCCCCTCGCAAAACGTAATTCGCCACACGATGCCCGTAACGAATTTGCCCAGGCTATAGCCTCGTGTTACAGGTATCTTTACTTGCAAAATCCTGAAATTTCTTCAACAACTGCTACCCCAAGGGCTTCCTTCCATTCATCCTTGCGCCACACGATGTGGAGGTAGCCACTGCCATTGTTTAGTGTAGGTCCTCTTCCAGCCTTATTGGAGACAATCGTCATAAAATTCTCGCCAGCACAAACAGTCCATTCATTGCGACCCCTCTTCTCAGAATCAACAGCTCCATCCTCAGTACCGGTTGCAAACTCTAAAGATTTCGCACCAAAAACCTGGTAATAGGCCAATATAGTTAGATACTCTGCGTTGACGTAAAGGATCTATATTGCCTGAAGTCAAAGGAGTAAAAAGCGAGTTGCAAGAGACAAGAAGCGACGCCGGCCACTTGGAAATGAACCCTCAGTAATAAATATAACCTTCAGAACAGAAGCGACATGACGAGCAAGACGTGTCGCTTGTCGCTTTCGTGTCGCTCGGACTTGACCGTTTTCTAATGTAGTGCATCGTGTCGCCTCCTACCGTTGGTAGCGCATGCGTGGGGAAAGCCTGCTTAGAGACTACAGGAGCTTGTGTCGCTTGTCACTTCGGTGCGAAACCCTTGTATCGCTTGGGGATTCCCCCGATCGAACGCAGGCTTGCACGGCTTCTCATGCCGCCACTGTGTGCAATACTGCTGTTGATGGGCTAGTTCCCAAGCAGCATGTGTCGCGTGTCGCTTCGGTTTGAACTTTCCCTTACATGAAACCTTGCAACCGAAGCGACGCAACAAACTGTTCGGGGTCGATTGTCGCTTGCGTGTTGAACGGATTCGACCGTTTTCTGAATACCGTGCGTCATGTTGCCTCGGACTGTGAATGCTTGCTAATAAGCTGAAGTTGCCTGTGTCACGTGTGAACTACCATGTCGCTTGTCACTTCGTTCTGAACGCTCCCTCAAGGGAGCTTGCAGACCAAAGCGACACGCGATAGGCGAGAAGCGACAAGCAACCGCGTGGAAACGAACACTCAGTAAATGTGACCTCCCGAACCGAAGTAACACGACAAGGTGTTCGTGTTCTTTATCGCTGAAACTTAATATCGTGCATAGTGTAGCCTCGGTCTGTTAGTTGGTAGTGCATATGGGGTGAATATTTGCCTATATACGGAAGCTGCTCGTGTTGATCGTAACTTCGGTGCAAACTCCCCATGCGGCTTGTTGCTTCGGTCTGAAAGCTTCCTTAGTGTACGATGGATAAAAGAGTTGATTGAAGGCAGAAAAACAACAAAGCAGATTTCATTCTCTACCTATTAGTAATTAACAACAATATATTAAATACTAGCTGATTGACCGTCGTTGCCCGGGTATTTATTTATCCCAATCTTCTATTAGACAGGAAAATAATGAATTCTAGCTATAGTGTAAAATGAACTTGGAGTTGAACGGCATTGGGAGTGTCACTATTCATCTTAGCGGCTCCGAAAACTATGGATTCCACACTAATATCGGTCGTTTTACATGTCACCCGCTTCCCATCCCCACCCTTAGGGGTGCCAGAGGTATCTTGGAGGTGAACGGCATTGGGAGTGTCACTATTCATCTTAGCGACCCCGAAAACTATTGATTCCACACTAATATCGGCCCTTTTGGATTATTTTTACATGTCACCCCCCCAACCCCACCCCCAGGGCTGTCTTACCCCCACAGTATTTCTTTCGAGATTTCAAGTGATACGCGTACGAAGTTTGGTTGAAATCGCTCCAGGCGTTCGAAAGTTATGCCGGAACAAACACACACACACACACATCCATTCATTTTTATATATTTGATTAACGTCCTTATGGTTAACGAACCTTATTTTATACAGTGAACAAAATATTTTAAGGTTTTACCCACTTTCGGGAATAATATTTTGTGATGTCTTACATTTTTAACTTTTGTTTGCATAATATCCTGCATTACTTTTACGAGTCGAGATGAGACAAAACGAGACGAGACGGGACAGAACCCTGCGAGACGAGACACGGGACGAGACAAACGCATATTTTCGAGACGAGACACGAGACGGGACGGCATTTTGACGAGACGAGGCGAGACAGACCAAAGTCTCGTCTCGTCTCGTCTCGTGGGCAACACTAAATGAAACAGGGAGACAAGAGAGAGAGAGAAACAGGAAAGCAAGAGGTAGTAGAAAGAGAATAAAGAGAGAAGCAGGGAAACAAGAAAGAGAGAGGCTGGGAAGCAAGAAAGAGAATGAAGCAGAGAACAGAGAAAGAGAGAGAAAAAGGAAAGAGAGAGAAACACGGGAAGCAAGAGGAGATAAAGAAACAGCGAAGCGGAAACAAGAAAGGGAGAGAGAGAAACACGTACGCAAGAGAGAGGAAGAAACAAGAGAGAAAGAGAGAGGGGGAAGCAAGAGAAGAGTAACATCGGAAGATAGAAACATGAAAAGCAAGAGAGCGATAGAGAAAGACAATGAAAAATAGAACGACAAAGTGATAGATGAAGATAATAGAATTTTTGTATTTCTACTTTTCTAGTTTAATCGTGAAGGTGAGCATGGCGGTCATTTTGATCATCTAACTTTAAGGTATGCGACACAATAAAGTTCTGTATTTCTGTTATTAACGTTCAAAGACTATAAAAAATATTTTGGGACACCCTGTAATTGAATGAAAAACACCTGTTTCAGTATGGCGACGCATTTTTAAACCTACATAACAAAACTTTGTAAATTTCACTTGACGCGGTTGGATATGGAAGACATTTTACACCACAGTTTGTTGTTGTTACGGTATAGACGTTTCGTTATTCCAACAATGCGATCCTTTTTTTTCGTATCGGAAGAATGGAGTAGGTCCCCACGCATAAAGACAAACAAAGAGGGGAAATAAAACGAGGACAAAATGCTTCCAGTAAGTGGTTTTGCCATTACCGTAAGATTCCAGCAGATGTTCTCCAGGGCCATTTGTTTTTAAGAGTTAATTGTGCTTTTAAACCTACGAAATCTCTTTAGACACGTCGGAAATCTTGGAACACTTGGCGGGTCCAGCGACCGTTATATAAAACAGAAGAATGGCTCGAAAAGGAGGGAGGGGGGGGGGGGGCTCTCAAGACATGGGCTTCCTGTTCCGAGGTTCCAGCGGAGGGTGCACCTGGAGAGGCGGAGGAAATGGGGGCAGCATTATGCGGGGTCGATCAGCACCTGTTTTCAAGTTCTGCTCCCAAAAAAGCAGCGCTGAGGAGATTCAAAAAGGTACACCAACTGTCCGCACGCGACCGCGGCTGATTCAACGTCTTCGCGTCGGCAACGTGTCAAGAAGAGGTGGTTATCACGGTGAACCTGGGATTTTTGCGCATAATCTGTTTCGCGGTTGTTACTTTCGAGCTTACTATATTCATTCGCGCTTAATTTTGTTACTTTTGAATCGTTTTGCATTTTTTTCTTCTTCGCGCTTATTCCACTTGCGTTTTAGTCTGGTTTCTCACTTTATCCGTTTCGCGCTTTTCCTGTTACGTTTGATCCGTTATCGCACTTAATACATTTCCGGCCTTCCTATCGCGCTTATTCCGTTCGCGTTTCATTTGTTTTCTCGTCCGTTTCTCGATTCTCCTTTATCGTTTAATTCGTTTTTCACTTAATCCTTCTCGCGTTTAATCCGCTTTCGCATTTAATCGTTGTAGCCGTTTTCCTTTCGCGTCTAATCCCTTTTCTCACTTAATCCGTTTATCAGTTGTTCGTCTCACGCTTATTCCATTCGCGATTTATCCGGGTTTATTTTTCAGTTAATCCGTTACGCTGCTTTTCCTTTCGCTTTCTCGAATTTCATCCGTTTCGCGGTTCTTCCTTTGGCTTTTATTCCATTCGCGTTTAATGTCTCTCGCGGTTAATCTTCTCAATTCCTTGTTTTCCACCGAAGTTTTCCTGATTTTCTTATTCTTTCCAAGACTCTTCATCTACTTAGCATATTACATCTTTGAGCCTTCTCAGGTTTCCCCCCATAGTCTTCTTCATTGACTTTCGCGGTTCCAGGAGTATAGCGAGATGTCATCCCGTTCTCCTCTGTTTTTACTCATTCCATTTACATTTTCCCCTGTTTCTCGGCTGATCTTGTCCGTGTCTTTATTCCCTATATATTTTTCTCGTCTATTGTTCTTCCTCTGTTCTTATAACTGTCTATGCAAGTAGCAACTTGCTATCTGAAAGTACAACCGACGGCAAAATGGCCACAATCATGTTCAATCACGCCATTACCTGCCGTGTGTGTCTGATCAAAACCGCCAATAAACAGAGGATAACTTCAGTTCTAGTACCTGTATAAGTGCTTCCATTCCTTTTATAGAATCAAAAAGGAACATAAATAGTTATGAACAATTTGCTTACATTATCTTTGCAGCCGATTGCACATACTCTTAAAACTTAGCTGAGACTCTTTCTTTGAATTCTCGCCACCAGCGGCGGCGCCAGGATTAATCATCTAGGGGTGCTGAGAGGGTGCGGAAAGAAATTTAGGGGGTGCGATGTTGAAAATAAGAAAAACATTAGACACGCATGCAACCTTTCAAAACTTGGGGGGGGGGGGGCACAGTGTTCCTCTCCTTGGTAGATAAGGTTTAGTATAGTGCGGGAGCAAAGATAGCAAAAACTGCTACCCTAATCGTCGCCACTGATTAACATAAATTACTGACTGAAATGAAATTGAAAGCAGCTGAAATTTTTGCTCCAGTGTGAGGAAGAACAAGTAGGCGGAAAATAAACTGTTTATCAACAATGCAATAAAGAACAAAAAAAAACATAACTCACATTAAGTTATTGAAAACCACAAACATACCACTTGAAGAAACAATAAAAAGATAAATTCATAACAATAATGCTGACGAGAGGAAAAAAACTCCCTCTGATCTTCATAGAGGCTGCCGCCAGTACAGAAAAGCATTAATATATGCACTCTCCTAAAGTGCTTGCCTGTTGCATACAATAATAACGATCTTACTTATATGACGAAATGACATAATATGACACTCTAAGGGTTAGTTTTTTCAGTTGAACGTAGGGGGTGCGGAAGAAAATTAAGGGGTGCGCAAGCATCTCCTAATGCCCCCCTAGCGCCGCCCCTGCTCGCCACTTTCTTCTGCTGTTTATCTCTTGTTTATCTTTCTCTTTCTGCATGTCCTCTGCCTCTTTAATTCTTTCTTTCTTAATTTCTGTCTCTTTATCACTTTCCCTCTACTTCTGTCTCTCATTCTCTATCTCCCAACTCTATTCTTCTGCGTCCAGAGTCCACTATGAAAAAACAAAGTATTTCCGGTTGCAAGTAAAGGAGGGGTCCAGGGGTAGATTCAATTTTGTCACCTTGTTGCTTTACCCTCGGTCGTAAACCACCTTTTCTGGCAGTCAGTGCTACACCTTCGCAGTTGAATCCAAGCAGATCGGGGTGTAGCATAGGCATTCCCATCCATTATTACAAAACCAGGGAGCAGTAGCGGCTTCTGCCTATTTGCACGTGCACACCCAAATAAATCTGTAATGCAAATCATTATTATTATACTTATTTATTGAACTCTATCTCCTTCGAAACATCAAGTGTTCCCACGCCGCTCCACCAAGAGAGATGGGGGAGAAGTCTACGATCCGTGATATCAACCCGCGTAGACCAGGCCGCGATCGGGGCTGGAACACAATGGTAGTTTCGCTCGCTATGACGTTGTTGCAGCAGTCTCGTAGAGGACGCTGATTGGGTGTTTTGGCTTGAGCTTCTTTGGTGTACGCCAATATTATTATTCCTCCTTGTTCATTAATATCAGCAGAGCCGGGGAGAAAGTTTTTACGAAATATTTTGCAAATCGACAATAGTATTCATATTGTAGATCGGTATTTCTATGTTTTGAGTGATTTTGTCAGGTTATCGAATGCTGAATTACATACTGCACAATAACATCCCTCTTCTCGTGATTGGCTGGATAATTTCCGAAATATTTTAAACTTGTAAAAAAATTCGTGTGAAAAAATCATGAAATACGTATAACTCTGTCATAGCCCCATTTTCAGTGAAAGGTGATCAAAACTTGGGTTGCCAATATATTAAGCTTCATTATGTACGCAAAAACGGGTGTGAGTATTTCACAGGGGTGGTATAACACTTCTGGACGATAGACTGAAGTGCACACCCATAGAGCCAGACCACGAGCCGCCACTGCCAGGGAGGCTGTTACATTTGGCAATGCAGTACAAATCCAGAGTTTTTTTTTTATTTTCCATGGTAACGCACTTGATGGTTCTAGTGCCAAGCACACAGTCTTTCTACCCGTCTACAAAATTGACAAATGTGCACTGATAGTTCCATGAACTCAGGTTACTACTGCTTTCGGATAACTATTGTAGTCTATTCTAACGAATATATCATCGCTAACACTTTTCCTGGTGGTATTTTCTTATTCTATGACGACTACTACTATAGTGGAACCACGAGCAAAACAACCTGCGCAGACCCGCGACTCCTGTGCACCGCACCCCCGCGAGTAGAGGAGGGGGAGAGTGCACTATGCTTCCTTATGGCCCGAGGTGGAGGGAAGAAGGGAAAGCTGCGCGGGGACTTTTCATCCCAAGGTTTTTTTCCTTGTGGTCGATCTATACTATTTCTGGAACTTCCGTAAAATATATCGGCGCCGACTAGGAGAACCTACAGATTCATATTAGGAACTGTGGAACTTGAGGATTGGACCTCCCTGATGGTGTCGTGGTAACATCGTCGCCTTGTAAATCAAGGGGACCAGGTTCATCACCCGTTCGAGTCACATGGTGGTTCCGATCCCACTTTAAACTGTAGATAGATCTAGTCCCGATTAGCCTATCTGTGCATAAAGAGGACTTAATTCAGAGTCGTAATTTAAATCTGGATAATTTTAGGATCTAATAGTGAAATTACATCCAGAGGTTAAAGTATTTATTCCATGGGAGAGAAACTTTATATGCAGCTCCTTTGAAGTAATCCACACTACTATAAGTATGCTCTAGGCACCACTAACTAAGCAAATAAAACTAATAATAATAATAATGTCATAAATAGCTTCATTTCGTCACCTGCCAGCACTGTAAGTAAATGAAATAAAGGGAAAAAAGTGGTGCCATCTGTGTTTCAATTGAGAACTAAAAGTGGTAAACGTAAGTGCCAAAAGCGAAATTGTTGGGAAATCGCATCGTTCGGGACATCAGCCCGTAAGAACGTGCAGACTAAAGTGCGCGTCAAATCTTCTGCATATGGCGATAGCCAATAGCAGCGCACTACAGCGGTGCCATGTCGAAATTTCAAACAGAAAAGAGACAGCGTGGTTGAGCGATAAGCCTTGTCAAGGAGAGCACGGCAACGCCGCACGTCTGTGATTCGCTGGTGCTGTTCAGCCGTTCAAGGCCATATGCAGGAGATTTGACGCGCACTTTAGTGACCTCTTTACGCGCCCTTTGAACTACTTAGAGGGCTACCAGCCACATTTCACGTTTATCACATTATAAAGCATGGCACATTTCACAGTTTAACGTGGAAAACGATGTTTGAATTATTGTGGCACTTACAGCGTTTACCAATTTTAGTCTTCAATTATTCAACTGCACTCCAGTCATGGTAAGTGGCATGAATTTGTTCAGTGTGTCGTGGAATAGATTGTCCATTTGACGTGAAACACACATGCTCGATTTATAGCACGCCGTAATCTTGAATTACCTTTCTATTGAATGTGGCGACAATCTGTTTGCTAGAGAAGTTTCTTTCTTCATCTCGCCTACATGCAAGGAATTGAGCGTTACACGTGTGTTTTTATTTTATGGTGGTTAGAAACAATGCAGGGCACAATTCATATCAATGGACGAATTATAGGTTTGGGGGAAGGGAGTGTTCGACGGCCTGTTTACTTGTTCCGTTATGAATTTCATTAGTTTTCCTTAAAATGCAGTTTTATCTTCAGTTTCCTATGCTCTTTGGTGAGAAGTGTTCCAGTTTCCTCGAAAGTTTGACTTTTGGACTTTTCTTCAGGGAGTACCATACCAACTGCAACACTGGGACCCTTCTCTGGAAGCACAGCGGTACATTATACCCCACCAAATGTTTAGGACGGGGATACAGTACCTCTCTATTGTACCTCCTGTATTAGTTACAGTTTTTGTGGCCAATATTACATCCAAAAGTACTCATTGCCCGTTAGGCAATATTATTCACATTAGATATAGTGATTTTTGTGCAAGAGCAAGAAATATTAAATTTCAAAATGCATGAAACCAGAGAAGAGGTTGTGGACTCATTCTAAAACTTAAGAAATGGGAAATTGATTGATTGATCGATTTGGTTTATCTTTATTCGCTTTTCTGCCACTTTTGGCTAATCGCGAAGATGAGGATGAGTGATGATGTGATGTGTGAAGGGACGCACACAAAGAACACCCATGCTCAGGCCGGGACCCTTTGCTTTTACCACTCCACCACGGAGATCGGCAAAGACATGGAAAAGTCAAATGAACCGAAACATGCTCTGTATACCTTGTCCCGGGAATCTCTGGAGCAAGAGAACGAAAACAAGTGTCTGCGCAAGTAGTGGCTCGAGAGGGCTCTGCCAATAAATGCGTAGACGGGAAGTGAGTGCATGGAGGGGAAACCGCGGTTGCAGATACCAGTCGTTTGCAGCAGCTCACACTACCTTGCTCTGTTCACTCGTTCCCCCCTATGCGCGGCCTTGCTCGACATATTCGCGAGTCAGAGTGTAGCTTCAATTGATTCGGAGTACTTGTTGCGTTGCATTATCGGCTTTGGCAAATTAGCTCTTGTTTTGGACACAATTTAAACTAACACGGGAACGTAGAATGCCCATAGCGGGTGAAGACGAGACGACATTTCACATTCTTCTCCAGTGCAAAGAAACAGGGGAGGCAAGACATAAATATATGAGGGAAATAAGTGAGGCTAACATTGAGAATAGGAGGGAGAGACCGAGAGGGGGAGAGGCGCAAATAAGGAATCTGGGAACTTTCCTACGCTATGTCTGGGCAAAGAGAGCAAAGAAGCTCAGTGGGGATAGTGAAAATGTGTGAAAGGGGGCTACTAAATAAATAAATATATCAATCTGGAAAAAAAGTAGGAATCACTTAGGTAAGAGTTTAGTGAAATACTTTAGTGAAACAGTGCAAGTGTACTGAAAATAATGGAAATAAAAGATGGTGTTTGTGAACTCCCAAGCAGAATGTGGAAGTAGTCTGAGAGGAAGAAGGGCATCTTTACATTTTAAAAAAAGTTCAAATCTGAAAAAGGAGTGGCAATGAAGTCTCAATCATGTGCTAATTCAAATATGATTTTTCTTAAATTTTGTTGCACCCTCTCAAATCAAAAACGTTCTTTTGCCACTGCTTGCAAAAGTTGAAAGGTGATGGGGAAACGTGTTCACGTGCACACGAGAGCCCCGAGTGAAACTTTCCGTTTCTTTCCTCCCTTACAAAGTGTTAATGCTACCTCATCCCCTTCAGCTGTGTGCCAAAAGGCGATCGCGATCAGAATGGCGGATTTGCTAAAAACATGGAATGGGGAAAGCTTGAAAAGTTTTCGGCCGTTAAAAAGGCCAAGGTTAATGTTCAACATCCGATCAGGTGTTCTCCGTTGCCCACACAAGTGGCCCCTTCCACAGCACGTGCTTCTACCCTCAGGTTGCTCAACACGGATTTACAATTTTCGAGTGCCTGCCCGACTGCCTCATCTTTTCTGTTCTGTTGTATTTTGTTACTCTTCGTTGCTTTTGGCGGGTTAACGTGTATTTGCCGAGCACGCTAGTAGAAAGAAAGTGTGTTGCGGAAAGTGTTAACGTTCTCAAACGCTAATGACTCAGGTCCTACACAGGCCCGTAGCTAGAAGTGATCTCCAGGGGGGCTCAAGGGTTATCGGGGCGGAAGGCTTTGTAAACCAAGTCCATTTTTACAAAGTTTAACATTGTTAAATGAAGGCAAATTGTGTGTGTGTTGGGGGGGTGTTCATTAAGTTACATAAGTTTTAAAAATATACAACTACATTTTTCTATATCTTTTAAAATATCACTTGAAGTGTTAATTGAATGCTACTGAAATCGTCCCTTACTACCCACTCCATAATACTTTTCATAATACAGATATGTATTTATATCATGCAAGAGAAAATGGACAATAGTCAATCATAGTACCTACAGTACATTCCACCTCCGGCTGAAGCAATGAAACACCCCTCCTTTCCCAATACTTGGCAGATATTAACCTTTGGCGTAGATTCGGAGGGAATTTTCATGATGACGTCAAAGTCACAGATTTCGGTATAAACAGGAGGTCGCAGCAGAGGCAGCGCAGGTACAGTGTCTCTCAAAAGTTTTAGGACAACGACATTTTAAACTAGGCAACCCAATTTACACAAGCCATTGGTGGGTTGCGTGCAGAGTTAGGCTCAATTTTAGGGTTGCCACATGCACAATACGCGAAAGAAATATAAACAAGTATTATTGTATAAAATTATTAAAAATATCACTATTATATCGCAAATGACAAAATTCTTTCTGAAAGAAAATAAAAAGGTTTCTTAGTATTTCATCGCTGAAGAGTCTACAGTAAGTAAAAGAGGTGGGAGGAAACGAAAGGGTACAAAGGAGAGGAGAAAGAGAAAGCGAAAGGAGAAGAGGAAAAATAGAGGAGAGAAGAAAGAGAGAATAGACGAGGAGAGGCGATGTAGTGAGGAGAATGGAAAAAGATTCGAGGAGAGATGAGGAAAAAATAACAAAGAAGAGAAAAGAGGATGAAAACGAGACGAGAGGAGACGAGAAGAGGGAAGTGGAGAGTAGAGTAAAGGAGAGAATAAGGGAAGAACGAAAAAAGAGAGAATAGTGCAGTGGAGTCGGAAATCTAAGACAGGAAAGGAGATAAGAGGAGTGGAGAAGAGTGGGATGGAGATAAGATGCGAGAAAAGTAGGGAAGGCGATATGAGATAAAAGCAGAACAGAAAGGGGGGAGAGAAGGAACTGGAGAGAAGAGGTAGTTGCAGAAAATATCGTCTGAGCGTTAAGAATGAATGCATTGGTCAAATTATCGACATGAAACATTCAATAACATTTTGAAATGTATTGGAGAATATATTAGATCGGTGCGAAATGCCTTTTGGCTGAGTTCAGAGCAAGTTAAAATCTTCCATGTAAGATCTTTGATTTTATCTGCGATTACACCGCTAAAAAAATGAACGTAATTTTTAATATTTATGAGAATTATTTAATTTTTCTCCACTTCTCGGTTCGTGGAAATGGAGATTTTGTAATTCAATATTTCCCCTCCCCCCATCGTTAATTCCAAACTGAATCATTCCGTTTCACACGGCGTGGACAATGAACACAATGGGATATGTCTAAAACTTACGAAAATTTTCTGCCACCGGAAGGGTTTGAACCTACGACCATCAGATTGACAATCCTGAACGGTAGCCACTAGCCTACAAGCTCTCGCTCCTTAAGCCAAGTAGAAGGAGCTGACCAATGTGAAATGTAGATGTAACTCTCCTGCATGTAACGTGCAAACAAGTATTGTTTGTAACAAAGAAAACGAAAGTAGTACGACTCGGCGAAAACATTTAATGGAGAATTGCACATGGTGAGAACTTTTCATTCGATCGATATTTGCGGAGGTATCCTTGCATTGAACTCGAGTGGGAAAAGGGGTAAAATTAGCATGTCCTGAATTGCCACACACGTAAATAGTTAATATTTGTCAATGTTTTTGAAGCAGTACACTATTATCGTTAGAGTATCATAATTCACGATCTTATATATAAAAATATCCCGTTGAACGTGTGTCAATTTGTTTTTGTTTTTTTTATAAATTTCATATGCAGAACAATGTAGCCACTATATACTGCTATTACAAATAATGTTACCATGCTCTTGTTTAATGGAAGGGATTTTTTTAAAGGAACATCTAGTATGGAGGATCGAACGTGGGACCGCAATGCTTTCAAGAACTCTAACCAATACACTACGCCCTTTGTTTCTCTTGGAACTACAGTTCCTAATTATTCTGTCGCCTCAATATTGTAAACGTTATCTGCAAAAAAAGAAGTTAAATACTCAGATATATCTCTGTACTTCTAGAATTACTTTATACACATGCATTTGAAATTTAACTCTGAATTTCTTTCTTCGTATTAGTAGTATATCTAAGCTTGTGAATATATTTTATTTATAATTTTATAACGGTTTCATGAACATCTACGAAATAGTTCCTTATAACTTGGAATATGGTGAATATATGTGAAATGTCTTGAAATTAATTTTCGACCACTAGATTTTGTCAAGGGAATTATATGTGATCCGTTTCCAGTCATTCATTGCTTAAACAAACGTTTTAAAACTATGTTGAATTTTCATTCTGGGATAAGTTTCTTTACTTGCTACATGTATGCGAACTACACTCTGTCCCACTTATCTCTGGAGCAGGTAAACGAAAACAAGCAGCGATGAACACGTGAGAGGAACGGGATTGCGTGGAGGGAGCAAAGCCACTTCCGTTACCAGCCTTCCCAGCAGCGTGCACTGATTCGCTCTGTCCACTCGATCCCCTCTCCCCTCTCTCCACTTCTCTACCGCTATGCGCGGCTTTGCTTCAGAGATGCTGGGACAGGGTACAGTTAATTGTTTCTCAAAAGGTATCATCTATCTCTGTATGCCACACATCTAATTCTTACTCACATGGAAAAAAATGTCAATTTGTATTCAGGGGTAGTTTCACAGTTACAAACTATTTTGGCCTTGATGAGAAGTTTAATGTAAGTAGGCACTTTGTTTATAATTTTGAAATTGAGGTCGTCTAAGGTTGAAATCCTCATACTTAGGGCTAGAACTCTTCACCTAAGAGGTTGAAGATCGTCCTCTACTTTGTGCGTGACCTTCTTTATTTTTCTATTCATTATTCATCCTCATCTTTGCGACTAGCCAACGGTAAAATAAGAAAAGTCCTCCTCCGTGACCGTGCGGTCTAAGGAGCTGTGCTTTGGACTCCGACTGCAGGACGGCATGGATTCGAGTCCGCCTATTCTCACTCTCTAGGTTCTCGTCCTGTGTATGGGACCGGTAGCAACCCACCATCGTGAAGAAATTGGGGAGCTACGAATGTGTAGCGTAACCGGGTCTCGGAAATCTCCTATGGGGCATGTTCCTGGGTAAACAAAAAATTATCGATCAGACAATTCGATTATCGAAGGCGATAAAATAACCTCCGGTTGACCAAGTTGCCAATATAAATAAGGAATACAGATTATCTTCGAGCTTACATTGTTAAAAAGGAGCGGATACACGTATTACTATCCCAATAATTATTCAATACGGTTTTTTGTTTGTCAGGAATTATCACTTAAACTATTGCATGTTGAGCTGGTGCCTACCTAGCCGCCTCTAATGAAATCAACAATTCTTCAGATTATCTTTAAAATTCGACTCTGGTCACTTGTAACGTGCTGGGTGCAGACACTGTGCATCGAACCACAGTGTTTTGCGATAAGAAGCGGCCTTGAATAGCGTGAGTGAGTCACTTTGATTGCGAGCAAGCTAGACTACCAAGCTTGTCTGCCTTTGAAAACCAAGTCATTTTTTTCACGGTTTCCGAACGCGATTGCTATTGTAGAAGTATATATTCTCTCAAAAGAGCAAGAAAGGATATTCGACCAATGTTCTCCCGTCGTTTAAAACCAAATATTATCTATTAAACGAAAAGTTCACGATTGTCAATAAACGGTTTAACCTATCTGAGCATAAGGTGAATGTAAATACTAAATTTAATAGAAAGGTTCTCCAAAATTTCTCTCTGCCTACGTAAGGTCAGTACCCAGGGGAAGGGCCATGTGGGCCATGCTCCCCCCTCGAACTCTAAAATATTTAAATGTGAACCTATAAATAAATAAATACGAAAATAACATCGTCGATTTTTGAAATGTGTAAAAATTTCGATTTTGCTCTTGCATAAATGAATCTGTTTCTTGCGCAAAAGTCTTCAGGCTGCAATATTGGGTGGTTTTAGTTTTATAATCATTGATGCAAGGCTGCCAGACGTCCGATTCATCGATTTATTCAGGACAGTGCGTTACTTTCAATCCCTGTCCCGACTTTTTCGAACTGCAATCTTTATTATTGTTTTTTTGTTAACTCACAATTAGACATGGTCTTTATTGTTTGAATAATTCTAAGTACGCAACATTTAATTTATAAATATATTATTTTCTAAACATAGAATTATCATGACTTTTTAATGGCGCTCGCACTATTTTGTAATATCTGTCTGTCTGTCTCTGTCTGTCTCTCTCTCTCTCTCTCTCTCTCTCTCTCTCTCTCTCTCTATATATATATATATATATATATATATATATATATATACACACACACACACACACACATATATATATATATAATTGTGTCTGACCCCTCCCTCAAATAAATCCTGCATACGGACCTGGTCTACGTCAATGACAGAAATGCAAGCAATATTCTTATTTATTTTTAACCCAATTAAAGGAAAGTGTAAGCATTTAAAAGAAATAAGAAAGATTATCACTGTTGTTTTTGTTCCTTAGAAATTGTTGTTCTTCGAGGAAGAAAAATTAGAAGGATTTAGTCCAGCACCTTAACACAGTGTCCCACGAGTCTCTCTTGACTAATGCTGTCAAATATGAAATGATTTTGTGAATAAAATTTTCCGCCTGTTTACGTATAACGTTGCGCAGATTTGGTAGTTTATACACGGTGTAATTATATCGTGTTACCTTACGAAACAGCAAATACATTTCATAAGACTGTTCTGGACACAAGACTTGCATCAGTAAACAAGCATTTTGTCTGTTACAGTATCACAGGAAAAGAACATCGTCCTGTAATGTTCAAGCCTCTGGATATTTTCCATTAATAATGTCTAATCACAATAATAAGTTAGAAGAAATAACTCGCATTTTCACAACTACCAATATTCTCGTTTTTAATCACTTCGAAAATTATTTCTGGAAGATATCGGTTATACTACAAGAAAGCAAATCAAAATTAAAGTAAAAGTTCAACTACACGTATACCAAACGACATTTACAATATTGGAGGGAAAGAATACTTAAAAAAAATTGTTGTTTCATTCGAAGGTAAAGGCGTGGTGTAGTGGTTCTTCTAGCTGAGTTAACGAGCGAAAGGTTGTAGGCTAGTGGCTACCGTTCAGGATTGTCAATCTGATGGTCGTAGGTTCAAACCCTTCCGGTGGCAGAAAATTTTCGTAAGTTTTAGACATATCCCATTGTGTTCATTGTCCACGCCATGTGAAACGGAATGATTCAGTTTGGAATTAACGATGGGGGGAGGGGAAATATTGAATTACAAAATCTCCATTTCAACGAACCGAGAAGTGGAGAAAAATTGAATAATTCTTATAAATATTAAATATTACGTTCATTTTTTAGTGGTGTAATCGCAGGTAAAATCAAAGATCTTATATGGAAGATTTTAACTTGCTCTGAACTCAGCCAAAAGGCATTTCGCACCGATCTAATATATTCTCCAATACATTTCAAAATGTTATTGAATGTTTCATGTCGATAATTTGACCAATGCATTCATTCTTAACGCTCAGACGATATTTTCTGCAACTACCTCTTCTCTCCAGTTCCTTCTCTCCCCCCTTTCTGTTATGTTTTTATCTCATATCGCCTTCCCTACTTTCTTCCCTTATTCTCTCCTTTACTCTACTCTCTACTTCCCTCTTCTCGTCTCCTCTCGTCTCGTTTTCATCCTCTTTTCTCTTCTTTGTTATTTTTCCTCATCTCTCCTCGAATCTTTTTCCATTCTCCTCACTACATCGCCTCTCCTCGTCTATTCTCTCTTTCTTCTCTCCTCTACTTTTCCTCTTCTCCTTTCGCTTTCTCTTTCTCCTCTCCTTTGTACCCTTTCGTTTCCTCTCACCTCTTTTCCTTACTGTAGACTCATCAGGGATGAAATACTAGAAAACCTATTTTTTTCTTTCAGAAAGAATTTTGTCATTTGCGATATAATAGTGATATTTTTAATAATTTTATACAATAATACTTGTTTATATTTCTTTCGCGTATTTTATAAATATATATTGTGCATGTGACAACCCTGAAATTGAGCCTAACTCTGCACGCAACCCACCAACGGCTTGTGTAAATTGGGTTGCCTAGTTTAAAATGTCGTTGTCCTAAAACTTTTGAGAGACACTGTACAGATAAATAAGTTTCCCTGTGAAGAATCTTCTAAATACTAGCCGCTGCTGTTCATGCTCTGTGAATTTATCCATCACCGAAGTTGTGAGCAAATAATATCTGCCGTCTACATTTTCACTCTTCACTGCAAAGAAATTGTTCAAAATAGTTTTACCTAATGTCAAGGGGGCTGACGGCAATGCCAGGGGGCTGACGGCAATGCCAGGGGGCTCACGGTAGTTTCAGGGGGCTCAGCTCCCCTGCCTGGCTACGGGCCTGGTCCTACAATTGATGCAGTTACAGAAGCCTGTATGGATTGGCGGAGCCAGGCATGGGCTTGCCGGGCCCGAGACCCATCCAGAAATTCTTGAAAAAACATGCTGCTTTTTGTTTTTGAGTTTATTTTTTAATTCCACCTTCACTGAAAGGCTAATTGGGACCGGACCTACAGTTTAAAGTAGGATCTAAACCACTATGTGTTTCCACCGGGCACCGATTAAAGGGGGAAGTTAACATTTTACTAGTCTACAATGCAATTTTTAAAGAAACTAGCAAAATATGTTTTGCAGATTTTGGAGCGATTCGAGAATGACAAGGACTGTTAATTGTTGATTGACCCTTTGTTTTCATGTTATGCAAGGGATTGTAACCTGGGTTGTTAAAGAGCCAGAAACCCTAAAATTATTAGAATTCTATTGGGTTCTATTGGGTTACGCTGAAGGACCGGAACATTTTTTCTCTCGCACAATTTGAATTCGGTCCAAGTTACGTATTGTTTCGTTGAAAAAAGGTTTCTGGACCGTATTTAAATTGACGCGGGAAAAAATGTTCCTGGACCGAATTTAAATTCATCCTGAAGAAAAGGTTCCTGGACCGAATTGAAGAAAGGTTCTTTACGGTCCAGAACACATTTACACCTGCTGATTTTCTCTCCTGGACCGGAATTGAATTTATTTAAAATTCCTTGACCTGTAACAACCCTGATTGTAACTTATCAATTTCAAATTTTGTGTTGTGTGACCCATATTTAAGAACTGCATTTTTCGCATTCACAAGAGCACCATGAACGTTAATCATTACCCGAAATCGTTTATAAATGGATAAAATTATACAATAAGCACATTTTGGCATGCATAGTATGTGTACGTGATTTTTAGTGTTTCTCACAAATTTTGCTCATATTCTGTGAAAAATAGAAAACGTTCCTCAGTGAATTCGATAATATTCTGGCAAAAATTGTATTTTATAAATTTAATCGTTAAGACTTGACTAAAACAATGTAATGCTACTCAAGAATACTGCAAACGTATGCTTAGGAATATAAGAGGAAAAGGGTACAATGTTACCACCTCTTCTCATTGCCTATTTTACCGCAGAGTTGATACATTCATTAGTCTGACGAACTTAAAAGATGTAATAAGCATTTAATCAAGTCAGGGCGCCATCATCTGAAAAGTATAGGTTTCTACAGCAAATAAAATAAAAGAAAAATTAAATTGTTGGTTTGTTCTAATAATTTTCCACATGTGTAGTTGAAAACTACATTTAATTAACATAACTGTAGTCGAAAGTAATTTTCACAAGTCGTACACCCGTTTTTCGACTCCGGTACCCACCCTTTTACGCCAACAGCCAGACCACGGAAATGGCTTGAATCAAGGGCAAGTCGAGAGGGGGACGGGGTGTGGGGGTTCAAAACCTCCCCAAAACCTTCGATGTTCTTTCTTCAGATCTGCCTTTCTGGTGAATCAATTTTCTCTGTTAATATGTAAGAATTACTGAAGAGGAGGATTTTTAGAGACTTGTGTGCAGAGATGTTCGTCTACGCGTAAACAACGATAATCTACATTCTACACGTAGACTGTTTTATGCACGTAGACGACGTAATCTATGTAAACAACATGGCGATTGGCGAAAGGTGAAGACTTAGCAAAGAACGCTGTGGAATTAAAACAAAATTGTACTGCGTATCAGTTGGTAATGTGTGACAAGAACCTTCATATCTTCCTTGCAAATTCGAACGATTTCTCACCTAGAAAAAAAATAATATAGGAAATATTCTAGTGTATCATGAGGAAAATACTACCTTTGCCTCACGACTGCCATCTGTTGTCTTTTTGCATACGATTTATCTTCTTCCATGGTTGATGATCGAAGAGAAGATAAATTTTGTTGTAAATAGGATTCTTATCAGTTCGTTAGGAACCAATATGGTTGAAAATGCCACGTTCCTCTCATGAAAGCCTTGAGATTAATTTTAATGTACTTTATATTGTCTATGTAGTCTATGTAAACTACAACCCAATGTAATCTACGTGTAGACAACGCATGTAGACGTAAACTTATAGTGTACGGCACGTCAGTGCTTGTGTGTCACTGTCAAACATCCCACTTCTATCATGGTGTGGAACAGGTCGCATTTACATTGTGGAACGTAGAGTGGCATGAACAAGTATTACCACGCTAATTGCTCATCATCATGTTTATTCTCTTTGTTTTACGAAATGAGAGATTCAAAACCTGAAAATAAAATGCCAAACAAGGTTGTGACAGGGGTGTAAGGGGTGACTTCCACGTAGTACACCCAACTGTCAACCTCACTTCCACGCAGTACACCATGGACTGCATTTTGCAGACGAACGAGGCTCTAGCGACTGGCAATTGGCCAGTATAATTTTGTGTGTGTTGTCCTGTGTTTTGTCCTTACGTGTGCTGAGTGCCCCTTTACAGTCTCAGCTTTTAACCTAAGTCAGAATATTTTAAGATTTTAGTTCTGCAACGTTAGAGTTGTTATTTGTAATGGTAAGGGCTGGACCCCGTATAATGTGACAGGTGCAAAATAGCCTAAGTGCTGACGCACCCAAAATTTTAAATTAAAAAATAAAGAAAAAGATTATGATAAACTCTGCACCAGAAGACGTAAAAATCCGTTGCTTCAAAACATACAGGAAGCAAGACAAAATTAATGAATAATAGTCATAGACAATTTGCAGAGCAATATTTGTTCTTCGCACTGTACAATGAAGCAAAAGCAGTACAAGACTTCTGCTCCCGACGGAGGCTTCGTTTTAGTACACGTGTCAGCCCTACATAGAGTACGTGGGCAATTGTCAAACAAAAGTTTAGGAAAATAAAAATTTCTACCAAAGTACAATTTATTGAGAAATTGATCTGAATGTGGCATCATGATGAAGATAGGGAAATAAATGCGCAAGCCTTGTACAGTGGGATCCATGAGTATTACCGTGCAAATTATCCATCACCATGTTCGTGCACTTTATTTGACCCAATAAGAGCTTCAAGAATTAAAATAAAACTCAAAACAAGCTGTTGACAACTTCTGCACCAGCATACATAAAAATCCATAGCTTAAAGTCACACAGGATGTAAGAGAAAAATTAATGAAAATAGTTATGGACAATTTGCACGGTAATACTTATGGATCCCACTGTACAGAGCATGCCAAAGCGTATTGATAAGATAATATAGAACTTCGTATGCATGCAAAGGACCACTTTATAATGACTTTCAGAATATAAAATATGTATTTTCTTGCAGATAGTCTAATTATTTTCACACCTCTGTTGAAATCTAATTTATTTTTTCACTAGTATAAACTAGAAAATGTGTTTGTGTTCATCTTGTGCAGTAATTGTGCTGTCTAATGTGTTTGTGTTTATCTTGTGTAGTAGTTCCTCCATTCATATTGGGGGTTAGGCGTAGAGCTGACAACTCTGCACTGTAAAAAGCCATGTCAAGAATCAGCAATATAAGGCCATGGATGTTCCCAAGGTAAAATATTCCGGAGGTAAAATAGTCCCCCGTTCGGATCTCCGGGTGGGGACTACTTTGGGAGGTCCCTGGACTAAGGATAAGATCTACATTAGGAATAAGGATATTAAATTAGGCACCTGGAATGTTCTGAGCCTTTACCGGCCTGGGGCATTTCAGTGTACAGTTAATGAGATAGTTAAGTATAAATTAGATGTAGTAGCTGTCCAGGAAGTTAGGTGGCCAGGAGAAGGGAATTGTAAAACTAAAAATTATACTTTTTTCTATGGTGGTACTGAAAATCATAATTTTGGAACAGGCTTTTTTATAAATAATAGAATTATCTCTGCTCTTAAAACAGTAGAATTTATTAATGATAGGATATCATATGCAGTTTTGCAGGGTAGGTGGTGTAAAATTATTTTAATAAACATACATGCACCAACGGAAGATAAAGATGATAATACTAAAGATGATTTTTATACAGAGTTAGAACAGGTCTTTGATAAATTTTCTCAGTATGATATGAAAATTCTGTTAGGTGACTGTAATGCACAGATTGGCAAAGAAGAGACATTTAAACCTACGATTGGTAAAGAAAGTCTTCATGAATTAAGTAATGATAATGGTATAAGATTGATTACTTTTGCAACCTCAAAGAATTTAATTGTGAAAAGTACCACTTTTAAACATAAAGATATCCATAAATATACCTGGTCTTCTCCAGATGGTAAAACTCATAATCAGATAGATCATATTCTCATTGATAAGAGAAGACATACTAGTATAATTGACGTTCGTACACATAGAGGTGCGGACTGTGCCAGTGACCATTATTTAGTAATTGCTAAATTAAGAGAAAGACTCTCAGTGTTAAATCATAAGCAACAAAATCTAAAAGTTCTAAAATTTGATACAGGAAAGTTCACTGATGAAAGAATTAAGAAAGATTACCAAATTAAACTGTCAAATAGATTTGATATTTTGCAGGATTTAAATGATGATGAAAATATAAATGAAATAGACGTAAATAAGAATTGGGAGCACATACGTAATGCAATAGAATCAGCAGCTAAAGAAAGTATAGGATACCATAAACCGAGAAAAAGTAAGCCATGGTTTGATAATGAATGTCATAATCTAATAGAAATAAGAAATGAGGCTAGACTTAGGTGGTTAAATAACTCTGATGATACAAATCTAAACAATTATAATAGAATAAAGCGAGAAGTTAACCGAACGTTTAGAAGTAAAAAAAGAGATTACTTGAAAAGCAAAATTGACGAAAATGAAACAAACAGCAAAAATAAAAATATCAGAGATTTATATAAAGGTGTAAATGAGTTTAGAAAGGGGTGGCAACCTAAAGTAAACTTGATAAAAGATAAAGACGGTGATTTTCTTGCTGACCCAAGCGATATTCTAAATAGATGGAAGAACTACTTTAATGACCTTTTAAATGTCCATGTAGGAGATAAATCAGTAGTGAATGAAGTACACACAGCAGAACCTTTAGTTCCAGAACCTAACTTGACTGAAGTTAAAGATGCTATTAAAAGGCTAAAGAATAACAAAGCACCTGGCATTGATTTAATACCAGCTGAGTTAATTAAATATGGTGGAAATTCATTAATATGTCAAATTCATAAATTAATTTGTTTAATATGGAATAAAGAAGAAATCCCTCAACAGTGGAAAGAATCCATAATTGTCCCTGTGTTTAAAAAAGGTGATAAAATGAACTGCAATAATTACCGTGGAATTTCTCTACTCTCAACAACATATAAAATATTATCTAACATTCTTTTAACAAGACTAACCCCATATGCTAATGAAATTATAGGTGATTATCAATGTGGATTTAAACGTAACAGATCAACTACAGATCAAATTTTTCACATCAGACAGACACTTGAAAAAAAGTGGGAATATAATCAAAATGTCCATCAACTATTCATTGATTTCAAAAAAGCATATGATTCGGTCAAAAGAGATAAATTATATAATATATTAGTAGAGTTTGGAATACCTAAGAAGCTTGTTAGTATGATAAAAATATGCACCAGTGAAACAGAAAGTAAAATTGGTGTGGGTATTAATATGTCTGACAAATTTACAATTCATGATGGGTTAAAACAAGGAGATGCATTATCTCCATTGCTCTTTAATTTTGTCTTAGAATATGCTGTTAGGAAGGTAAAATAAACTAAAGAAGGACTAAAATTAAATGGTGTGACTCAATTGTTAGCATATGCAGATGATGTAGGCTTACTGGGGGATGATGTGAATACAATTAAGAATAATGCTAAAATATTTTTCAAAACTGCTAAAGAGATAGGTTTGGAAGTTAACAAAGAGAAAACTAAATATATGCTTACAGGCCGAAACCAAGTGTTAGGTAATAATCAAAATCTAATTATTGATAACAACTCGTTTGAACCAGTTTCCAAATTCAAATACTTAGGAGTAATATTAACAAATGAAAATTATATTAAAGAGGAAATAAAAAGTAGGCTTAATTCAGGAAATGCATGTTACTTCTCTCTTCATAAACTTTTGTCTTCTCGTTTAATATCTAAGAAACTAAAAGTTAAAATATACAAAACAGTAATTTTGCCTGTAGTATTATATGGATGTGAAACTTGGTCCCTTACATTGAAAGAGGAACATAAATTGAGAGTATTTGAGAATAAAATCCTTAGGAAAATATTTGGACCTAAAAGGGATGAGGAGACAGGTGAGTGGAGAAGGTTACATAATTTAGAACTACATAATTTGTATTCATGTCCAGATATTATTAGAATAATTAAATCACGAAGACTTAGGTGGGCAGGCCATGTGGCACGAATGGGAGAGGAAAGAGGAGTATACAGGATTCTTGTTGGGAAACCTGATGGTAAGAGACCTGTAGGAAGGCCAAGACGAAGATGGAGGGACAACGTTGAGATGGACCTAAGGGAAATCGGTAGGGATGGAAAAGAGTATAGAGATCTTGCTCAAGATAGGGAAAGATGGAAGGCCTGTGTTGCTGCAGCCATGAACCTTCGGGTTTAAGAAGGCTATAGAGTTAGTTAGTTACTAGTATAAACTACATTTCAATAGGTATAAGCATTCGTTAAAACTAGTTGTTATTGGTTAAATCTATCTATCTTCAATCCCTGAAGATGAGAGTGACGTTTGCTCCCGAAAGCTCGGAAGCCTATCCGGAAATCACCTGGTTGATATTCCGAGAAAACCTCTTCATCATGGTTAAACCTAGTTTTACCCACATGCAACAAGTAGTTCTCACTACCCAAAACCACTTTCAACTAAATTCTTTCTACATGCGCGCAGTGTATAGCAATTATGACTTTATCAAAATTTTCCCCGAAATTTTTGCTGGGTACGCCCCTGGCTTGTATGTTAATAGTTTAGTGAGTTGTCTTAATCTTTCCTCTCTGGATCCCAAGTCTGGCTCCAATATCTTAATATCGCCTCGCTTTCCCATAAGGCATTAAAGCTAATAATAAATTCAGAATAAAGACAGACCTGATAGTACGTCAAATGTCATCAATCCACAAATGCTTGGCGTAGGATTGAATCTTCACATACCAACTATTTGAGCTCGAAATATGGTCCAATTTGACAACCTCTACTTTAGCTTTGATCTTCCCATCAACATTCACTGCGAAACGGAACAAAACACTCGTATCTAACATAGTTTGTTAAATCACTTCCAGTCCGATTGATTGTTTGTAGCTGACATAGTATATTACATAATCTCACAGTTGCCAGGTCTTACTTTTGCACGTCATCTTATCAGTTTATCACTAGATTTTGCTGTTTTGAGTATATTTTCTTGATTATTTATACCCAGGAGAAATAAATGTTTCAAAATTCGTTGTCATTGTCATTAAATAATTTTTGTTTTATAATTGTAGTGTTTTCTTTATGTTTCTTTCTAATTTACGATTAGCACTTGGAATCACTTTTTCGGGTGAAAAAGTAAGTTGTGCTTCTTCTATACATTCTCTCCTTTTTTAGTATATCTAAGATGTTCTAAAATTCCAACATTTCCAACATTATTGCATCTAGACATGATGTGCGTATACGCAACAGGTGAGAGAGTCCGTTACACAGCTTTGTGCTTTGAACGAAACCGGAAAATATTATGTAAGCATGCAAACCATGTAATTTGCTCTTTGATTCTTACTCTAGGAACAAAAAAGATTCATAATGACTCGGAACGTGCGCCGCTTCCAAGTTATTTAATTCAAATGAGCTCTGGAAACCACTTTTTTATGCTCGGTTGACTCCCAGTGCACAGACCACGAAAGTAGGTTAAGGATGTGCACGTTTTGCGAGTACAGTCGCGTGCCACTAGTGACATCTGCTGGGTGGAGCGAAGCGCGAGACAACTACTAAGAGTGGACAATCCGGTCCGTTGGTGTGTATGTCACGTGCAATGGCAGGTTATCTCGGTTGGAGGGAGTGGTTACGCCATGACCAGTACCAGTTCTTTGCCTTTTTTTTACAAACTGCCATGTCAAATCGTAATTTTTTGTAGTAATACTGCCAGAATCTTGTCTTCATTGCAGCTGGCAATATCATAAACTTCACCTGCACAAGCACAAAAACGCAATATATTTCTATAATCGTCACCATGGGCTTGTTATTAAACTATGTTGCTTTACAGGAAATGTTGATAGTTCTGGTTGTTCGGAATTATGTGCAAGACGAAGTACTACCAAAAGGAACAAAGTCATTGCTGTTGTTTAATAAATGCAGTTTGTAAGTTACAGCACGCCTGGAATGTTCAGAATCACTTTTTCAGCACCGATGTACTGATCATTTTGACGACTCAACGAAGACGAAAATAGGGAAAATATATTACTCAGCGGTTAGCTACTTTCATGAGCATCGACAGAAGTTATTGTAGGTGAGTCGTCATTGATAAATATTGCTAACAACAATAAGTATTATTACCATAATTATAATTGTTATTTTGCAATAATATTACAAAGTAATTGCAGAGCATTTCTGTAGTGAACTGTTTGTTTTACAACATAATAAATCAAGTTTATTCCCAATTTATTATGGTAAGACTTTGCAACTCGATTAACCAGATTAGTAAATATAAAAAATAACAGTTTTCCATTATGTTTTTATTTAATACAGTTAGTGTACTGACATTCTTAGTTATTAAATTGTTATTAGCTTTTGCACACCTCGTTTAAAGGAAGAAAAGGCTTTAAAAGTTAGGGGAAAATTTTACTAATAAATTTATGTTGTATGACCTCTCATAATACTATATATTTTTTTTAGAAGTTTGGAAACTGTGGAAACATTTATTCTTTGGATTAAATGGTGTAATATAAAAATATAACCAGGTGCCTGTATTTTACACTATTTTTTCGATCTAATGCACCTTTGACTTCGGTTATTCTGTTCGAATACTAATTAAATTAATTATATTCAGTTATTAACAATACAAATAAACCCTGCAGTTAGTCAACCAACAGAGTGAAATGGCCAACATTTTGCTCTGTTGGGATTTACAGAGCTGTCCTGTCATGGCTCTATGAGCGTCCCACAATCGGCAGAAGTGGGGTACGGTTGGTGGACTACAATGTGATCCTCCCAGCTAGATCCGAGGGATCCGCTGACCAACGACAGGTGCGGTCCTCCATTCATATTGGGGGTTAGGCGTAGAGCTGACTACTCTGCACTGTAAAAAGACATGTCAAGAAACAGCAATATGAGGTCATGGATGTTCCCAAGGTAAAATATTCCGGAGGTAAAATAGTCCCCCGTTCGGATCTCCGGGTGGGGACTACTTTGGGAGGTCCCTGGACTAAGGATAAGATCTACGTTAGGAATAAGGATATTAAATTAGGCACCTGGAATGTTCTGAGCCTTTACCGGCCTGGGGCATTTCAGTGTACAGTTAATGAGATAGTTAAGTATAAATTAGATGTAGTAGCTGTCCAGGAAGTTAGGTGGCCAGGAGAAGGGAATTGTAAAACTAAAAATTATACTTTTTTCTATGGTGGTACTGAAAATCATAATTTTGGAACAGGCTTTTTTATAAATAATAGAATTATCTCTGCTCTTAAAACAGTAGAATTTATTAATGATAGGATATCATATGCAGTTTTACAGGGTAGGTGGTGTAAAATTATTTTAATAAACATACATGCACCAACGGAAGATAAAGATGATACGTAATACTAAAGATGTTTTTTATGCAGAGTTAGAACAGGTCTTTGATAAATTTTCCGAGTATGATATGAAAATTCTGTTAGGTGACTGTAATACACAGATTGGTAAAGAAAGTCTTCATGTATTAAGTAATGATAATGGTATAAGATTGATTACTTTTGCAACCTCAAAGAATTTAATTGTGAAAAGTACCACTTTTAAACATAAAGATATCCATAAATATACCTGGTCTTCTCCAGATGGTAAAACTCATAATCAGATAGATCATATTCTCATCGATAAGAGAAGGCATACTACTATAATTAACGTTCGTTCACATAGAGGTGCTGATTGTGCCAGTAACCATTATGTAGTAATTGCTTAATTAAGAGACAGACTCGCAGTCATAAATCATAAGCAACAAAATCTAAAAGTTCTAAAATTTAATACAGGAAAATTTGCTGATGAAAGAATTAAGAAAGATTACCAAATTAAACTGTCAAATAGATTTGATGTTTTGCGGGATTTAAATGATGATGAAAATATGCTAAATGAAACAGACGTAAATAAGAATTGGGAGCACATACGTAATGCAATAGAATCAGCATCTAAAGAAAGTATAGGATACCATAAACCAAGAAAAAGTAAGCCATGGTTTGATAACGAATGTCATAATCTAATAGAAATAAGAAATCAGGCTAGACTTAGGTGGTTAAATAACTCTCATGATACAAATCTAAGCAATTATAATAGAATAAAGCGAGAAGTTTACCGCATGTTTAGAAGTAAAAAATAGATTACTTGAAAAGTAAAATTAACGAAATTGAAACAAATAGCAAAAACAAAATTTCAGAGATTTATATAATGGTGTAAATTAATTTAGAAAAGGGTGGCAACCTAAAGTAAACTTGATAAAAGATAAAGACGGTGATTTTCTAGCTGACCCAAGCGATATTTTAAATAGATGGAAGAACTACTTTAATGACCTTTTAAATGTCCATGTAGGAGATAAATCAGAAGTAAATGAAGTACACACAGCAGAACCTTTAGTTCCAGAACCTAACTTGACTGAAGTTAAAGATGCTATTAAAAGGCTAAAGAATAACAAAGCACCTGGCATTGGTTTAATACCAGCTGAGTTAATTAAATATGGTGGAAATTCGTTAATATGTCAAATTCATAATAGTTTGTTTAATATGGAATATAGAAGAAATTCCTCAACAGTGGAAAGAATCCATAATTGTTCCTGTATTTAAAAAAGGTGATAAAATGAACTGCAATAATTACCGTGGAATTTCTCTACTCTCAACAACATAGAAAATATTATCTAACATTCTTTTAACAAGACTAACCCCATGTGCTAATGAAATTATAGGTGATTATAAATGTGGATTTAAACGTAACAGATCAACTACAGATCAAATTTTTCTCATCAGACAGACACTTGAGAAAAAGTGGGAATATAATCAAAATGTCCATCAGCTAGTCATTGATTTCAAAAAAGCATATGATTCAGTCAAAAGAGATAAATTATATAATATATTAGTCGAGTTTGGAATACCTAAGAAGCTTGTTAATATGATAAAAGCAGTGGCGTATACTGAATCCAAGATCTGGGCAATCTCACTATGTCACGTGGTTCTAGGCTATGAATAGAAATAAATTTACCAACTCATAAGAAATCAGGTTGCCAACTCATAAGAAATCAGGTTGCCAACTCATAGGAAATCAGGTTGCCAACCCATAAGAAAGCAGGTTTGCCAACCCATAAGAAATCAGGTTGCCAACTCATAAGAAATCAGGTTTCCAACTCATAGGAAATCAGGTTGCCAACCCATAAGAAATCAGGTTGCCAACTCATAAGAAATCAGGTTGCCAACTCATAGGAAATCAGGTTGTCAACTCATAAAAAATCAGGTCGCCAACTCCAGAATCAGCATCATCATCTCACTGATATGAATAATATTATTTACAATTTCTGATCGATTTTTTTTCCTGTATTATATTCTCTAGACTTCAGGCTTCGCAGATAGCCTAGCTAGCCCAGAATATACACTCCTGGATAAAAGTATACACCAGTGAAACAGAAAGTAAAATTCGTGTGGGTATTATAGTGTCTGACAAACTTACAATTCATGATGGGTTAAAACAAGGAGATGCATTATCTCCATTGCTCTGTAATTTTGCCTTAGAATATGCTATTAGGAAGGTAAAAGAAACTAACGAAGGACTAAAATTAAACAGTGTGACTTAGTTGTTAGCATATACAGATGATGTAGACTTATTATGGGATGATATAAATATAATTAAGAATAATGCTAAACTATTTTTCAAAGCAGCAAAAGAGTTTCCAAATTCAAGTACTTAGGAGTAATACTAACAAATGAAAATGATATTAAAGAGGAAATAAAGAACAGGCTTAATTCAGGAAATGCATGTTACTTCTCTCTTCATAAACTTTTGTCTTCTCGTTTAATATCTAAGAAACTAAAAGTTAAAATATACAAAACAGTAATTTTGCCTGTATTATTATATGGATACGAAACTTGGTCCCTTACATTGAAAGAGGAACATAAATTGAGAGTATTTGAAAATAAGATCCTTAGGAAAATATTTGGACCTAAAAGGGATGAGGAGACAGGTGAGTGAAGAAGGTTACATAATTTAGAACTACATAATTTGTATTCATGTCCAGATATTATTAGAATAATTAAATCACGAAGACTTAGGTGGGCAGGCCATGTGGCACGAATGGGAGAGGAAAGAGGAGTATACAGGATTCTTGTTGGGAAACCTGATGGTAAGAGACCTGTAGGAAGGCCAAGACGAAGATGGAGGGATAACGTTGAGATGGACCTAAAGGAAGTCGGTATAGATCTTGCTCAGGATAGGGACAGATGGAAGGCCTGTGTTGCTGCAGCCATGAACCTTCGGGTTTAAGAAGGCTAGAGAGTTAGTTTAGTTAGTTAGTATTTTTTTTCAGCGAGACCCTATAATTGCGCTAGGTAGTCCTAGAACTTCCGACTAATGCACAGAAAAAGAACACACATTTGAAATATTTTTTTTTTAAAAAAAGTTTATATTTCCCCAAAAATTATCTTGAGTTAGCATAGCTTTCGCCGCGACGCTTTATAGAGCAAAGGACAATAATTTAAGGTATTCTTAAACCGGCACAGGAGAAAAGTTTTGCTACTTTTTGCTAATTTAGTTTATTTCTGAACGTGAGGTGCACTGTAAATGGGTTATCACGTAGCCCTGCACCAAGCGAGTACGCGACGTGTGTGGACGCTGTGAAATCGGAGTTCCCTGATTTCGCTCTCAGCTGATGCTCAATACATATAGCAGCAGTGTAGTGTAATAGTGATTTATCTACACATACCAAACGATTCTCTAACATCCCCCAAAATTTCAACAACGCTCCGTAAAATTTTTTCACGAAGACCAAATTTTTGGTCATTTGTCTCTAAATGGACCCTACACCAGCCTAAATACGAACTTACACCCCCAAGTGTAATTCGACTGAATTTTTGGTGTGTGATTAATTAACCAGGTAGGACGTCGGATCTCCGCAAGGACGCAACGACGGGCAATGGGTAAATAAGATTACAAAGAAGCAAGGTGGTTTGATTTAAATGAAGATTTAAATCCCTTTAAATAAATAATTTATAGAATGATGTACATAAGGATTTTGTAGATATCAGAATCACTTTTGGTGAAAGTCTCGTAATCATTTAATGGTATTTATTAGGCTCTAAGAAAGGAAAAGAAAGGAAACTATATATATGTACTGATTGTGTGAAGCTCATACGACAGGAAATGTAAACACAGGATTTCTCTTGCTTTAGAATTCAATAATTTTTATAGGCAAAAATAGGAAACATTTTGTATTGAAAAATATACAAAATACTAATCATGTTACATCATAAATAGTGTTGTTATAATTAAACTGTACATAAAAATGGCAGCTGATATTTTTCAAACTACCATTAAAAAAATCTCCAAAATTCAGCTACAAAGGGTATAAAAATATTTAAGAATATTTTAAGTTACAATTTTAGAGTACATCCAGAATGTTTTATTTTCACTGGAAGAAAAGTTACTGAAATTATTACAGTTTCATTGACACACTCAACAAACATTTCCATAGTAGGTATACAGGTTCAGAAACAGAAAAATGTATATTTACATATAATTTTTTTATTTGCTTTAATCTAACTGTTCAAATATTTTACATGGCTGTTTACTAGAAAAAGCCTTTCTACAAAAAAAAGAAACATATACCTATATGTATGGTACCAAAAACCATACATGCGATATTAAGCGAGTTTTTTTTTAAAAAAAATGATTGAAATAAAAAGAAATCCGATTTAAATTAAAAGATTCAACAAAAATGTTTCTTTTTTTAAATAAAAATAATTATTTTTATCCACCCTGCAGAGAAGTAAAATTACTTCCTAAGTCCAAATTATAATTGTTTAAAAGCATTTCAATAACAATACATTTATTGATTTAACTAGTTTTATTAGATTTGAACATCTCTATTGTATTACAAAATTGATAAAATGAGAAAAAAAACATGTTGAAATACCAATCTGAAAAGTATGGGTGAAATATATCCCGCCAGGCAGTGTTTTTACGGTCCTGTGAAGGAAACTAAGGAAGTCTCACGGCTGATTTAAGGTCCCGACATTCGGAAGGGTTCACTGGAAAGACACTGAAAATGGTGGTGGCCTCAGACACTCGTTGGAAATGATTTAAGAACATATTTCCAAGTAGCCTGGGTAATATTTACCTATGTGCGGGTCCTTACGGGTCAACGGTGATGTATTGTTGAAACCCACAATTTGAAAAAAAAATCTGGTGAAGATATATAATCCTGTAGAAATGATTAAGCATTTGTTTCGTTCGTGTTAAATTCTATAAATGTTGACAATATATCTGAAGATTGTATTAAGATGGGTCGCAGTTATACAGCAAATTATTTAAAGGACATCAAAATTGTCGCCGAATAGAAGACAAATTTCTTTAAAAATAACTTCAGTTGGCTTGAAAAGAACTTAGGTGTTTGTATTTGATTTTTCTTCCTTCTCTGTGCGCTCTGAAAAGCAATGTCTGTTTTGAAGAAAGTAGCAAGAGAAGTAAAAACTGATAAACTGAAGAACTTGACGGGAAAATACGTATAAGGAATTCACATTCGAAACCAAAGTGTATTTCAATGAAGAAGAAGGAAAGGCATCAGATCTAGTGAATAAATATTATTAATTCCTTAAAATACATTAAGTATATCTTGAAAGTGATATGGTAAGTCCTTATTTTCATAGTGTTGAATATTTATATGCATTTTTACGATACTATTCACTATTATTATAATTATCATCGTCACAATTATTATTAATATTTCATCTATTTCAGTCTTAGGTATCTTGCTTAGTATTACTGTGATTCCAAGTGTTTATTGAAATTTGAATAAAAATATAAAAAAAATAACTTCGCGTCAATTCTGTGGATCCGAAGTATCCATTTATCCTTAAAATTACTAATATTACGCATTTGTATTGATTTAAGGGAGAAATAGCAAGCTCCAGATTTCTCGGGATTCTGTGAAATGGTGCAAACAAACATTGTCAAATAACAATTTACATACCTATTTTTTAAAATATAAATCATAAGTGTAATATGTGCTTACTACTACAGTTTTGTCTGGATTACAAAGTCAGTTGTATACCGACATATCACTTGAAAAAGAACCTTAAGAGACATACGGAGCCTTTCAAACTGTAGTGGAACTGCACGCTGCATATGTCGCCCATCGCTTGAGCTGCCATGCTTTCTATTGAGTATGTATAATGTGCTCTTAAAGTCTTTACCTGGTTGTAAAGTGTTCTAGTTGAAGTGGAGACGTGCGGTTTCTTGGTCATTATCAACAGGCATTAACAATGCATACATATTAATGTGAATGGCGAAATTAGTGCAGATAATCGACAGTAGATGGAAGTAGTAACAAAATTTTAAATATGGAATGTTAATGAAAGCTGATTTAAAGGGATAAAGAAAGTTATAAGAACAAGTAAAGATACTAAATTCTCTTACGTAGTACGTAGTAAAATATATTAATTATTTATGTAAAAATATTTCCAGCAACTAACTTCTCTGCAAAATGGGTTGCTGAAATCTTGTGATATTCCTATTTCAATGGTTTGGTACTATATCTTCCTAATATTCTTCAATCAACATGTATCTTTGGAGAGGGAGCTGAAGGCAACATTAACCTAAGCTGTGCCATGTACAGTGAAAGTCCCATGAAGAAAGTTCTTGGATTTGGAACGTAATTTCGAACTGCAGGACTATGGAAAGAATGAAGTAAGAATGAAGTAAGATACAGGGAGAAAACAATCCTTGAACTTCATGTAAGGTTCCATTTCAGCATTCGCCTGGTTCGTAATAATGCCAGTCATAGCGACCACATGCTTGTTTTCGAATGTATAAGATTAGCTGTAGAGAAGGAAGCTATGATAAACATTAGCTATGCATATTTATCACAGTTGGTGCATAATTCTCGAACTGCCAGTGAATATGTTTTATGGTTTCTGTAATACTTATTATTTTAAAAATTGTTAATCAACTTGGCATTTATTTTTATCTGTAATATGAATATAAGGTAACTGAACCCAATATGGCCTACCTAAGGTTTGCAATTGTTTCTAATGGTGTACAAAGTCAAAAAGATAAAAGTGATCGCAAGATTCAAAAGAGAACATATTTCTGTACATTACTGATAATTGGAGCCCGTTTCAAATAATAACATGAGTGCAGGGAAGATTTTATTAAAACGTTACGTTTAGGCCATGTTGGTAGATACCCAATATGGCCTAGACATATAGTTTGTTCTTTCACAGCAAAAATGCAACAGAAATTGTACAGAAAGTGCCAGAATGTTGTTTTTATAGGTAGTATTGATACTTACTCTTACATTTTATTTACATGATAACACACGAGATTTGCACAAAGAAATAACATTGTTTACAAACCAATAAACAAAGGAGTGACATGTCACAGTTTGTTACCAGAAGAATATGGATTACACATCAGTTTGAGCAAATGAAAGGTCCTTTATCATCCTTAGTGAGTCCCACACACTCTACGTGAACATGAGACTAACAAATGTTCTTCACAATATATTTATATGTAGGCCATATTGAGTCTACCTTCCACAGTGTTATTTTTCCCTTCGTTGTAAACAGTACTTTAAAGTCTAAACTAAGTACATTCTTGTAAAGTACGTACAAATTATGAGCTATCATAATATGTGCTAGAGATATAATCACCTATCACTTGGAAGATGTAGTAAGTAATAACTTCCATATGCAATATTAAATCACGTAGAACATCATCACGAGGTTCAGTTATTTCGCCACCTTGTCTTAAAGTTACTGTACTATAGGTAAAGCCAGCACGTTCAATCACGTCATTCGGACAGTCTAAATGACATACTTACGTCACCGGTTGAATTAACCATGTAACTAATTGGAAACAGCAAATAGGCCACATTGGGCACTAGGCCATATTGGGTTCAGGTACCTTATTTTCCTCGAGAAAATACTTTCAATTCCTCAAACATCAAGAATTCGCTACATTTACGCATATTACCATTTACAGTGTAAATGAAAGCATGTTTCTTGGAGTAGACCTTCTACCACTGACTATTTCGTTGAGGAATATGGAATCTGCAAGTTTGTGTCTGCCGGAACGTGTTAATATTTAACACACATGGATATGTAGAAGGATAATGTCTTCTGGAGCTTTTAGAGGATATTTAAACACTTCTCTTTTGGCCTATGGGTGGAAGGGCCAAAAGACCCCTTTCTTAATAGTGATTTTGAGTGCAAGCAAGGTTCCATATGGCGCAGTGGTAACGTTGTCGCCTTGTAATCAAGGGGTCCGGGATCGATATTCGGTGGAGGCATATAGTGGTTCGGATCCAACTTTAAACTGTAGGTCCAGTCTGGATTAGCCTTATTGTGCGTAAAGTGGACTTAAAACATCAACTCAATCAATCAACCGTATGTGCGTTAGTCTAGTAGGGTTTCCAATAACTTGTAAATCACGGAAACGTCAGGGAATTTTGAAATGCATCCAAAAAACGTGAAGAAATCAGGAAAAATCAAGTGTTCGTTTCATTTGCATTTGTTTTCTCGAACCAGCTTTTTATGGGGAAATTCTACACAGAAGTTCTTTTGAACAGTGCTTAATAAACTTACTTCTCTTGAATAACAAGTTCAGTTTAGCACTTAAAACTTAGTTACTGACAAGTTAAAGTACCACAGAATAACCGGATTCATGAAATTTCCTTTGCCAAAATGACTGCGAACTATGTGTTCCAGAACTATGAACAGTGTATTTACAGAAGCAATTTCAAGCGCTAATCTGTTTATCGTTGGAGAAATGAACACCCTTCAGCGTTCGTATGTTGACTGTTTATGGCTGTCCCTTGGCATTTGTGCAGAGACGAGATACGATACACCTGCCGTGGAATAACAGCGTCATGTTCACCAGTTTGTGTCCAGGTCACTCTACGTTCGAATACATAAAAAGAGCAGAAGTATCTTTCTTTAGACATCTTTACTCTTGTACAGGATTCAGTTGCACTTCCACCACTGATATCGAAGTTAAATTCATATTTTTCGATTTGTTTCCAATAAGCTCTTTTCTGCCTTCTCTCTGTTTTTTTAAATACATAATTCGTGGTACAAACACGGTCAAAGAACCCTTACGCAAATACATAATTCCATGCACCTTTCGCGAAAAACTTACTTTACTCGCCTATCGATTTCGGCGACTCACTGTCACCATTCCCAGAAGACTGTTACAGACTAAGAACAAAATAACTTCAACATAAATGCAAGTGACATCTAGTGAACCAGCCTGAAACCAAAAACCACAACTATGGGCAAAATTGATCATATGAGCCATTCCATGCGATCAACGCAGCCAACAACCCGACCACGTCCGATTTTTCATGAAATTTGGGGAGTTGAAATTATGCATGGAACTTAGTAACTGTGAAAATTTTTAGTCTCGTGCGTGTTGTAATTGTCAAATTATTCAAGGTCAAAGTTCGCAGAAATTGATCTTTCTGAGCTTGTTTAGCTATGGTAAATGTGATGTAACTCTGCTCCTATTTGGAAGCTGAAATGAAGTTTATTGTGCAGGGAATCGAACACGCTTTCCAATGATATGCAACAAGACTACCTTAGGATAAAAATACAATTGTGTCACTTAATCTTGACCTTTGATCTTGAAAATCTCAGAACATGTCATCGCCAAAAATGGTGAAAAAAATGTATTTGGCACACAATACTATACTCTAAAACATATTAAAAAATCAAACTGGGACTGCAATGGGATCAGGAGATACCAAATAGTATATATAGCTACGTGACTGATAAAGGTCTCATTACAATGCACTAGGATGTGTCAAAAGTCCCTTACCACTCCCTATAAAACGTAAAGGTATTATGCTGGGTACAATTGGTCATGATAGAAACATGTTACGTCCAGGGGGAACCATAGTTGTGTGTATCATGCGGAGATCCGCCATATTGTTGGCTGCCACGTTGAATTCAGCTCAAGCATTTTCAATAGAAAAGGGTGATATGAGACATCAAATCAGGCTAGATTTCGGTGTGAATTCTCCATAAGTGGTGACCTTCGTTCAAGCCGCCCTAAGTCAACGTCGCATCCACGTAGTACACCTCGGTAACTTCAATGTTGCAGACCAACGAAGGTCTGGCGACTGGACTCACAGTGATGCTTCTGTTGTGTTGTCTACAGGTGTTTGTGATTTTCCCTTCATCCAATTCATCACCATTAATCGCCATTGTCGAGATTAGCCAAAAGTAGTAGAAATTCAACGTTAAATAAACTAAACCAATCAATCAATCTCTTATGTTGAAAGCAAAGATTCAAATCGGTAAGCCTCGCACATCTTGTGCACCTGATATTTTCCAAGATTGTTCGTACAAATGATACGTTCGAAACAGTGATTCTACTCCATGCAGCTTGTATTTTCTCACAAAAAGGCATGATCTGGCACACACCTGACGTCGGAAATACTGTTTTGTGCAATCATATTTGCTTGATCTGTTAAGATCTACCACTCGACAAGATAAATCATACTTCCATCACTTGACGAATGTGCGTGCCGAGATATGAAAAACCACAGACCAAAGATCTGAGAGCTAGATGAACGCTTGACAGGTTCTTGAAGAGCAGGTGCTGCCACTTGACAGGCTGCAGACTTTGGTGAGGCCTTTGATAGGCGTCGTTGACTCTTTATGTTGCTAGGGGAGGTTATTATCTGCAATGGAGACTTCATACTAAGCCGCAATTGTTAACAAACCTTGCGACAGCACTTGCTGCAGATTGTCTACATCATTTTAGGCCACAGCAGCCTTCGTCACCAATATGTTATGTATCACAATGTAAGAGTGTTAAATCCAGCCATTAGCTTTATATTAGTGAGCTCGAATATCTTGCACATGTGTGAATGTTGGTGGCAATGTTTTGTATTAACAAGCAAGCTTAACATCGCCCAATCTTTAGCCTCTTATCTATTCCAAAACTGCTTCTCTCGTCTTCAAATGAACTTTTTAGTGTATTTTCCTATTACAATATACTCATGGTGAAATGTAAGTCCCGTACCAATGAACCCTATGATATTGAATCGATTTTAGTCTACATTGTATTGTAGCGTTTCTGATTCTAAGATAAAAAAAAGTTTCAATGCCTAATAATAGTAAATAAGTTTATAAACCCTAATGGAAGAGTGCAATTATTATTTCAATTGTGTCGATAAAGTATGAAAAAATATCTATGTTCATTTTCTAATATTCGAAACACATCCTGCTTATATCCATTATAGATAACCAGTTTTGGACAAAATATATCTCTGTATTGGATGTCCAGAATTGGATGAGTTTTAGATATCCAGTTTTGGACAAGATTTGACTGTATTGGATCCAGAATGGGATGAGTTTTAGATACCGAGTTTGGACAAGAATTGGCTCTGTATTGGATATCCAGAATGGGATGAGTTTTAGATATCCAGTATTAGATATCCAATGGACGTCCAACGGATATCCAGAATTAGATATCCCTAACTGGATATCTAATTGATGTCCAATGGATATCCATAATATTCATGGACCTGATCTGGAGATTTGTGCTGTATGGGAATGTTCTGACCACACTATAATTACCTTAAAATTAGATCTCTTTATCTTAAATTTTCACAGTAGTCAAATACGCTGTAAAAAGTCTGGAGAAATGACGGTCTAACTTAAGATAGTTGCCGTCAGACTACCGTAAAAAATGGTCATGACCGTTTTTAAAATATTAACGGCCATCAGTCAGTTCTCATAATGAATGTAATTTAATGATTCGGTTTTGAAAAATATAACTGTAAAATAATACAAATTCAAATAAAAAAATGGACATGTCCTGTTTTCGTAAATTAACAGACAGAATGTTAAATTTCAATGGTATTGCAAATTTTACTGTAACTTCTAAAATTGTATCTGGAAATGTTGCTCTGGAAAACAGCAAGGCGATTAAATATGGCGAAGTAATAACCTTGGTGAGGTTGATATGTTTTTTTCTATGGTGAGGATCGAAACCGCCTCATTCGAAATTCTGGTAAACTGTAATGTATGATATTTGAAAATTTTACTGAAACAAAAATTACCTTATTTCAGTGTAATTAATTTGAACATATCAAGCGGATATCTACCCGATTATTCATGTGTGTCTTTTCAATTTTGTATATTGTAGTTGCCAGATGAATTCGTTAGTGGCAAGTATGAACTTGTGCAGCGTGGTTCCATCCATACATTCAGGATAAAGTTCTTGTGTCTGAGAGATTCGCAGCGTCGAAACTATAGGCGTCAAACAGAATACCGCTATTAAAAGAAATATATTTACTTTAATGGCGCCTCTGAAAGTTTGTGCCTTATGTTGTGCTGTATATGTTGATTAAATTATATATTTCAAGACTCGAGACGAGGTCGAGATGAGAACGAGAACGACACAAACCTCATCACACACGAGACGAGACACGAGACTGCCAAGTCGATAGCATCATAGAAGAATTGATTGATTGATTTAGTTTATTTAACGTCGCATTTCCTCCACTTTAGGCTAATCGCGACGTGGGGACGAATGATGATAACATGAAATAGATGAAGGGACAATCACAAACATGGACGACACAACACAAACTCCTCAGAGGATTATACTGGCTGGCACGCCAGAGCCTCGCTAGTCTGCAACATGGAGTACAGGGTGTAGTTAGTGGAAGAGACGTTGACAGACATTTGGGTGTCTCCTGGAAGGGACATCGCAACTTACACCCACATAGAAGAACCATAGCGATTCGAATTACTGGCACCATGCAGTCTGGGGGCGAATATTGCCTTTTAAAACCTTGATCGGTGATCAGAAAGCAAGTTTCCAGTTACGAACACATCTAATTACCGTTATCCTCCCCGCTAATGCTTTCTCAAACTCTTTTTCGAGATAATTTGAGTGTTTACACACCAGATGTCCTTACACATTACCTACTGAAAAGGATAATTTCGCAATTATCTCCTCTCCTCCATCTTCCTTCAGTTTCGAACTCCTCGACCGCAACCGCCAATGATGATGAGAGTCACACGTTTGCAACTTGGCGACGAGTTGAGGGATGAATTTAAGTCTAAAGACTGCAGGTGTCCCGTCGTTGCATTCTGGGAACGCTGCCCGCATTCCTGCACACGAACCTGTTCTAATTACCCCTCGAAGTGGACAAAGGCTAGGATAGGGTGTTGTCCGGTCCGCGGTCATGAACTTCCAAGGCAGATGGGAAGGACAAGGAGGGTTGATTTCTGTCTTGTAATTTCCCCTGTTCCAAATTGTGTGCATTCTAGGAAAGACATCTGCAGGAACCAGTATTTTTACGTGCATGTTTCGGAATGCATTTTCTGTGTGACTTACATAACGACAGCAACATAAAGTAACGACTTAAAAAGCGAACACACAGGGTGAGCCATAAGTCGAAAGCAACTGGGGAATGGTACCCAGACGAAACGAGATGAGACCGAACACAGTACGTCATGTCTTGTGAATGAGGAACCCTGCCTCGTTTTCGACAGCATTGCCATATCTTGTGTAGTAAAAAAAAATATATATTTTTAAAAGTTTCAGGAAAAAAAAGAAATAATCTCTCTCTATGTAAAAATGAATGTATCCGTGTATGTATGTGTGTTTGTTCCGTCATAACTCTCGAACGGCTGGAGTAAATTCAACCAAAGTTGGTACACGTATCACTTGCAATCTCAAAATAAATACTGTGTGGGTAGGGTTGGGGTGGGAAGGGGGTGACATGTAAAACGACCGATATTAAATTCCGCACAAACAGACATCCGTGACTCTATGCAATCCCGCACAACGACAGTATTTCTCGGGTTGTCTAACATTCAGGCTGATATGAATTTGTGTTGCGAAAACGACCGATATTAGTGTGGAATCCATAGTTTTCGGGGCCGCTAAGATGAATAGTGACACTCCCAATGTCGTTCAACTCCAAGTTCATTTTACACTATAGTTAGAATTCATTATTTTCCTGTCTAATAGATGATTGGGATAAATAAATACCCGGGCAACGCCGGGCAATTAGCTAGTAATAAATAAATGTCGGGTGGTTAGAATTAAAACTCCCCTAGTCAGAGCCCTCTGAAGTCCGTTCGAAGCAGCTTGGGCAACTCGCTTGCACTTGTGAAGGTTGTGATCGCTCCGTATAATGCACCCCAATGCCAGTAAGCAACAGAGCAGAAGAGGGGCAGGCACATAACTAAAAAATGTATTTCGCGGGCGGTCCGAACCAAGCATCTCAGGAATAATAATAATAATAATGTTTAAATTAGAACAATTATATTACAATTACAGTATATCGAATTGATTAATTGCTAATTAAAATATATTAATTAATATCACGAATAAGTAAAACGTCTGTGTAAGAATAGATATATAACAGCACGTGTCTAGCTTGCCTGTAGTTAAGATTGGTATAATTTTTATAAAAACAAGTGCCCTGGCAAAGAAATTAATGTCAATTACAATGTAGATGCGGCATTGAGTATTTATTGAATAAAAAGAATGGCAGATCCAGTTTGGCAAAATGTAAGGTTCCTAATTAATATTTTATGCATATTATCATAAATAGTAGTGTGCAAACATAAAGCTAATTGGTACTGTTCTTCAAAGCCGTATCATCCCAATCTAATCCTTGCCTTTCAATAAGTTCAGAGGCAATTAATAACCATCAATTATGCAACAAATGCAAACAGAAATGTTGCCATATTTATGATTTCAGTTCCTTGCTTTGCTGTCAAAAAATTCAACAACGTTAAATATTACTACTCTGCTTTTTTCTTTGTACGGTTTTTCCCTTCATGATGACTAGGGCCCGGAACTTTATGTTATAACATATTTTTTATTTCGCATCAGATCGGATACTGGGGTGAGATCTTTACATATCTGATGAAAATCAGTCGAAATAGACAAACTTCATAAGGCATATTTTCACATATTTTACTAATTTCGTGTTGTTACAACATAGTTCTTCAATTTTCTCGAAATGGACATATTTCTGTATAATTTCGTAATTGTCTTGCATATAATCGGTTATTTTATAATTTATTTATTTTAATTTTATAATTCGTACCTTTAGCACAACGGATAGTTCATATTATCGATGGCAGGATAAGGAAATTACGAACGAAGAAATTAAAGCAGATGACATCTTCTTACCAACTAGTACAGAACAAAAATACCCCCCTTTTATAGCGAGCTGCCAATTATGCTTTACTTTCCACAAAGGTGTAAATCTGACATAATAGCAAATAACATTGTGGATAATTGCAGTGAACCTCACAATATATTGTCAGTATTTTCCCACTACATTATATGGTTAAAGGGATTCTGTCTTCATTTAATACCCCACCCACATCGTAGTCTATCTTCCCTGGAAGATACTGACATCCCGCATAAGGAGACATTCGAAAGTACTATTGTGCAATTTTTTGGCTTTACTGGGGATACTTCTGAATTTTTCTGACATATTTTTAATTTTTCATGACATATTGTTCCATTTTTATAACATAATTCCATACATATTTTAAAGTTTTATAGGACATGAAGTCCCGGGCCCTAATGATGACACAAACTCGGCCCTAACTAAAGGTGTCGATGTGCTGAAGAATGCCTCGCCCAAATTTGACAACAGCGCCACACGGTTTTCTCATTTTGGTCAAGCTGTAGGCTACATGTATGGGCAGAGAGTAAGCGAGGTATAGCTCTATCATAAGTGCATTAAGAATCGAACGCCATAGCTCAATGCAAGAGCCAGTTAAGATTTCTGTATCGCATCGTAAAGGATACCGGACGACCCAATCTTGCATAGAAACGACTCAAGCAGGGAAAATGCGACCGAGACATTGAATACAAACGGCTGACTCTTGTTCAGCTAAACTGGAAGAGCCTTTTTTTTTTATCGAGGACACAAAAACAAGAAGGAAGTGCTTAAAAGAGGTAGAGGAAGAATGAAGGAAATAAAATGGGAGGAGGGGGCGAGCTGTAAAAGACGTTGAGATGGAGTGGTGATTGTTGTCCGGTTCATCTGCGACACCTGCCCCCAGTCGACGCAAAACGGCGAGTCCACACACGTGACGTTCGTGGCTGTCTCTGTGGGTAGTCCAGTCAAAAAAGAAGAAGGAGGCGTTAACAACGTTACCCCTCTTCTCCCCTTATATTTTTGTCTTATGTTCCCAGAAGAATGCCCATCGTATTATAGGCCGATGGCTGTCTGGGAGCTATTTTTTTGTCAAAATGGAACCGTTTTCCCTAATTTTGCTTTGCGTTGAACTTGAATCATATTAATAAAACAATACTTGGAATGGCAGGAGTCGTCTGAGTGAGTACTCATGGGAGTAGCCGTGAATGAGAAAAAATGTCTTGCTCCCAGCCTGTGTTGGTGCCAGTAGAGTGCAGACATTTCTTTTCATTGTTATTCCAATTGCGGCGTATTTCTTTAATCGATTACTGCATTTTACGCATCCAGGACTATTCATAAAAATAACTAGATATAACACCTTCTATAGCAACCATCATTACAAAATAATTCAAATACTGAGTAAAGCTCACGCATAAGATACTACAGGGTGTATCAGAAGTCCCTTACCACCCCTGGTAAAATCCGCAGTGATGTTATTTTCATGGAATTTGATATGGGCGATACAAAATAGGCCTAGAGGGACACCTTTTGGAGTATGTCACGGGAACGGCCGCCATCTTGGTTCCGCCATCTTGAATTCAACTTTTTTTTATTTAAAATGATAGGTGGGTCATGTGATACACAAACATAGGCTAGAATTTCGTCTTCGAATGTTTTGGTCTGACTTCTCCGGTTCTGTCACGTGACCCGGCTTCAGGAAAAGCGCGCTAGGCTTACTCCTCCCCCTTCATACCTCCATGGTTTTCTCCCACTGCTGCCTTGTACAAGAGATTCCCGATACAACAACGGCGAAAGAAACAGTAGGCGAATTGTCCACCACCATTTTAATTCGGTCTGTATTACACATTGTGATGATAATGAATTGAAATAATGACGTCAATAAGCAGAGAACAATGCCTGCTTCGAACCAACATAGTTTCATTCCTTAAAACAACACAGAATCAACTCCAATAAAATAATTAACCCCTCACACATCTTTCCCGTTTCATACTATTACCATTTTTTTTTTAAAAAAAAAGGTACATATTGATCTTCTTCCGTTTAGCTACTGTTTATTTTCTTGTTTAGTGTGTTTAACTCGTTCTTTTTCGAATGTAGTTGTTTCGGGAAGAGCTGGAATTGTAAATGTGGATGCTACATAGCTGCCTTCTAGGGTGGGGCATACACAATAAAATATTCCGTATATTTTGAACTTTCCACGATTAAAAATAGTTATCTGGGGTAATTTTAAGCTATAAGTCAAACAGAGATGTCACTAGTTTTTAGTAGAACATCTATAACTTGTATTTTCTGACCTAAAACCTTCCAAAAAGCAGTCTGTTGTAAAATATCTCTGTTGTTCGAATTTTGCAACTTACATTCGTATCACAAACGTACAATGAAGCATACAATTAAAACAACTAGTTCCTGTTTCGAAAGTAAACTGGTTATCGGTAGAAACTTTTATTATAATCTGTTCTTTCGGAGCTTCTTGTCACTAGCATGGCACTTTTAATTCTTCCAAGATGACAAATGGAGCAACCAGATCGTGTGGAGCGGATGTGACATCAGGCACCTGTTTTTCCAAACGAGGCCAACAGGAAATGTGTACACTCCTGAGTTCGTGAGCATGCCTTTTGCAAAGATAGAGTTGTAGACCTAGTCCCATTATATGCTAAGCCTGCATCACACGGAACTGGATTTCCAGTAGGTATGCCCTAGTTGGCGCTGGACTGACTACTCATTTGCTAGTTTTCGCCTCACACGATACTTATCAGCGTACTTGTCGATATACTTTCGTTCCCATACGAGGGAAGTTGTAATGGCGACCGGGTGAGATGTAAACAATGCATCACTTCACATTTTTAAAAGCCGACAACTATTCAACCGAGAGGAATAACGTTTCGTGTAAAACGTTATTAGGTATAAAACAATGGCGCTGCTTAAATACATACTTCACAACGTTTACTGTACACGTATAAAAGAATACTTTAGTTGTTTCAAATGTAAACACCGTGCACTCAGCATAGATGGTGTAACTCGACGTGTCTTGCATGCTGTATACGTTATACATTGCAATCGCATAAGCTAGCCGGGAACTATTTACATAGCATTTTTGCTAGCAAAAATGTTAAAGGAAAAACTTTCGTCTTAAAGCCGGCTTAATGATGGAGTAGCAATTTGAAGAATATTGTAGAAGAAATACTGCTTTGTGCTTTTATTAAAAATTAAACAAAAGTATGGACTAGAAATTTGCTCGAAAAAAATATGGTAATCAATGGGTACGTTCCGAAAGTCTTAACGAAACGAACGCATTCAAGGAAAATAACTGGGCTCGTGAATCTGGTGAAACCAGTTATTTTACAGACTTATGGCACACTCTAGGCGGAAGCGCAGGCGCAGCGTTTTGTTTAGAGAAAGTTTCTGCATGACGTCAGCGGAAGGAATGTCCTTGTGGCAAAAATTAACTCTACTGTAGACACTGTTACTCATTTTAATCACATTCTAAGAACGGTCAAGGGATACTCATCTTGTGCATGTTGCTTCATATCGGTCTCTGTTAAAATTATAATACATTTTCTGAACTAGTGCAGTTTGAATCCATCAGCACGCGCAATGTCTGAAAGCAGCAGACGCTTCTCACCGAACAAACAAGCCTCCTGGCCCGTGCGTTTGGTGAATCTCGTTCTTGCACGAAACGCACGGAAGCACTTATGGAACATCCAGTTACCATAACTCCTTTAACGCGTTTAACTCGTGCGACTTTCGGAACGGGCCCAATGCGTACCGAACAAGCTTTTTGATGAACTCGGGTATGCATATTCATACATGAGATTCGCCGGATTCATTCACACACCAAAAAAAAGTCAAACATTTATTAACTAGTCTGTGTTTATTAATACACTTGATTTTAATTTTCAGCTAATCATATTTGTCATGTACACATCTCATCGCTTTGCATGCATAAGAACCTAAATATTAATGAACTGAACACGAATGCACTGCACTTCATCTCTTTACTTTTTTCTTTTATCGAGATACGGAGACAAAAACATCTCGCACTCGGAAACCACAGACAAAAAACGCTCCTTTGCAAACTCACAGATTATCTTCACATGGCCAAACTTTGCTCTGATTGGCTGTTCCACAGAATCCAGTCGAGGAAAGCAAGTAGCAATTAGAACATGTCCTATTCCCCCAAAACCAGTCAAGCAGTCAGCCAGGCAGCCATCACATCCGGACAGGTAGTCAGTTCAGCGTCAACTAACTGCAAATCCAGTTCCGTGTGATTCGGCCTTTATTCTTTGCGTTTAAGCTACTTGGCAGTGGCTGGTGAGTTTGTGAATTCCGATCCTGACAAAAAAAAAGCGTGATGTGTTCCTGGTTGTCCTGATCGGCAGAACGCTGGTAGAAACCGAAGATGCGATTTTAACATAGACCTAACACATTCATCCCCCTTGCCCGGAATTTTACATCGTTCACTTCAAACTAGAGAAAAAACAAATATATTATTATTTGCAGAGCAAATAAAAAAAATACAGTTTAGTTATTATAGTGGAACCACAGGGAAAAAGTCTTGCGCAGAACCGCAACGCGCTTGCGGGTATGAGAGAGGGCAGGAGGGAAGGAGCCTTCAGTGCGGTCCGAGTCAGTGTTGCCAGGCCTATTCATTTCTCGGGAGATTTCCTTAATAAACTGTTGCTATGGAACCACCAAGGACCTGCTCAAAAACGCGTTTCCTGCTCATGTTACTTGGACATTTTGACGTGCATAAGGGAAGACGTAGAATGGAGTACGTGAAACTCCACTCACCCATGAAAAGTGCTGTTTGTACTGTGAAATTATGGCAAACGCTACTCAATTGTGCTAGAACATAATGATAATAATAATAATAATAATAATAATAATTATTATTATTATTATTATTATTATTACTATTATTACATTACTATTTTTAAATGGTTGTATTTTATCCCAACCCAAAATCTATTTCTATACTGATTATTTTAAATCGCTTTTGTGCCTCTACGGGTAAGTACGACGGCCGCCACCCGCCCCCTTTTCCGGAAAATGAATGTTAACCTAAAAGTATATATTATTTCAGACATATAAGTTGATTTCAGTCACAGTAATTCAAGCGGTGTTTTCGACGGGGCACTATTACGGGGTAATATGCTTCGTTTACCCCCTGGAAAAATACTTTGCTTTGCTTGCCCCTTCCTGGAAAAAATCTGCGGCCGTCTGAGCTTAGGGGGCAATTGCCCCCTTACCGCCCAGTGCGTACGCCCATGCCTCTCTCCTCGAGAACGTTATTCATCCGCTACTATTAGATCTTTTCTTTTTTTGGTAGATCATCTGATTTACCCAAGAAACAATCTCCCGATTTTTCAAGTCTGACCTGGCAACACTGAACCGAAGCCCCGAGAACGGCAGGAAAGATGCGCGAACGCTTTTGACCGAAGGTTCTTTTCCTTGGAGTTCGATCTATAGTATCTTAGAAAAATAATTTAAGGTGAGTTAGCTCGAAAAATTAAGTGTAAAAATGCAGAAACCAAGTCAGAACATCATGCTTTCATTTTATACCATTCAATACATCAGAATAAATGTTTTGGGTTACAGGTTCGAATTTCGGCCTGCGTTTGGATATTCTTTGTGGGTGTCCTTTCATCAATTTTCATCATCACTCATCCTTATCGTCGCGAGTAGTCAAAAGTGAATGGAGTGTAAAGGGAGACCTTTTCCGAAGACACTCAAATGCCACCCTCCGTTCCAGTAGTACACCCTGGACTGCATTTGCAGACTAGCGAGGCTCTGGCGTCTGGATTCACAGCCAGTATAATCCTCCGTGGGGCTCGTGTTGTGTCGTCCCTTTGTGTTTCTGAGTGTTCCTTCATCATCTCATCTTATCACCATTATTTAATCCTCATCTTCCCGATTAGCCAAAAGTTGCAGAAAATGGAAGTAAAATAAACTAAATCAATCAAGCAAAAGTGGCAGAAAAGCTACACTAAATAACAAAAGTTAAAGAAACAAATCAAAATACAAGTTAATACGAGTTTTCCAAATTTCAGTTGTTGTTTGTTTTGTTTCTTTTGTGAGTAGTTGCATATAACGTTCAAGACTAAAATTTCCACCTAACATACCAAGATTTTTTTCCATGAGATGTTTAAAAGTAGGGTGACCATACATCCCGTTTTGACCGGGACAGTCCCGTTTCAGAGGTGTGTCCCGGTCGTCCCGTCCATTTTATTAAAAAACTACTATGTGTCCCGTTTTATAAAAATCTAGGAGTTATCTTGAAAACCAAGTCTAAATTTGAGAGAGATTTCATACTAAAAGAAGATGTTTGGTATGTGTCTCGTTATTTGTAGAGCAATGAATAAGCATGCAGTTTCTTTACGGAATTGCAATATGAATTTATATTTCCTGCTCAAAAGGAAAATCTAGAGTTGTGTTTTCTGATATGTGGGATAAGGTTTTCGGGGAATTTTATGAGCGGTTGGTGAAGAATAAAGCTTCTCTCAAGAAGATTGGTTCTTCTTCTAAATACCATAGTCTGGCATTACTCAACTTCAACATCAAAGGTTGATCAGAAAGGACGAGAAACGCTATGTAAGTTTCACCTAGATTATAATAATGCCTTTTGACAATGGGAGAGGATATAATTCATTTATTGTTTATGGTATATCATTTATGTGATCCATCCTATAATAATTAATAATAACAATAATTGTATAATTAGAGTTGACGAGCTGTATCTCTGCGGGTGACCTTGCCTAATTTGCGCAGATACATGTCCGTAGATGCTACCTATTCGCCGTTGAGTGGTCGACAGCTCTTACAAAGTTAGAGGAGAATGATACCCATTGGCTAAGGCAGCCGGTAGCTTCTCCCTTTGCTACTGCGCAGCCAGTCGTGGTCAAGGTTCAGCCGCAAAGATACAACTCGTCCACTCTAGGCTTAACCGATTTTTCAGGGAAAAAAGGGGGTACACTGTTCTCTTTGTGATGTCCCGTTTTGGTGTCAAAATATTATGGTCGCCCTATTTAAAAGTTAATGACGAAATAGAATAATTATTCATTTCGCCAAATCAAACTGTATGAAATGTGAAAAATATTACTAGAAAACACTTGTGCCGGATACTAACTCATTTGGTTAATCCTCCCCCAAGCACATAATAACAATAAGTAATGATATACTATATAAATGTATAATAATTATTATTTGAATATAAGTATTTTTACTGCCTTGTTTGTTTTGTACTGTTAAATTGTATCAACAGCCAAATTCCATTACAAAAACCTCTGAAGACCACATGTTCAGTGATTTATCCACACACCATCAACAACCCCCTACAATTTTTCACAAGGGCCCAATTGACGGTAATTTTGGAATCCCCATAAAACGACCTCACACCACTTTTCCATCAAATGAAAAATTCTGTCCGTGCTTAGTTCCAACCAACAAATGGAACCGATTTATTGCACACTCTCTTTCGCTCTATGTTTATCGTTGCCTCTCACTGACTTCCGTTATTTTATTTATCCTTCCCCAGCAAGGGTGGGGGGAGGGGGGTTAATTTTTAAGAGTTGAGAATTCTGTTGGAAACGGACGCTCAGCTCAAAACGTGACGTTTCAACTTCTGATAGGCTGACCTGGCATTTTCTGTTTCTCTCTCTTTCTCTCTCCCTAGTCCATGATTCTTTCCGGCTTACACGGTTTTAGAGCCCTATCAACATGCGGGCCTAATCATCGTCATCTTCACCTCTACCGGCCAGATGCTACGATGGCTACACTGTTGCCAGGTTTGCGCGATATCGAATCAACCGACTCTCGTGCTGCATTTTTTCACGAGGGTAGTGGATAACATTGATTTCAGTAACCCTTTTTGGGATGGATTGATTCTCCTTGATTTCCCCCTGTCTTTTTGTTTGTGGCAGTGTTGCCAAGTATAGGTTCGGATTTAGGTGTTGCTCTTTTTTGTTGCTTGATGTCGTTGCTGTGCTGGACTTTTGACCTTCACCAGCCAAGTCGTAATCGGAAATTCCTCTTCCTTCGACTAACCGCTTGATATTCTGGGAAAATTACATCTCTCTAGAATTGCTTTCTGAAGCATTCGAGTGAATCTTCGCGTGGTTTACTTTCGGTGTTGTCTAGATTATCTGTGATAGATAATAGGGTTAGAGTGCCACAAAACCTTTGCAAATATCTAGACAACAGCAAAAGAAAACCACACGGATGTTCTAGAAGGAATTATAAAAAAGACTTGATGAAATTGATGAAGTGAACCTCGCAGAGAAACACTTATGCCCAGAACGGGGCTCTAACTTGAAAGACCATGTTAACATCACTGAACTGAATCAGACACCAAAATGGTGTGCTTCTTTTACACACTTCTAGAGACACTAATTACGAACACACTGTAGGGGCATGGCTCCCACCAACCTCCTTTGGGAACGCCACTACTCACAAAACGACGCCTTTTTTCGTGTAAAGAATTGATATTTCACATCGGTTTAACAGCTCCCTAGGATAAGTAAGATAAATTAATTACATTATAAGTATATTCTACGAGGGCCGAATGAAAAGTAATGCGCCCTACTTTCTAATGTCAGTAGATGCAACACTGACGGAGTACAAACACTCCTTTATTGCTTGAGCTCTGTACTTTCGTTTCCGTGTATCACGAGCTGTTTTTTCGAGGTTGTGAGCAATTCAATCTCTTGAAATTTAGCGGTCTCGAACGAGACAAGCCTGAGTCTTTCCTGGCAATTCTGTTTTCCATCACAGATATCTAGAAGATAGCGATAAAAATCCACTAAATGTTATCTCTGAATCGATAGTAGTTTATGACTAGACGTCGGATTTTAGGCTTTTATCCTATTTTTTCCTTTGCAGGTAAATAAGAAATAACAAGTTATATCGGCATTTCACAAAAAAATGAAACAACTGACTAAGTTTCATAGTGCCTAAAATAACCTATTTTGCTTGTTAGAACCTATTTTAGGTTTATGTGCCTAAATTAAACCTTTTTTTAGGTTTTTATACATTTTTTAGGTTTTACATAATTTTTATATCTCACAGAGGTATTTACTAGGTTTGGTGGCGAAATAATTCCATGACTGGCATGTTTGAAACATGTTTCCTGACGATTTCCCTCCTTCCAAGTACGAGGGGCGATCAGATTGCTCTGACCCTGACATAGAAAGAGCTGCAATAGGGTTTCAATTTTTTTTATTATTTTTCAGCATACCCCCCGCAACTCCAATGCACTTTTCCCATCTGTGCTCCAACGCCTGGATACCTTGCAAAAAAAATTCTTAGGACTGGTCCTCCAACCATGAGTCCACAGCCCTTATCACCTCAGAATCATCAGAAAATTTTTGCCCACGAATGTCATTCTTCAAATGGAAATCACTGGGGGCCAAATCTGGGGAATAGGGTGGGTGTGGCAGCAATTCGTTCAATGCATCTGCAATAGCGGCCCTCACAATGCGTGAGGTGTGGACAGGTGCATTGTCATGGTGAAGGAGCACACAGCGAGTGAACATACCATGCCTGTTTTTCTTGATGGAATCACTTAATTTCTTGATTAGATCACTGTAGTATGTGCCAGTGATTGTTTGGCCTCTTTGTAGATAGTCCACAAGAAGGACACCCTTGCAGTCCTAGAAAATTGAGGCCATCACTGTAAGATTGAATGAAACACCCTCCCTTGCCCGGGGAAAACAAATGCTACCACTACCTAGATAGAGGCGGCAAAATCTCCCTCGGACAAGCGAAATAGCGTTACGGTCCAGGTTAAGTTCGTGTGTAGGAACCGGTGACCAACAGTGCATAGTGATACGCCATATCGAATAAAAACAAAGACATATGTACTTTCAAATTACCACCTCTTTACCTGTAGCCGGGAAGCGGCTAGCTGCATACCTGAAAATCACGGGTAGCGACATGCATACGAAAATGATATAGCCCAAAATTAACATGAAAATAAAAAGTATATTCTATTCGTAACCAACAAAAATGGAATCATTACAGGTCCCCACACTTGCACTCTCACATTCTCTCTCAGATTCAATCCTCCTGGGGTTATCGACATTAGAAATTATACATGACCTGTACAGGTTTTATGACGACAAGCCCTAATTATTGCATTCTCAATTAATATTATCTTACTTTTTGTCTAATCAGGTCATTTGTGATTTTGCTCCAGTGCTACTTAAATCCTAGCCAGCCCTTACTTAAGTTCACCTTTTGTTTTTTAAAAAAGAAACTAGTCGGCGCGGTGACCATACATTACTTGACCAGTATAAACAAAGGCGTCTCAACGGCAATTACATTCACGTGGGCGGACGTTTTCCTTTTACAAGACCTCACGTGGTTCAGACATAACAAATAACCTCCGTTGAGTGACGCAAACATGTACTCTCTAGCAGGCGGGACTTAAACACTTCGCCGCGACGAGCAATTCACATTACCAGGCAAATACTTTAACAAATAATCACATATGCGACCGGACATAGCTAGCAGCGACACAGCGCTGACACATAAAAATGAACAAACCTCAAGTAGAATATGCAATTAAGCGGGCGGCGCTTTACTCTAATAGTACGCACTTTAAACAAATACAAAGGAGCACAAACAACAATGAATTTAAGATCATAAAAAAATATCACAAGGAATAAGAAAAATTGACCTGAGACGAATAGATTACAAATGACAAGCGCGACGGGAGTTTGATGTAAAATTTCGAGTTGAGTGGGCGTTTTCCAAATGTCGACGAATTTCAAGGGCGTTCTCTAAATCAATCGGGCCGTCACGTGTTAAGGTTCACACAGATGAATACTTTACCATCTCTCAGCTCCCGGGGTGCATCCTGGCGTCTTTATGGGCGATTGAAAACACATAGTATCCACGCGAAAGGTTTCCTTGGTCGCGACGATGGAGATGCGAAGAGGATCCAAACACCTAGTTTCCCGGCTCCTCTTCCTCTCGGGATCGGTGGATCTCCGTGGTATGACGCGGTTCGGACGTCGCATCTGAGCGGTCGTTGTAGGCGTCGTCGGCGCCGTCGGGGCGTCAACATCTCTCTCTACGTCTCTCTGTCGCGGCTGGTAAGCGTCGTCGGGACGTCAACGTGGTGGATGGTAGGCATCGTCGGCGTATCAATGGGGCGGCGTTCGACGTTCTCTCTCTCTCCATGGCGGCGGATAGGCATCGTCGGCGTATCAATGGGGCGGCGTTCGACGTTCTCTCTCTCTCCATGGCGGCGGATAGGCATCGTCGGCGTAGCTTCTTCTGACATCAGGCGAATCGACGTAACGCCCTCATCTCCTTTCTTCCTCTAGCCCGCCATAGTTTCCGGTGTTCCTTGTTTCTCAAAAATTATAAATGGCGTAAGGTAATCACGGAAACACGTTTCGCTTCAACTTCCCCCAGCGGTTGAGGTAGGCGCACTCGTGTAGACTTACTGCCTATCACACACACCGGTGTTCGCACAACACAACAAAGTCCACTGTACACGGAAGGTGGCACGAAGGTGCTCTCGTTCCAAGAATCGCGGCAAAACTGTATCTGGAGAGGTAGCTCGGAGCTGCTCTCGCTACAAGGATCGCGGTAAGACTGTGTGTCGAAAAACCATGTCCTTCGTTTTATTCAGATTTTGAAAAACGACGCTATGCGCACGTTGGAGTGACGCTTCCGAAGGGGTCAGTCCACTTTGCTCTATTGTCTCCAAACTAGGACGTACCGTGTCCGAAGTTGACTTGCGCGGATTAAGCTTCCGCCTGGCTGTCGCCCATAGCTCAACTGCAATCGCTGCCCACAAACTGATCAATTAGAACCGATTTGATCTGGCGTCCGTAATTGTCGCTTGATCGTGACGAAACTCCACATATCCGTCCTTGCACACATGCCGCTGCGCTGGTATAAGTTTCACATGAATCTGACCGTTGGAAACCGAGATATTTAAATGTTTGTCATTACGGTCGAATTTCCTAAGCTTTAGCCGCATAGCGTGACCCTTCAGGTGCTCGCCCTTAACACAAGCGGATGTCTCGTTCCTCCCGTCGGCTTGGCAAAAATCAAATATGTAATCTCACAAATTAAAACACTTAACACTTTGAATCAACTCGTCTTTTTACCGCTACATACATGAATAATAATGATAATAATAATGACGGTAAATCTGACTGTCACAACCTCGCCCTTCTTCTTCTTCCAAGGATTTCGTAAGCGTGAAAAATTCGCTCTACACAGGGACAGAATTTTTTTTGTTACAAATCCTTGAACACTCTGTATATAAAAATTGGCAAACAAATATATGAACACCCTGTATATAAATTGACAAACAAATACATGAACACCCTGTATATAAAAATTTACTCTCCGCACTGCACTGACACTGAACTTTCGGTTACTTAACACATATAATAACATCCTGAATTTAAACATAATATGGAGAGTATATATATATATAAAACAAGAACAAGATGTGAGCATTTACGTGTCAGCTTGCGCTCTTACGTCGCTCGCTCTCTCGTATCTGGGCGAACCGTGTCTCGAACTTGGCCTGTTCAGGTCTCTCGCTGGGCTCCATTGCGTCCTCGCTCCACGGCGTCCTGCATCTCCCCGATCTGACTCCGGGCTGACCGATCTGCTATCCGCGTGGCGCTGATAAAATCCATCCCGGACTTGGCCGTTTTGAAAAAAACCGTCGTTTCTCCTTGGCGACGCACGAGTCGGACCTCCACGCCGTCTCCTGCCTCTGAACGGGCGTCTTCGTTGTGGTGAAGGTGGATCTTGCAGCTGGCGGTTCCTTTCAGCCCCTGGAGCGTGGTGCTGTCCTCTCCATCCCTGCTGGACTAGATGAACGCGCGGGTGTTTATTCCGGTGCGACGAATCATCTTCCGGTCGGCGCCGCTTGCTAAACTTCTCACCCCTGGTTTTCTGCCTCTCCTCCTCGCACTGAAACAGGTTTTCCAGTGTGAGGGACATCGCGTCGGCGTCAAACACGCATGCTCCATTGAGATGACGACGAATCTCGTGTGGAAAATGGTACACCAGAGCGGCTATTATCTCCGCCGTGGTCATTTGGGGTTGCAGAGACTTGAATTCATTGTAACGTTTCCAAAAGTACTGGGCATACGTGAGTCCTCCGTCCCTGTCGTATCGTTCGTTTCGCACCTGCATCAGCATCCTCTCGACCTGCAGGGGACGTTGAAAATAAGCGAGAAACGCTTCTTTGAACTCCTCATATGAATTGAAGTTCCCCTCGTTCCTGTCCATCCAGTTCTTGGCCCGGTCCTGCATTAAACCTTTCAGAATCAGAAGCCTATCCTCGTCCGTCAGACATAACTCACGGGCGGTAGAATTAAATTCCTCGAGGTACGTGGAAGGAAGGATTCTGTCAGCACCCGAAAATTTTTTGAAGTGCTTCCGGTATTCGGGCGGAAACAGAGCTCTCCTGGTGGACGGTGGGTCAAAGTGTAAATTTTCCTCTCCCTGCTCGCGGCGCGGACTCAACCGTGGTGACGCAGCGTCTTCTCTTCGAAGGGGGCGGGGCGTTCCTGGAGCTCGCTGGTCGCTTTCCCCGTTCGAACAAGTGGCGACGTCGGCTGCCGGTGGTGACGTCAATCTGGGCTGCCGCGACGATTGTGAAGTGCCGCTGCTAGTCACGCTCAGTTGACGCACTTTCATCTCGAGGTCCTCAATTCGTTCGGAGTTTCCTTCGGTTTGAACTAAAATTTCTCTCACTTGTCGCCCCAGGGAGTCTATGCCACGGTCACATGTCGCTTCCAGCTGCACGCATTGTCGGGCCATCTGCTGCATACCTTCCTCCTGGTCGCGCACGCTCTGAGACAGTGTTGCCATCTGGTTCTCTTGCCGGTCGATCCGCAAGTTGGTTTCGGTGATTTTGGCTTCGACACGGGATTCGCATTCCTGTACCCGAGTGACGAGTTCTTGCGTTATCACCTCACCGGAAGTACGGATGGTTTCCTGGAGGCGGTCTTCCGTCACTCGCATCTGGGTGCTGATGGCCTCTATCTTGCTTTGGGTGACCTCCATCTCGCTTCGCGTAGCTTCCATCTTTGATTCTAGCGAGGCTTCGATCCGCAGTAGCATCTCGATGATCTGTTGGGAGTTGGTACCACTGAGGCTAGCTGCTTCGTTGACCCGTTCCGCACCTCCCGGAGAAACCTGTTGCGCGCTGGTCTCATTGGCTTGCCCCCCGCTGTTCGGTAGACTGGTTTCTTCACGCGGACCTAACGGGACATCGCACCGGGAGCAAACGAGGCTAGCTGTGCCGACATTTTCACTTTCTGGGAACTCCTCGCTGCAGACATCGCAAATCACCCTTACGTCACTCATGTTTAAGTTCTCGATGCGGCGGTTGCGCAATCTCATGAAATCAAATATTCAACCCTCGGTCGACTTTCAATGCTCGCTGACAAGCGTAAACGTGAGCGCTCACAATATATACCAATATATATATTTAAACAATTCACAAACGAAAAAAGATAAGGGCGGTCGATTCCCCTTTTGCCAGAACTCAACTTAACGCCTAATGCCATATGCCAAACAAATAAAATTTTAAAATGCCTAACGCCTTAAGTAGCTGCCCTACTACCTTAACAAAATAAACGCCTAATATCTCAATTACCACCTCACGTCAAAAATAACACAATAAAATCTCACAATGAAACACAGTTACATGACACCAAAATACGCCTGACGTAGCCCTTACAAAAACGACATATACCTCTGCACTGAGGGTGCTTTCGATTTAAAATATACCGGTCCCTGTGTTCGCGGCGCCAAAAGTTGTAAGATTGAATGAAACACCCTCCCTTGCCCGGGGAAAACAAATGCTACCACTACCTAGATAGAGGCGGCAAAATCTCCCTCGGACAAGCGAAATAGCGTTACGGTCCAGGTTAAGTTCGTGTGTAGGAACCGGTGACCAACAGTGCATAGTGATACGCCATATCGAATAAAAACAAAGACATATGTACTTTCAAATTACCACCTCTTTACCTGTAGCCGGGAAGCGGCTAGCTGCATACCTGAAAATCACGGGTAGCGACATGCATACGAAAATGATATAGCCCAAAATTAACATGAAAATAAAAAGTATATTCTATTCGTAACCAACAAAAATGGAATCATTACAGGTCCCCACACTTGCACTCTCACATTCTCTCTCAGATTCAATCCTCCTGGGGTTATCGACATTAGAAATTATACATGACATGTACAGGTTTTATGACGACAAGCCCTAATTATTGCATTCTCAATTAATATTATCTTACTTTTTGTCTAATCAGGTCATTTGTGATTTTGCTCCAGTGCTACTTAAATCCTAGCCAGCCCTTACTTAAGTTCACCTTTTGTTTTTTAAAAAAGAAACTAGTCGGCGCGGTGACCATACATTACTTGACCAGTATAAACAAAGGCGTCTCAACGGCAATTACATTCACGTGGGCGGACGTTTTCCTTTTACAAGACCTCACGTGGTTCAGACATAACAAATAACCTCCGTTGAGTGACGCAAACATGTACTCTCTAGCAGGCGGGACTTAAACACTTCGCCGCGACGAGCAATTCACATTACCAGGCAAATACTTTAACAAATAATCACATATGCGACCGGACATAGCTAGCAGCGACACAGCGCTGACACATAAAAATGAACAAACCTCAAGTAGAATATGCAATTAAGCGGGCGGCGCTTTACTCTAATAGTACGCACTTTAAACAAATACAAAGGAGCACAAACAACAATGAATTTAAGATCATAAAAAAATATCACAAGGAATAAGAAAAATTGACCTGAGACGAATAGATTACAAATGACAAGCGCGACGGGAGTTTGATGTAAAATTTCGAGTTGAGTGGGCGTTTTCCAAATGTCGACGAATTTCAAGGGCGTTCTCTAAATCAATCGGGCCGTCACGTGTTAAGGTTCACACAGATGAATACTTTACCATCTCTCAGCTCCCGGGGTGCATCCTGGCGTCTTTATGGGCGATTGAAAACACATAGTATCCACGCGAAAGGTTTCCTTGGTCGCGACGATGGAGATGCGAAGAGGATCCAAACACCTAGTTTCCCGGCTCCTCTTCCTCTCGGGATCGGTGGATCTCCGTGGTATGACGCGGTTCGGACGTCGCATCTGAGCGGTCGTTGTAGGCGTCGTCGGCGCCGTCGGGGCGTCAACATCTCTCTCTACGTCTCTCTGTCGCGGCTGGTAAGCGTCGTCGGGACGTCAACGTGGTGGATGGTAGGCATCGTCGGCGTATCAATGGGGCGGCGTTCGACGTTCTCTCTCTCTCCATGGCGGCGGATAGGCATCGTCGGCGTATCAATGGGGCGGCGTTCGACGTTCTCTCTCTCTCCATGGCGGCGGATAGGCATCGTCGGCGTAGCTTCTTCTGACATCAGGCGAATCGACGTAACGCCCTCATCTCCTTTCTTCCTCTAGCCCGCCATAGTTTCCGGTGTTCCTTGTTTCTCAAAAATTATAAATGGCGTAAGGTAATCACGGAAACACGTTTCGCTTCAACTTCCCCCAGCGGTTGAGGTAGGCGCACTCGTGTAGACTTACTGCCTATCACACACACCGGTGTTCGCACAACACAACAAAGTCCACTGTACACGGAAGGTGGCACGAAGGTGCTCTCGTTCCAAGAATCGCGGCAAAACTGTATCTGGAGAGGTAGCTCGGAGCTGCTCTCGCTACAAGGATCGCGGTAAGACTGTGTGTCGAAAAACCATGTCCTTCGTTTTATTCAGATTTTGAAAAACGACGCTATGCGCACGTTGGAGTGACGCTTCCGAAGGGGTCAGTCCACTTTGCTCTATTGTCTCCAAACTAGGACGTACCGTGTCCGAAGTTGACTTGCGCGGATTAAGCTTCCGCCTGGCTGTCGCCCATAGCTCAACTGCAATCGCTGCCCACAAACTGATCAATTAGAACCGATTTGATCTGGCGTCCGTAATTGTCGCTTGATCGTGACGAAACTCCACATATCCGTCCTTGCACACATGCCGCTGCGCTGGTATAAGTTTCACATGAATCTGACCGTTGGAAACCGAGATATTTAAATGTTTGTCATTACGGTCGAATTTCCTAAGCTTTAGCCGCATAGCGTGACCCTTCAGGTGCTCGCCCTTAACACAAGCGGATGTCTCGTTCCTCCCGTCGGCTTGGCAAAAATCAAATATGTAATCTCACAAATTAAAACACTTAACACTTTGAATCAACTCGTCTTTTTACCGCTACATACATGAATAATAATGATAATAATAATGACGGTAAATCTGACTGTCACATCACCTTCTTGGCTGACATTTGCACCTTGAACTTCTTCGTTGGTGGAGAATGTGGGTGTTTCCACTCCATGCTTTGTGATTTTGTTTCTGGGTCAAAGTGATGGACCCATGTTTCATCCATAGTTACAAATCGGGCAAGGAAATCGTCTATATCAGCATGAAACTTGTCAAGATGTTCTTGACTGATGAGCACTCGGGTGCGCTTCTGATCTGGGGCGAGGTTTCGAGGGACCCATCTTGCACCAATTTTTTTCATTTGCAATTCCTGGGTAATTATGTTTTGCACAGTGCCATATGACAGGCCACACATATCAGCAACATGATGGATAGTGACTCGACGATCCTTCAGCACGATATCGTGGACTTTGTTAATGTTTTCGGTCGTCATGGCAGTTTTTGGTGCTCCACCTGCATGTTCATCCTCACACGACTCTCTCCCACAATTAAACTCACAACACCATCTCTTCACCATACTGTATGAAGGAGCAGTGTCCCCTAGTGTATCCACCAAGTCCTCATGAATTTTGGATACAGTCCACTTCTTCTTCACAAAATATTTGATCACCGCTCTCACCTCAGTTTTCTCCATTCTGGCACATTGACACAACTTCACTCAGTTATACCCCTGTAAAAAGAAAAATGTACAATACTCAGACTTGCAATTCAGAATGAAAGCATACAAAGGATCACTAAACAATAACAAAGTAAAAAATCAATCATAACGTCATTCCTTCTATGTTAGGGTCGGAGCAACCTGATCGCCCCTCGTATATGATGTTTATCAAAGTTCTAAACAAAACAAAATGTCTGACGCACTTACCTGCACACAGTGGCAGCGAAAGGGGACAGTCCCCCCCCCCCTACTTTTTACCCCCGCACTATAGACTTTTAATGCTAAGTCTTGCCTACTAAGATAAAGTAAACTTATTGTCCCCCCTCCCCATTCTCAGCACAATCGTCTCTACTGCCTGCACTGTCCCAAGTGCAAACTTCTCATCTGTGCAGCCTTGTTCACTCTCGTGTCAGTTTGGTCCTTTTTGGCATTCACGCCTTGCGAAGTAATGTTTCAGCATTCAAATTTGCTTTAACTGATTGATTGATTGATTTGGTGTTTTAATTCCACTTTATGCACAGTAAGGCTAATCGGGATTGGACCTACAGTTTAAAGTGGGATCCGAACCACTATGTGCTTCCACCGGGTATCGAACCCGGAACCCCTTGATTACAATCTTTCTGTTGAATGATAATTTTCAGCTCATGAAATGATCCTCACAGACAAGAGGTGGAGTTTGAGTGTGGATAACGCAAAAGGATTCATGGTGGTCAATAGGACCATGAAATTATTCAAATAATTCATGGTTTTCAAGGCGAACTTTTCAAACATTCAAGGATACCAGTTTTCTCTATTCCAACCTTACGTATTACCGACCGTCATCCTCGCTTCCACACACAAAAATATTAACAATGTAAAGGGTTTGTATGATTCCAATGTACCAAAAAATTTACCGAATCAACTTCAAGATATATATATATTTTGCAATAATCTTCCGTCTGTCAGATAGATTGTTCTGCAAAAGATACTACCAAAGTTAACGGATTGAGAACATTTTGTTTAATTTTCCATGTAACTTTCTTCTTCTTCCTAAAAAAAAAATAATAATAATAATAAAAGCTAAACTGAGAGAAACTTTCCTTTATAAATTTAATGGGGTTTGAATTAATAAAAGTTGCAATTTTTTCACGTCTACCGAGAAAAAATGGGACTAGAGAAAACATCCGGTTGTACCTTTTTTCATGTCTTGCCAAAATTCATGAATAATTTCCAGAGCAAATAATTCACGCATAATTCCCGAAATTTAAGGAATTCCAAGTGAATAGCCACCCTGATATTGTGCAACAAATTATACATACGTAATTCATTTTTCATAGCAACAAGTAACTTTCTCTAACAGCACAAGTGCAGTATTATATAATTTGTAGATAATTTTGAAAATGATATAAAGAAATGAAAATTTGTTTAGAAAATTAATATTTGGTTATTATGGCTCTTGTGAAATTTTGTTTGTAAGGATTGTATGTAATCAGTATTTTTCAGGAATTTTGTACCAAATTAAGAATTTTTGCAATCTATTTCAGGATTTTTCGAGCCTAATTTAAGGTTTTTAGAAGCTATTTTAGGATATTTAGTGCCTATTTTAGGAACCTAAAAGCACATTTTTTAGAACCAAAAAATCCGAGTTCTATTTATGACACACTGACAGCTTGGTGAAGATAGTTTTCTCACAGCAAGAAAGGTAATGAAAGTGAGAAAACTTATGTTGAATTTGCTTATTTTTGTTAGATCTAGCAGTCAACATTCTTTTTTCTGTAGCTCCTGCTTGAAACAAATAGACACGTGGGAGCGAGAAATTGAAGCCCTTAAAGTGACAAATATCGTTTAGAAGTGCTCATACCGTCTGATGGTGCAGCTTTCAATGTAATATATACGATATTTTCGGAACGTTGATGCAGTAAATAAAAATATCAAAAAGTAGTTCTCTAAAAACATCCTTTCTCAGTACACAGGCAAAATTGAATTTTATTTTGGTCGATCTGTTCTCGAGATAATCGTGACCAAAGGCTTTACACAGGCGTGACAAGGAAAATGCTTATATCTTAGCAAGGGTATAAGATCACCTTAATAGAAACTGTAGCTTTCAAATTGAGCTGAGCCGATGCAACTTCGAACCGATGCCCTTACCGATTCCCACTGATACCGATGCCGAAAAATTGTAATAGGCCTAATTCAAAGTTGATCAAAATATTAGTTATATTAATTTGTAAGTATTCCACTCCAATTATATGCTTCAATTTATCAAGAGGTTTGCTTTCAAAAATTCAAGAATTACATCAGAAAATTAAAATATCACAAAATCCAGTTTTTCACACAAAACTGGTATGGAATAAACAGAAACTTAAAATATTATGTACTTTCCAGAATTAGAGCCTGCTAAATTGTTTTGTGGCATTTTTGTGCACCTCATGAAAGACCAAGACCCCCGATATTGGTAAATAAATTCCAATATTAGCTATCTAGAAAGTATCGATACTTTCCGATACCAACACCATTGCTCGATTAGTTCATTGACAAAAGCGATAATGTACTTCTATGGGTGTAATTTCTCTAAATATGGGGACGTTTCTAGGCGCATTTGGAAGTAATTTTCAATTGTTTCGTGTGCATGAGCACATCACCTACACATTTGCTTCCGCGCTGTAACCATTTCAAGCCAATGTTGGGATCTAGAAATACATTTCGGGTGGGAGGGGGGCGACCAAGTGTCTCAATAATAATAGTAATAGAATAATTAAATTAAACTAAAATAATATTAATTAAACACGCAAATTAATTAATATTGTATTGTTATTATTACATGAATAGGTCAAAAGATGGGAAAAGAATAGATAAAAAGAGCATATTCATTTTGTAGGTTACGTGTAATTGATCGCCAAAATTTGCATAAAAATAAATGCCGTGGCAAGGAAATCAATGTCAAATAGATAAAAAATATAATATTTATTGAATGACAAAAAAGGAATTAGATCCAATTGAAATAGGCAAAAATAATTGAGGATTAAAAGTGGTAAACGTTGTAAGTGCCAAAAGCGAAAGTGTTGGGAAATCGCATCGTTCCGCACATCAGCCCGTAAGAACGTTCACACTAGTGACCTCTTTACACGCCCTTTGAACTACTTAGAGGGCTACCAGCCACATTTCACGTTTACCACACATAAAGCATGGCACATTTCACAGTTTAACGTGGAAAACGGTGTTTGAATTATTGTGGCACTTACAGCGTTTACCAATTTTAGTCTTCAATTGCACGATGATCACTTTTAATTGCCTATTACAATTCACGAAAAGTAAATTTACTGATTAATATTTTATGCATATTATCATGAGTAGTAGTGTGCATAAATGTTCTTTGGTACCTACTGTCATTCATAGCCGTATGATCAAAATATAATCCTTGCCTTCCAATAAGTTCGACCGGAATAAATAATAATAAATAAAAGCAAGAAATATACAACAAATGCTAAACAAGTATATTTTCATTATTTAATTTTAGTACTAGGTAAGCCTTTCGGGGGTGGGGGGTCCGGACCCCCTGGAACCCCCTAAATACGTCCTTGTTGGGATGGCACCTAATGTTATCGTAATCTTTTTCACACACACGTACGCGTTTGGACCTCCCGTGGGTAGCTTTCAGACTAAAGTGACATGCGACACTTCTTACTTGGAAACGAACCTTCAAAAATAAATGCAACCTTTCATACCGAAGTAACACGACAACCTGCACGTGACACTTGTTCGGACAGTGCCTTTTTCTTACCATAGGGTCATTCCATGCCAAATCATCACAAAAAATGAACTTTTCAACCCGTCTCTGATTTTAATGACATTTGGTCAAATGTTACATGTGTAAAATCTTAGCCTTCAATGATGCACGGTGTTTGTACAGCAGGGTTGCCAACTTTATTAAAAAAATCAAATTTATGCTTACTAGATGAACAAAAGGAAAGTCAGAACTTTCCTTCTAATTCTGGTCTAACTTTCAACTTGGGCTTGTATTGAAGATAATGGAGCATAGCTTTCATAAAAAATAGTCTTACATGAGAATATTGAAATTTTCATTTCAAGGCCATATGATGTGACCTTTGACCTTGAATAACTAAAAAAAAGTATCTTCAATTTCTTTTAATACAGTTAAATGTAATGTCTGCTTGGTGTAAGTTTAATTTTGGGATGGCTTTGGGAACAGGCATGAAAAAAATCTGACTGTGGTATCTGCTACATTGAGGGATACACCTTACAGTCTAGTAATGTCGTCTGGGGAACTAATTCTAACAGAAATGAAACTAACTGCCTCTATAGTAAAAAAAAATGCGACGAAACCCATTTTGAAGAGTTTACTACTCTCTGGCCTCTAGGTTTGCCGCCATCTTGAAAAAATGGCGCCAAAATTTCACCTTGCAAATTTAAAATAATATTTTAGAAAAAGGGTGAATTTTACTCTAAAAGTGAAGATAATCAAAATGAAAGAGCAGAAAATATGATAAATTAGCGTTTCTGTTTGACAAAGCTAGCTTCAATCTCAATTAAGTTACTTCATGTCCTCAACAATCCTTTGAAATTTATTAAAATCCAAGATGGTCGGGTTTGGAGCTGTGATGAGTTGGCATGGAATCATACTATACCCTATCCCGAGAATCTCTGGAGCAAGGTCGCGCGTAATGGTAGAGAAGGGGAGAAAGGGAGTGGGCGGAGCGATCAGTACACGCTTCTTCAAAAACTGGGAGCAACAACCGCTCTTCCCACCCTCCATTCTATCCCGCTTCCTCGCACATGGTTAGTCAATTGATTTGCTTTATTTTACTTCGCTTCTTGTGCCACTTTTGGCTAATTTGCGAAGGTGAGGATGAGTGATGATATGATGAAATACATGCCCAGGCCGGGTTTTGAACCTGGGACCCCTGGAGTCGTAGCGCGATGTGATAAACCATTCCGCTACGTTGCCGGTTGTTCATTAGTCGAGTTACTACTTGCGCAGAGACTTGCTTTCATAAGCTCGTTCCATAAATTCCCGGGACAGAGCATAATTATCATCTTTTTGGGCTATTTCGATGTTCAGTTCCTTATCTAAACTGAATGACGTATGTAGCCGGGACAGTATCTTTTTTTGAGTCTCTGTCCCGATTTTTAAAACGTTAAATTGGATGTCAAAATGTCATTTTTTTGTGACAATGACTTATCGGCATAGAATTACTGCAACAATACTCCGCTTCCACCAAATGTTAAAGAATTAGGCGGAGTGGACATCCCAAATAAACATAGACACTGACTGGTCCCGGATTTAATCATGGCCTTTAGGATCTGAGAAGAGGGGAAATGGCTTGGTGACTTTTATAGTCTGCTGGCAACACTGTATCGCGTCCCCCTACAGATAACATGTGGCAACCATGCATGTAGTGTGAGGGACACAGGTGTTCGGACGTCAGGCAGCTTGCAGTTTTCCGTAATGCAGGATCGCTGACTGAAGAGCGCATCTCTTTCGAACCATCACATCCAGGGGAAAGAAGGGGCAGGAAGAGTGTCACATGTGCCAAACGAATATTTTTCCTAACGCCACGAAAGCAGAGGGGGTGAGGGGGGGCCTGCGGTGCGTCAATCTGGGGGCTTCCGAGATAATTAACATTAGGGAAATGACAGACTGATTTTAAGTGGCCCCTGCTATTGTATCACGTTGGTGATTTCGGGCCTCAAATTATGGCCGGGAACGTCAAGGGGTGGGGGGTGAGTCGTGTGGGGGATCGGTTTATACCTGGCACGTGGCAGGCACTCGCTACCAGCACCCCTTTCCCCCCTAACCTCATCCCCGCTTCCACCTCTCCCATCCCCAGCGACTTCCAGCTGAGGGTGGTTCAACCAAACGGAAAATGAAGCAGCTTCTATTTCACAAGCTACACGAAAAAAAAATATGGGCAGTGGAGTAGGTCGAGAAATAATCTCATGTACGCATATGCGTAAACGCACCAGGCTTTTTAATGCTTGCTTTATGGTTTAATCGGTGTGGAAGCACTGTGCGTAGGACGGCGTGAACTTGAGTAGATCGTTACCCAATGAGATGGTGTTAACAGTACCAGGATCTGAGTGCCTTTGACCTCCCAGGATTAACCCCGGTTATCTGCCTTTAGCGGGGAAGTCAAGACGGCCGGCAGGGTACTGGACCAGCCAACTTGTGGGGACGAGGGGGAGGGGCAGGATCAAAAGGAACAGAAATATAAACACAGATATTGGAGAGGAGAGAATAACTTTGAACGCAGCCCTCGAAGAAGAATGGTGTACTTCTATATAAAGTTCACCTTACTTATCCTACTCATTTTATCGCACAGCAGCACAAGTGTGTGTACAGTACACACAAAATCTGCACCAGGGTGATATGGATGGTTCGGAACGATCGCCCACGACCGGTTTTAATTCGCGGATAGGCACTCCAGCTGTTGGTTACTTTCCGTTTGATTTCAGTTAAATGAACCGTGCCTTGCTCGCTGTTCGATGTGAGTTTCCTTCCATTATTGGTGCAGCGTTGACGATCTCGCCACCGACGGTCACAGGTTGAGTCCTAGCGTAGGCACGTTTGTTCCTTCGCGAGTGTCCCTTAATCTAATCATCATCTATCATCATGTTCGCGATTGGCTTAAAGCTGGACACCCACCGCGATTGAAGAGCCAGAGAGAAATACATGTAATCAAGTGGAAACTCGCCCACTGAGGCAGAAGCGGGGTGAAATGCTTCCTTCCTGGAGATGTATACGGACTTCTGGAGCTGAAAAGTTATCTTCGCTCAGTTTCACTTATATTCCAATGGATGATATTCAATGTGACGTCAGCGGCGCAGAGCATGATGGGAAATCTGATCCAAACGCACGCAGTCCGGCAAACATCACCAAGCGTGAATGCAAAGCATGAAAACGACCCGTTGTTTACCACTTTTAATTGTATAATTGGAGATTTTCAAATGAAGTTTCCATTTCGTGAATACATTGTGTGTGTGTGTGTATTGTGTATGCCATTATGTATTAATTGCGAGAGAACGTCATACCTGCATACAGTTTCGCCGGTGGCTAAGATAGCGTATTTTTTCCAATCCAGGGTGAAATATCAAGTACTGTGTTTAACGCTTGCCGGAAACATGGCAGCGGGCGTGATTTCGCGCAATTAATTGTGGGGGAAGTTGTTCGCTGAATATCATCCATTGCGCAAGGATGCGGCTGCGGCAGAACGTTTTATTTTTACACTCTTCGTCAGTTTTCGTGTGTCTTCGGGTGGTCTCGCCAGTAAGACCATGTGTATAGTTGAGTCACAGCTAGGATTTGATAGCAAGAAAATAGAAATATTATTTCTACGAAGCTTTTCGACATTTACTGCAAAAGCCAATTAAAATTATGAAGCTTTATTATTATAATTTGCCCAAGAATTAAATTTGGCAAAGTTTCTGATACTGACAGGCTTCCAAGGGGCATTCCAGCGTTACGTGTGTGACATTTTACACACAAAATTTAAGGTTCTAGACATGAGATTGGATTAAAATATTTATAACGAACTGATTTAATAAAATTATGAAGTAATTTGTGGTGTCTTTTAACAAATGAAAAATCTAGACCATAATGGCATGGGCTGAAATGCATGAAAGCATTAACAAAAGTGCGTTACGTGTGTGGCGCTTTAAAAATGTAGCAAATTTTGGCTTCAATTGTCTGTGAAGGATATAGGCTGCAGGAGCTAGCAACTTTTATTGGTGAAATGTGCAAATTATATGCATTCACAAACATCTAAATCATAATGCAATTAAAAACAATAATAATTTCCATATTAATTAATTTTGTTACTTACGTGGAGTAGGAACACTTCAACCCGAACCATGTTTTTTTTTTTTTTGTGCGTAATTCGAATCACCCGGTCTGTCAGACCGACACGCAAACGCAACATATTCGTTCTTTGAGCTTTAATTATCAACTTCCAATTATCTATGTAAGGTTCAATAAATAAGAAGGAATATTAATTATTTATTTAGAACACAGTAACAATAGGTTTACCTTCAGCCTTCTTTGAGAACATGGAAAGCATAATTTCATGAACAGATTTAAAATTTGAAGAGTAAGAAAACATTCCAGGAAGAGCCCTTAGCTCAGTAAGATCAATATCTTTATACAGGGTCCTTCTTTCCTCTTTGGGCGCCTGACAGAGCCACGCTTGGCGGAAGACCAAAAGCCAACTTTCGTCAAATCGCGTGCGATATCTCCGCTATGGAAACCGCTAGCTTCGAAATGACTTCAAGTTCTCAGAATTACAGTTACAAATACAATCAAAATAAGCACGCTAATTGTCACGGGGAATGTTGGAATGTTGTCCCCGTGCATCCACTCGTTTTTGCATGGTAATGGGCACTAACCCTCTCCTCACTTCAATAAGTTTAGAGTTAGTATGTTTCAAAATAACATCTAGCATTTCGTCAGTGAACAGTGCATTTCCTAATGCCCTACCTTCTGCTGTCAATCCACAAAGTCCTCAGACAAGGTTATGTTGAGCAGTGCGGCGCTTTCGAGGCGGTTCAACCCTTCTCAATGGGTGCGTTCCGAAAGTCTTAACGAAACGAACGCATTCAAGGAAAATAACTGGGCTCGTGAATCTGGTGAAACCAGTTATTTTACAGACTTATGGAACGCTCTAGGCGAAAGCGCAGGCGCAGCGTTTTGTTTAGAGCAAGTTTCCACATGGCGTCCAGCGGAACGAATGTCCTTATGGCTAAAATAAACTCGAGTCTGCGAACATCATTTTAATAACATTCTAAGAACAGTTAAGGCATACTCATCTTGTGCATGTTGCTTCATATCGCTATCTGTTAAAATTATAATACATTTTCCGAACTAGTGCAGTTTGAATCCAACCAGCACACGCGTTGTCTTCAAGCAGCAGACGATTCTCACCGAACAAACCAGCCTCCTGGCTCGTGCGTTTGGTGAATCTCGTTCTTGCACGAAACGCACGGAATGCGACTTTTGGGACAGCATAATGAACCTCACGAAACACACGGAAGCACTTATGGGACAGCCAGTTATCGTAACTCGTTTAACGCGTTAAACTCGTGCGACTTTCGGAACGGGCCCTATGTGTATGGGTTGTCTTTCACCCTGCCAAGCTACACTGTGGAGCTGGCCGAGTGGCGTCTGACACGTCAGGTGTAGTTGGCTCTGGAGGAGAACGGGTGGCAACACGTGGAGGAAATTTACTGTCGTCCAGAATCCGTTTTCGTCATCATCATTACTTGTTCACCATCTCCACCATCCTGCGACTCAGGAGAATAAATGGAATCAGCGTCAGAGTTATCGATTGTCTCAAAATCAGCACTTCACTTTCAACACTGTCATCCTCGAGTTCAGACTTTGTTTTCTAAAAGTTCCCTAACGGGTTCGTCAAAATCGTCGTCTGTGACTCGGAAAGTGGCTAGTTTTCTTTCTTGGACAATGGAAACACTGTTCACAAAAATACAACGAAAGATACAAATATAAACAGTCTCCACAAATGTACACAATTCAAACCACGCGGTATTACGGACCGAGGCAATTCCAACGTAACCCGAACTACCCGGTCTCACAGACCCCGTATCCTCACAATAAAACTAGCGTGCCGATCGGTACTCAATAAGCCATTGGTACGGTTTGGTTCGTTCAGAGGTACACATTGTGGGGAAAAAGGTGCTGGGAGTTTCAGGGTGGAGAGCGCAACAGTGTTGCCACATGAGCCCGATGAAATTTTCAGGGGGTCTGTCAGACCGATGGTTCGGGTTAAGGGTTAAATCCTCTTACAGGAATCTTTATAAACGATACCTTTATGTAAGAACGTGTATGCAAGTACTCGAAATAATTAAAAAAGTGCCATCCAGTTGACTTGGGTAAAAGCACATATTAATAATAATCAGTTGTAGACAAATTCACATATTGATGTATTTACAAAGATAGCGGTCTGTCTTTCAAATATTACAACGCTATGCTTACACTACACGAATCTTCTATCAAGGGTTAATGAAATAATCTTGAATGACAATTTGATTGGTATCGACGCGAACTTGCAACAGTTGGCGAGTCATGTAGAATGGCTGATTTCAAACTTCACAAGTCATGTTTCATTACATGAGTGGTACAAGAAATCTCATTGTCTTCATTAACAGACAGATCAAGCGTTTATGTATCAAACACAATATATGAAAATTTGGAATTACAAGCAACAAGAGAGGTGTCTGTGGTTGGCAAAGTACAGATGTGTAACATATAATATTGGAATGCCCAAAGTTTATCAGGGTAAGAAATATATTATACAAAGCTAAAAAAATAATAAAGGTACAATTTCCAATAAATTTGACAAGTGTGGTGGTGATTCAAGATGTTCGACTACGATATAGTGTACCAACATACTTAATAAAGAGTAAAATACGATTGTAAAGGGTCGACTGTTGTGTGAATGTAAATTTCATGAATACATTTTTCCTCGACGATTCAAAGATGTTCTTAAACGAAGGGTGTTGAAGTTAATAACAAAATATAATAATTATGTAATTCAGTATATTAGCAGTATGAAATGAAACAGTTGTTCACTGATCGCGTGGATTGAATAGAACAACAATCTTCCTAATACATTGACAGTGAATTAGTTTTCATTAGCTTATAATAGTAATTGTATTGATTAAAGTCATTATTATTTCTAATATTCAATTTTACAAAAAATTCTGACGACGCCTATGCTTCAGGATTTCAAGAACAAATGAAATCCTCGTTCGAAAATCCTGAATAAGGGTAGCCAAAAGTTCCCCAACAGATGCTCCCGGACGCGATCTCCCCAAAGCTTTTGCAAAGCGGCTCCCCCCCCCCCCCCCGGTCCCCCTCCCAAGGGACTTCAACGGTGGGTCGGAAGGTTACCAAGCATAACGCCACTTGCCATATGTTTTCGCCGGTTCCGTTTCACCTGAGCAACCGCCCCTGTGCGATGTCGAGGCTCATCTTTCAGGTTGAAGCCCTCGCAGTCGCTCCCCCTAAATTGGTTCTTTGCATCCAATCGCAAGCGAGGACTCGAACCGCCCCCATTTGGCTTTTGAGCGCACACTGTGAAGAGCGTGTATGCATTTTTATGATTCAATGCCCAGGTTTACTGTTGTGGCCTCCCTACCCTCCAGGACCCACCTCATCAGAATACAGTGTTTTTCAGAAGTCTATGCAACCCTAACGCTAATCGCCTATACAGGTCATCCCATGCAGAATATTTAAGAAACTAATTAATGAATAAAGTCGGAGTAATTTTGTTTTCCATAATGCCAACTTCGTTCAAGAATGGGTTTGGAATTAGCGATTTTACAGTTGTGACATTTAAGAGGCTTTTAGTCTTGGTTGGCAACACTAGCAGTCAATATATTTGTCAGTAAATGTGTACTTAAGTATTGTATTTTGGCCACTACTTGAACTTGATATTATTAAAACAAGATAAGAATTACAAAATCGACACATTTAACTATCGTTCTGAAAGCGGGTAAAAGGTACAATTTGTAACTATTAAACTGAACTCACAGAAACAACATCTATGAAAGTCGTCGCCTTGTATCCTAGTTTCGATACCCAGTGGAGGCACATAGTGGTTCGGATCCCACTTTAAACTGTAGGTCCAGTCCCAATCAGCCTTACTGCGCATAAAGTGGACTTAACACCAACTCAATCAATCAACATTTATGAAAAGCCACTTAAGATTGGACCGTGCAATTTGCATTTAGGCATTCATGGAGGAAGCGGTAAGAAAGCCACTATTCAGGACACACGAAAACGTTGCAATATTTTTGGATTTCTTAAACGTATTATGATTTACTCAGTTACGAAAGTGTAATATTGAAGGCATGAGATATTTTTTTAATAGATTAACTTTGATTTACAATTCCTGGATTAAAAGTAATGAATTCAAGAAGTTAAAATGTATTGATATATTTACATTTCAAGTCCTAGTATTGCTAATAATAACAGTAATATGTATTCACGGTGGAGCACTTCTTTCCTCCGTGGAGAAAGGAATTAATAAATGTAGATCTATGAAATGAAGCATATTATGAGGGCAAAATTCCCGTCCTCCACTTAATGCGTTCTACCAATGAAGACTCGCTTTACATTTTATTTGATTAATCTTCAATATCTTTGTCCACTAATATATATAATGTTGTATTTTTTATTTTTTATTTTGTAAATTATATGAAATAACTGGATTATACAATTTATGTACTGAAATCTTCAAACACGTATTACTGAATGGAACTGTATTGAAATAAGTGTAATGTTAAGGAGAGCATGTATAAGGATAGAAGGATAATTGTATAATGTTCATGTTTTCTTAAAGTAGGATAAGTTATCCCTTGAAAAAGGATAAAACGAGTTATTTTTATTGGTCTGAAAGCAAGAATTTACAGTGATAGTTAAAAAAGTAAGGCGAATCAGGTACCTTCATTTTTTTTCGAGATTCTTTCCATAAATGTAAATTGTGAGAGCTCGAACATTGTATGATTATGCTGATTGGCTGCAAAAGAAATAAATCTAAAAGTTCTCTCTCTCTCTCTCTCTCTTTCTCTCTCTTTTTCTCTGTCTCTTTCTCTTTCTCTCTCTCTCTCTCCCTCTCTCTCTCTCTCTCTCTCTCTCGAATGGCTCGTAATGCAACCTTTCATCTAACAGTCACATCAAGTTTATACTTATTACCTGAAACGGTTATTGTAAACGACTTGTTCATCACAATGTTATGTGCAAGATTCTGACATGACTGAGTAATGATTAATAATGGTATGTTCGGAATATTGTATACTGCCAAATTTAGAAGTAAGTGTTTGGTGCTTTGATGAAGTGATTGGTGAAGTAATATACTTTTGTTGCTTTCCGAAACATTAGGATTGATTAATAATTTAATTACACAAATTATACTTCGCCTTTTGGATATTTTGCATATAAATGATGTATTGAAAATATTATTGTATTAATGATTCTCGACGTAGATTTATCTGGTAAAATAGGGCCTCCCGATGATTGCGTAATGGTAGTGTCGTCGTATTGTAATCAAGGGGCCCCGGGTTCGATACCCAGTGGAGGCACATAGTGGTTCGGATCCCACTTTAAACTGTAGGCCCAGTCCCAATTAGCCTTATTGTGTACAAAGTGGACGTATCTCAATCAACTCGTAACTCAATCAATCAACCAATCTGGTAACACATTGTAAATTACCCCATAAAAGAGGAAAATAATCATAAATATACGTTACACACTTTTTGTCATAGTGCATTTTTATCTCGGTAAGCTCCCACTTCAGGGCATAATTGATATAATTTTTGCTATGGATTCCTTACTGAAGTGTTTGCACGTGAATGCTAAATGAGTGAAAATAAGAATTAGAAAAGTAACATAATTTGCCCCAAGTATGTGTGATGGTGTTGGGAGGTCTGAGGTTAGGATTCTCTCCCCGGGCGCTGAAATCTCTAGCTAGGGCTCTGAACACGCTGCTCGTGTGTTGCTGCAAACGGTGCAGAAACAGCGTTGGAGCATTTGGTAGCTTCCAACCCGTGCCACCGACATGACCTTTCCAGCATGCGAGGTGCAGGAAGTCAGTTGTTCCTTGCGCCAACCTTAAAGAGCCGATTATTATCTCTGTGGTTTTATTCCGGCAGCCGTAATGGGTGGAGCGGCGCCGTTCGGATTGGGGAAGGTTTGGGTAAATTACAGGGCGCCTTGCTAGCATTCCGGCCTGTTAATTTATGTATTTGTGTATCCATGTAATTTGGTTGTTTATTCCTCAAGTTTGCTGCCTGCTTCACGAGTCGCAAAAGGCACCTGAAGTTGAAAATGCCTGTCGTCTCTCGATTTGTAAACATATCTCTCGTTCTTGTCTCCAAGGAGTTAGGTTTCAGTCTCGTTCGAATCTCGAAAAGTAGTATGATTTGTGCTACAACCAGGACGAGAAAAGATGAACCCCCCTCAGGCAGATTTGGCTACACTTAAAACTTGCTCAACATGCCCATATGAGCTTTTTGCTCAAGTGTGGTACTCCGTCTAATCCAAGATTTTTGTAAAAATGCCCTCGGGAAGATCCTGTGAAATGATGAGCCCCCTCAGATTGATTTGTCCACACTTACAAAAGGCACTTCTGTCAGATTGTTGTCCATAAGCTTGTTAAAAATATGCCCCTCTTGATATTTTTTTTGGATACACCTAAAAGTAAGCCAAGATGCTCATAAAACCCACACCCACCCACACCACACCCATATTTACTTCCGGTTTAAGTTCAATTGGGCACCAGGTTCAATTTGTTTATCTAATATTAAAACAATGCAATATGCAGAGGCCCTCTAGAATTGCTCTGTGACTCTCTCATTTCTTACATCATAAACATATGATTTTTCACCTATGAGAATAACACTACATATAGTGTCATCAGGGAGTGTATCGTGGAATTCACAGATAATTTTAATGTTTGTCCTGTCATTAACCACAACTTGTTTCCTTTTTGAAGTGTTGATGACAAACATGGGTCTTTGTGCTTTGAATTCATCTGGTGTGTAATACATGTCAGTATTGCCAGTAGTGACCCTTTTGTATGCTGTAAATGCTTCATATAATTTAAGAAAATCATCCTTGGACATGTCTAAATTATAATTTTCTCTAGGAAATACCTCATTTCTGCCATTTTTAAGATATATGTTCTTGATGTTGCAGTTATCAAATCTAGTTGAATTTTTTTCCTGATTATTGTGTCTTCCAGTCTGAAACAGTACCACCACAAAATCTGGCATGTCATATTGTATACTGGAGAATGAATTTGTAGCATCAAACTTATAATAAGTACCAGCGGCAGGCTTCTGTACACATTGATATGTATAAAATTGTAAAGGAATCTGTGGATTTTTTATTATATCTGCTTTGTATTTAAGAGCATAACTGGCTTCATATTCAACAACCGGGATTCTTAGCTCCATAGTCTGAATAATGCAGTTGCCCTCATCAGGTAGGGTATTGGGCAGAGCTTCCCCTGTGGAGTTTAATGTGCTGTACCTCATCAAAGCATTATTATCATTGGCAGCTCTTCTAAATGTGATTCTTAAACCACCCTTCCACATAATGTCTTTGTAATCTGAGAAGAATCCTGGCAACAGGCGCTTAGGGAACAGCACTGTGTGGCTCTTGGATAATATTTTATCACCAGCCTCAAATCCACCTATTTTGTAGTAAGAAGCCTCGGTTTTGGATAATTTTAGTGTGGCCAAAGCTGTGGAGGTAATGCCGGGATAATCTACTCTGTTTATAACAACACCATGTTTTCTGATCTCAATTTCAGAGAACAGATGTGGCACAAAATTATCTACCAATCTTATATTTGAATTTGCCGGATAATCTGTACCATCGAGCTTTACAACATCAAATTTGATGTATAGATCTGCTCTGTGGGGGTGTATAAAGCCATCCCCTACATCAAGATCAACCTCAATCTCTGTGTTGGGTTGATTTAAATTTGCAAATGTCCTCCTGTTTGGGGGGAATGATTGTAGCTCATAACTCTCAATATTTTCCATTTTTTTGTATGTATTTTTATTTAAATATTAATCTCTATGATTGCAGTTGTTGTGGCTCCAGCAAAATCAACTAATTCTTCTTTTTCATTAGTGACCATCAATTCAATGTTATCTATTCTATTATGGCACACAGGAAAATATAATGTTGGGGATGGAGTGTAGATGATTGGCTCCATAAATTCAGAATTAGGTTTGAATGTTGCAATGATGCCAGTTTGTTTGTGAGTGCCTATGCCATTTGATTTGGTGATCATACCCTCGGCCACATTACAGTGAATATTCAGAGTCTCTATGGCTAAGAATTTAGGTATATTAATAGCAGTGTGTTTGATGGCTGGTTCAAGTTTTGTGTTGTTCTCAAAGCCTAACAGCTCCCCTATAGTACCAGATCCACTGTTTCTGTAGCAGATACAATCTCTACTCTGTGAGTGACAGAATTTTGAGTTAATACTATACCTCTGGGTAATTGAGCATTTAGAGTGGACAGAATATACTGCCCTGGAGTGATGACAATTTTTTGATCACCAACTGCAATTTTGTTGTTGTGGTGTGTAATATTAGGGATCAAGTACATGCCATAAAATGCTCTGAGAGCTATTGTTTTGGGATACACTATATCATCATGTAAGTTGAGTTTCAATATTGAATTTTGGCTGGTGAGATGGAATACCCCCATGATGTTTCAGATACCACAAGGCTTTTTTGAAAATCTTCAATTGATGGTTTATTTATTTGAGACATATATCTAAGAACAGATAAACACAAATGTCCACAATTAACATCTTTGAAATTTTGAACACGGGCATTATTGTAATAAAGATTAGCTGATTTTAGATATTTTATTAAATTTTCAGGTGGAACACCTCCAAATGAATCAAACACAAATGCCTCATTGTTTAAATATTTAAGATAACAAATCCAGTGAGTGCCCTGATTTTTGTACTTATCCAAATTAACAATGCCACACTCTTTGTTGAGTGGTTGTTCTGGTAAAGAATCAGACATGTACACACCTCTAAAATTTTTGATGCCCAGTGGCTTGATTAAAGCTTCAATACCTTGGTTTGTAAGCGACTCTTGTTTTTTTAAAACTTATTCATGGCTCTCTTAACACCTTTGCCTTGTTTCTCCATGGCCAGGTTATGGCGCTTCAATTCATCTAATTCTGCCCTATTCTTCTTGGCATCTATTACTGTTTTTGCTATGGCAGCTGATCCCCCAGCCAAGCTCCCAACAGCCCCAAGTGCTGCTAAGATGGCCGGGATAGTAAATATGAAACCCCCTGTATGCAATTTTTTTCTAGATTGTTGTAATTTTTTTAATTGGGGGGTGCTAAGCAACAATTTCATACCATGGCCCTTTGCAAGACAAGAGCTTTTTTTCTTGCGCTGCTTTTTGGTTAAAAGACTATCAATAGTTTTAAGAGATTTAAGACCTGCATAAGGTATTTGATACATAACACCCTTGGCCTTCATTGTAGGTTTATTATATATATATATTCACAGCCCCCACCCCAGTTTTTGTTTGGTGTTCATAGCTATGGTGGTCCCCAATGCTGCTATTCTCTCACTCAAAGAAGCATCTTTGCTTACAAATCTACCAAATGCAGCCTCTTCTAATTTCTTGTCTGCAACATGTCTCTTGTCAAGATCAGAATGTGTGTTGTATGCTATGTCATGGTCTCTACAAGCATCTAGGGGATTAACACCAGGGTCCCCTCTGTTTAATCTATGGTCCAATTTTGTACCGGGACCACAATACTGATAGCCTGGAATATGTAGTTCAAATGGCAGCTTGTTTATAATGTCATTAACCAACCCCCGACCCTCAGAAATATTCCAAAATTTAAGTGGTAGAGTATTAATAATTTTTATAAGACATCCAATCCCCGTAGTGTCATTCACTATAAAATTAGACAATTTTGTGCTTATCATGTCCATAATTCCAATCTTTTCATTGTAAAAATTGTGGTTGCCAGCATTTTCCTCCCCAGCTATCACCAGCAACCTATCTACAAGTTTCCTGACATCATCAACCCAGACAAATTCTTTAGGCAGGGTGTTGTATTGTTTGATTCTACTGCCTGTCTTAATTTGTGACCATATGGGCTTGATTAAATTGTTGTATTTTGCTCCACTGCTAGACTTGACTCTTTTTTGTGTGGGATCATTGTTCTGGTATAGAGCATCTGATTTTATTAATATTTCTTTGTAGTGCTCATAATCTTGATCTGTATAGCTGCCAGGTCTCTTCCTAGTCATCAGTTCCCACAACCCAGGTGTGCCGGAATATTTAACAAAACCACCTCTTTCTCCAAGATGAGATTCTGAATATACAATAAGATCATCTCCCATAAATGTTACTCTGAAATTGCCAATTCTATGTATGATGCTACCATCACGCTCTGTGTCAGCATATAAGCCAAAGACCTCATCTTTGTTGTCTTTAGGTGTGCTTAAATAATTTTGAGCAAGAAGACCCAATTCAATAGGATCCTGAGTAGCTTAAATTCTTCGAGGAGCAACAGGACTAGGTGTATGAATACTGGAAAGTGGGGTGATTGGATAATCTAATATGTTCCTTGCAGCTACAGGTACAAGCTCTGTGATCAAATTTTGATTTTGCTCTGTAACAGTTTTGATATTTTTACCTAATTCACTAATAGCATCAATAATAGGCTGTTCTGTTTGTTTGTGTTGTTCATAAATTCCTCGGTTCTCTGATTTCCATCCCTTAAATCTTTTTACAAGATAATCTCTTAATTTAAGATCATCAATGATTGGCCTTTTCATGGTTATTTATTTATGTTTCAATGTCTAGAAAATTGTTAATTTTATTTCTGTATTTACCAGTATTGACTTTCCTTGTCATATCAATTGTGACAAACCCATAACTGTCCTGGTTCCAGCACCTACTGCAAAACTTGGAAAAATCATTGTAGCTCAAGTCCCCACCTACATATTCAACATGTATGTGTTTGAGGTTGATATGATCTTGATGAAACACACATATAAAATTGCTGTTGTCTCGGATCAGCTGCTTCGGTATTTTTGAAAAAGTCTGTGCCAGGTACAAGCAATCAATGTTTTTGTGTCGGCCCTGTGTAAAGAAATTTCTAACCTTGTTTTGATTATCCAGTATAATGTCATCAAACACAACAACAGAATTATCGAGACATTCATGAAGTGGCTTAACATCTGATTCAAAAGTGGCAATATCCAATCCATCATATAGCTTCATCAACTGCTGATATTTTAATTGTTCCAAGCTCTTAGAGAAGACATACAAGTGCCTGTTTTTCCAGTCTAACCAGTTGGGTGCCAATAAAAAATTATCAATCATTAGTGTAGTTTTACCACAAGCCGATGGCCCAACAATAAGACATCTAATATTTTCAGGCAGCAACTTGCCATTTCTCTTAATCTGCTGTTCAGGTTCTGGCAGCCTCTTTATAACATCCCAGGTGCTTATATTATCACTTTGTCTGCATCGATCCAGCTGTGTTCTGGAAGTCCTAGCCATTTGACAAATAACTTGTTGCCTTTTCTGCGGATGATTTTCTCTATAAGATATGTGTCAGGCTGTTTAGTTTTGCTGAGTTCTTCTTCATAGAATCGGCCTTTGAGAATTTCTCCTCGGTGGTCTTTTATTATATATGTGTTAAGGGTCCCAGGTTTAACTTGAACCACTGTAAATAATTCAGTGCTCCAATTTCTTGTAAAGCATCTTTTGAATAAGTGCTTATATTTGCTGATTCTTACTTGATCACCCACCTTGTATTTGGCTTTTCTTGTTGTTGGCTGGTATCTAGGATAATAAACAGTCCTGATCAATTTTTGCTCATCAGATGAAGTTACTTCAGAGGGTTTCATGTTGATTGTGGAATGGACCGAGTTGTTATATTTATGTAGAAGTTCTGGTAGGATTGTAAGCCATTTATAATTACCTTGAAGTGTAAATTGTCTATACATAAGTTTTTTTAGGGTTTTGTTGAATCTCTCTACAATTGAGGCCTTGAGATCACTGTAACTCGAATAATGTTGTATTGACTGGCTTTTAATAAATTGTTGGAACACAGAATTATAAAATTCTTTGCCATTATCTGTTTGCAAATAGCGCGGTGATCTTCCACTCTGATTGATGATTGTCCTGAAGGCTTCTGTAACACATTTTCCAGTCTTGGATTTGAGTGGCACAGCCCAGGCAAATTTTAAAAATGTGTCTATTACAGTGAGTAGATACTTGTAGCCCTTGTTGATTTTGTCTAAGTTTTTCAGCTGTCCACTTGCCATCTCAATCAAGTCGCTCTGACATAAATCATCTATGCCTTTTGTAACTACTGGCAGTCTCTTATAATTATGTCTGGCTTGTCTGTGTAATTCATCAACAATAATTTGTCTAGACATAATATGTAAACAGGAATATTGCAACTATGGGGTGTTCAGCAGCTGATACTACAGGATTTTCTAAATATAATTTGTCTCCTATTTGTATATGAAATTCCAGAGAGCCATCATCTTCAGCATAAGATGTTTCTAATGTATTGGGATCTGTAAAATCCTCCAACTCTACACTGGTGTTTTTTTTGCTTGTTGTCAGCATTTGTTATTGATAAGGTGGGGTAGTGGTGTGCCTGTGGTTGAAGCCAATATTTGATCTTGATTGGTCTCAGTGTGCCCCCAAGAAAAAACTGGTAATAAAATTGTGCAGGGGACAGCATATATATTTTGCCGCCTGGTGTAAATGGTGAATCATATTCTTTGTTGGGGATGCTGTACAATTCAAGAATTATTGTATGTTTAGGATTCTCGATTATGCCTGTTATTTCTTTTTCTGCTGTAAGCAATCTGCTTGTTACAGATTCAAGGTGCTCATTGATAGTCCTAACAATCTCATCATGGCCTGGCTTGATCCTTATGTCCACAGCAAGTTTCTTGTATTGTTGCACAATCTCTTGTAGCTGGGTGGCAAAAACAGACAAAGCATTTGCTTTCCATCGTCCCTAGCTGTTGCTTGATATTAGCTACAATTTGCTGTAAATTTTCAATAACTGCCAATTTTGAATTTTGAGCAGTAAGATCATGGACTTGTCTTCTGATATCCTCAAACAGGGCATGCAGTTCATTAATATGTTGATTAGTTGGAAGAGTGGCCACTGTCTGAGTAAGTTGTTTGATCTCTGTCTGGATATTCTTGATATCTTCTGATTTCAATATGCGATTCACAGCTCTCTTAATATTTTTAAGTTCCTGTGATGTAGGCAGATTTGTTACAGTATTTTGCAAAGATTCAAGTGCCAATTTCACATTATTTAATTCAGAAGCATCAGCCACATTTTGCATAGCATTTTGGAGCAGGGCTATATCAGCCTGAGTGGGTGTTGATTGTTGTAAAATTTCAAGTTTTGTTTGGATATCATCGATCAAGTGATGAAAATGAGATAGCTCAGATTCAGTGTTGAGGTTTTCAAGCTTTGTGATCTGTTGCTGGACACTGACAAGTGTGTCTACAATACCAGGTAGGCGAGATTCTAGAGATTCTTGTACACTTGTCAAATCACTTTGCACTGCTGCTATTGTACCCTCAAGATGGGTTATGGTACTTTGAATTTTTCCAAAATCTTCATATGTTTCAAGTTGCAGCTTAATGTTGGCAACACTCCGAGTTATTGCACTCAAAGCATCAGAAGATGGCAAGTTGTTCATAAAATTTTCAAGTGTCTCAATTTTTTTCTTTAACCTCGGCTATGGCATTGTTCAGAGGGTCCAGATTAGGTATCTGGAGTGATTGAATCTGCTCCTTTAGAGTGGAAATCACTAGATCAAAATCTTCTTGTGATTTTATGCTTTTGACAATTGTTTGGAGCTGTGTCTGGACATTATTTATCTGCTCTTCCAATTGCTGTTTCAATTGCTCAGAGTTGGTGGCCTGGGTCTTAAATTTGGCTTGAAGAGCTGCTACAGCCTCTTCTAAACTTTGAAAATTATCTAATGTGGCCAAGTCAGTATATTTTTGAAGCAGCAATTTGAGTTCTGAGTCAATTTTAAGAAGAGGGTCCATGCATTGTGATTGCAAATTTGTAATTTCTAGTTGAAGACTGGCATTGAGTGTGGTTTGTAAAGCTTGTAAATCACTTCTTAATTTCTTGACTCTGACATCAAGCATCAGAATCTCATCACTGTGATCTTTATGCCTTGTATGGCCAAATATATCATTAGGCATTTTTGTTTTAGTGGTTATTTATTATTGAATATCTAATTCTTAATTCTATAAAAAAAGGTATAAGCTTGTCATATGATCCCGGGACCTCAATATATAAGCAGTCACCAGCAGAAACAGTATATACAGTGCCAGAAACCATGTTTGAGTGCTTAATTCTATAAATATTTCTCCCTACTGAAATCTTGACATTACCCTCAGGGGTTGTAATAAATTGCAATTGACCACCTACAGGTAATTGGTAATAATTTAAATTATTGTTAAATATGTACAATGTTTTACCTGTTTCATCATCAACATTTGTAAGTATGCTGTTCAGATGAATAATTAACAAAGCACTTAGTTTAGATATCATATCAGAAGAGGGTTGTGGTGTTGGCAGGTCCATAATAGCCTGTTTTTTGAACCCAAATAAGTTCATAGGCATGTTTATTTATTTCAAATCATGCTCTGTAATTGGGCATTGATTACCACTTTTCAAATCACAATGACCCCATGGTAGAGTATGTATGCCACATGATAAAATTCATCTCTTATCATCATGTGGGTCCAGAGCCACTTTTCTTACAATATTTGTAGTCAACAAGTGATCCACACTCTGAATTCTATTTTCTGATGTTCTGATTGTGCTACATGATTTGAGGCAATTTTTGTAATCTTCAAATTCAAGCTCTTTGTCTACAGTCACTCTGCCAATGCCCTTGGCCTTTTTGGCAATAGCGCCACTACATGTTTCAAAACTGTACATCTTGGCCCTTAACCCAGCAAATGCCACAATAACATCACCAAGTGTCTCATCTTTTAACTTTCCAGGCACCTTTTTGTTGTGGTGTTTAATTTTTGAATGTTCAGTGGTATCAAAATATTTAAACAATTCAGGCTGTGCCATATCTTGATAAACATCTTCTGTTTGAATATCAAGAACAAAACTATCTGTGTCCATGTACATCAGTTTTACACGATCCTTATAAAAAGGCTTCAACACATTATAAAACAATTTTAACATGTGTAATTTGGCCAATTCCAATATCACAGCCCCTACATAAATAGGCTTATCAAACTTAATCTTTGTTTTTTTCATGTTGAAAAGTGCCATATTCTCATCATAAATTCTTCTGTAATTAAAGTTGGGCTTTGCAATCAATTTTTTGCTCCGGCTGGGGTCAGTAATTATTTTAACATCAATATGTTTTCTGACATTTTCAATCGTTTTGCCATACACTGAATTGACCATCAATTTAAACAAGGTCTTATCAAATTGGCTCATTGCAGATGTTCGAAGCTCTGTGTTTGTATCAATATATGGCTTCAACCATCTTGAGTGCCTGAACCTTAAGACTTTTCCAACTTTGGTCACTTGAACACCATGATTCATCAGGAACTGGAGGTTTTTGTAATATATGACATAACCCTGTTTTGGCTCTAGAGTCATCATCAATTTCTTTTGTTTAGAGCCAGGTGAGCACTCAACCTCAGGAATTGGGGGCAGATCAGAAAATGTGTTGTGTAAATCATCAGGAATTGTCAGATCAACCTCTAAGAATAGGCCATAGTCACTGTCATCAAAATCCTGAAGATCTTCAATATTGAAATCTTCAACCCACTCAAGCCCTGCATATGGCAGTTTATCCATCATGGCATAACCATAGAGGCTGTTGGCATCTACATACAGTATATAATTTGATGGCAGTGCTGGATCATAATCAGGAATATATTTGTTATTTCCTCTGGCATATCTCTGAGAACATTGCACCATGCCTCCTCTTATACATTGTTCCATGAACAGATACATATCTTGATCCTGGATCAGATCCAATTGCATTTTAGTGTTTAAAAACATTGCAGACCATGCTAGGCCCGGAGCACTGTAAAAATACATTGGATCCAGCTTATAATTTTGCATGGAAGATTTTCTAAATGCCTGAAGTATATCAGCTAAGAGGGTCACATCAAGTTTTAAATAAGCCTTGTGATAATCACCAAATGTCTGGCATTTTAAATTGTTCCACATCAATTGGGCATGGTGATAATCTTCATCAGTGATTCCAGATGCTCTGATTTTGCTGTAAAACTCTTGTTGTGGTGGCAGAGAACACTCATCAAATTTAGAAAAATCTGTAACATAATCATATGGATATACACCCTTCCGCCTAATTAAATTCAGCTCCTGATTTGGAAACAAAGCACATGTGATTTTGAATTGATCATCAGATAATTGAGTGGCCAGTGTAGCCAGGCTAGCAGACAGAATTCTGTATGAATCAAGAAATCTTAAGTGAATAGGAATACCATTAACTTTAATTATTTTGCTAATGGCAATATATTTCTCATTATTTTCAGCTAAAATATTTAAATTCTGCTTGTCAAACCCCTCGTACCTGATCAAATGATGAAAATCATAATTGGATGCACCATGGCAAAATATGGGGACAAATTTCGGTCTCTGGATCTTAATATTACAGCTATTACACAGGGCCATTAAGAATTTACCATCTGTATGGGAATGGTGTTTCACCTTGATATTTGTATCTGAAAAGTCAGAATCACATACCGGGCATTTTTCTGCATTGTTGAAATCTTCAATCTGTTCCTCTGTTAAAGGCAACATGGGTTTTGATTTTATTAAGACATTAGATGCTATGTCATGGCACTCATTTTCTATTCTATCTGCAAATTCTTTGATGGCATCTGCTCCCATGTATAAATCTTCTTTACTAACAACCCCATCCTGTACAACCACATAATAAAAACTAGAAGGTTCATGTAACTGGTATGATGTACTTGAAGATTCATCAGGATCTGGGCTACAGAATGCAAGAGGTTTGAGATTTGATTCAAAATCACAGACTATATATGCTGGGTGTTCCAACAAGGCATTTTCACTTGGGTTAGGCATAAGCATATGAACAGGTTTATGATTCCCACAGTATTTTAAATGTTCAATTAACTTGTTTTTAGCAATTTCTGCATTCTGTTCACAAACACCATTCACCATTTTTCTACCATCAAATACAGACAAACATCTTCTGCACAACTTGAATATTCTATGAGTTTTGTCTAGTTGTTTTCTGACTAAAGCTTCAAGATTATGTATCAGAGTATAATGGTGTGTATCATCCCCTTCAATTAAGAGCAGATCAATCGGAACAGCAGAATCATCATCAAATGTACTGATTCTGAGAGGTGCTATCAAGCAATTGCCACGGCCAGTAGAACAAATAAATACATTAATAGATAATTGTTTACCATTAATATCCCTGGCCTTTTTTTCAAATTTATCAATATTCTGAACAGACATTGGATATTCTAAACCCTCCATTGCCTCATCAAAATCATTTTCATGTTGTTTATAATAAGTTATTCTCTCAGGATGCCTTGAAACTGGATACAAAGCAGCTAAAATACACCACAAAAAGCATTTCTCATCATTATTTTTTATGTTAACCACGGCTGTTTTGTTTTTGATATTGGCAGGTAATGGCAGATATGTAGATCCTTGAAATGGGCTGAATTCAGAAATATTAACATAGAACTTGTGTGAAGTTCCGCATAGGCTCCATCCTGATTCTTTTGCAGCAAATTCAGAGTGTTTAATATTCAATTGATCTATCAAACTGCTTATTATTTTGTCTAAATTTGCATTTGAATATACCGGTACAGTTTCTGTTATGTGGGGCTGTGTAAATTTTGTGCCATTTGGCTTCTTATATTGTGTAAACAATTTGAGGGACAGCTTATAAGAGCCATTTTGTGCATTTAGAATTGCCTGCACATCTGGATTTATACTGTTCAAAAAATTCTTAATGTCACATCTTGGCTCTGATACAAAACGGTGATCCCTTAATTGGCCGTTAAAACTGCTATGGATGGGTTCATAGCGTGGCTGCTTTGCTGCTCTAGCATTAACAGGTGCTTCGTGCTTCCTTTTCAGACCAGATGTAGATGGTTGAGGGGGCAATGTTGATGACTGTGCAGAGCAAGTACCTTTATGTTTATAAGTGAAGTATTCCATGCTATATTTTCTATGGCATTTAGGGCATATTTTTGTGGGAGTTCTGCATTTGTCTGGATTACAATTCCTTTGATGCCTGGCCCAATTGGGGGTGGTTATATTCTTATTGCATTGATTACAATATTTTTGATTTGGCATTTTTGTTGTTGTTTATTACATAAGATTTCCTGGGGTCCAAATCAAAATTCTATGCTTAATAAAAAATATCAGTTGGGTTCAGCAGTGTGTTTTGTATATTTAGTGTGTGTGTGTGTGTGTGTATGTGTGTTAATATTTTTGGCTTTGGTATTTATATAAAATTTCTTGGGGTTCAAATCAAAACTCTATACTTAATAAACCTATGACAGGTTTTACAGGATAGCCTACATGCACAAAGATAGAATAAGTATTGATCCACTGAAGCACTGACCTTTCACCATTGCATGTCTGCACAGGCATGTCGTGATGTGCATGGAAAGGCATTGACCTAATGCCATGTGTCATGTATTGATCTTGTATAACAAACTAGGGCAAATATAAACCCTTTGTTCAATATATTAGAAAATTCTATATATTGAATCAAACAAACCTATAATTCAATTTATACAAATCTGCTATATTTAAAAAAAAATAAGAGGAGCACTGCAACAACACATCTGTACTCCTCAGCCACTCTCACAATACTAACTGATATGTAATACAAAAAGCTCTTGCATCATAATTTGTTGCACAACATAATGCAAAAGCTCTTGCATCATAATTTGTTGCACAATGCAAAAGCTCTTGCATCATAATTTGTTGCATAATACAAAAGCTCTTGCATCATAATTTGATGCATAACATGATGCAAGAGCTTAGTTTAGGTGTGGGCAAAAAAAAATATCAAGAGGGGCATATTTTTAACAAGCTTATGGACAACAATCTGACAGAAGTGCCTTTTGTAAGTGTGGACAAATCAATCTGAGGGGGCTCATCATTTCACGGGAACTTCCCGAGGGCATTTTTACAAAAATCTTGGATTAGACGGAGTACCACACTTGAGCAAAAAGCTCATATGGGCATGTTGAGCAAGTTTTAAGTGTAGCCAAATCTGCCTGAGGGCGGTTCATCATTTCTCGTCCTGGTTGTAGCACAAATCATACTACTTCGAAAGACACAGTAGCTACAGTTTTCTCTTTTTTATTCGAACTCCAAGGGGACATGAAATAATTAATCGAATTAACAAAAAAACGTCATCTGTTCGAATTACCGAGTAATTCGAATTATCCAACTTCGAATTAAAAAGATACCACTGTACAGTCACGGACACTTCTGGGTTGTAACATTTCCATTAAATTTCTATGGAATCGTTCCAACCCAGAAGTGGCCGTGAGTGTAGAAGCAATATGCACATCGCTGCACTGCACAAACGTTTGCAGCGTGTAAAGGTCATTAAGGCAAACTGCTGGTGGATACCTCGTTTCGATGCTACGAACTCTAGAAATTTTATCCCGAGTATTTGCTGCATAAGTACACATTTTCAATTTTATGCATACGACATATGAATAAATAATCAATTAGTTATTCTCAGGGTATATCTGAATAAGTTTTGATGTAAGCAGCAATGGCAATAATAAAGTGTACCAAAGTCTCGAACAATCGATCGGGCAGATATCGGTCTCGTTCTCGTTTTCAGCAAGTCTCGCAGAATTATTTCTATTGTAGCCTACTGTTGTTACAAGCATAAAAACACATCTTTTTAATGTGACGTTTCAGGAGAACACACATTCCCTTCATCAGACATTTATTTTTAGTTTGATTAAAGATAGAGTTCTAACAATGGTTAAAAAATTTAACAAAATAGAAAGTTATAATTTGTCTTGTATGTACACATTGCTTGCATTGTAGAATTATTTTTCTTGTACAAAAAATAAATAAATAAAGTCTTTAAGAGACGTCTTTTTTAATCGTGTACCAGTGTAATTTCATACCCTTCAGGATATCCAATGAGAACGTTGTTCAACGACTCTAAGTTGTTGATATTGCAGGGTCCTGGACGTTGTGTGTCAATTACAATTGAATCGTGTAGGGACGGCATTAGAGCAAATGTTTCTGTCCGGAATGCTTTTCATAATTCGGGTTGTGTGGGTGACAATTAAGTTTTCTTCTTTTCTTCTAGATTGTAACCAATATTTAGGTCGATTATTCATTATAATGCGTATCCATCAACGTTAATCTATTGCAGATAAACTGTATAGTTGGCAACCTTTTCTCATAGGCCGTTGTGCAGCGCCTCTGGTGGCAGGATTCCTTTTTTACAACGACCTTGACCGATTTCTTCGGAATTCTGTTCTATTTCGCGGAAGCGAATAAACCATACTTTTTCCCACACTTCCGCCGATATGCATATCTCAGACAAGAGCAACCGAAGAGGCAATTAAAGTTTATTTCATTTACTCTTGTTGTTTCACGAATTCAACGGAAATACCCCGGCTAAGAGAACAAGGTCATTTTTCAGATCCATAATGCAGAATTCACAACGGTTTTCGTAGAGGGTAAGAAAAAAAGGGCCGGGAACAGCTGTTGTCCTGATATATGTTAAACAAACTGCTTTCCTTTTCTTTTTGTTTTTCTGAATAGTCTGTGGTTCGGCAAGAAATGTGCGGAATCAGCTGCTACGTTCCTTTCTTGGAATATGTTCGTGTCAACTGTCATGGCGTCTTACCCTACGGTGTACGGCGGAAAGAACGAACAATAAAAAAGCAACGCTAGAGGGAGGTTTCTGCGAATGAAAGAATGGAACACGAGAGATAATAAAGGAGGGGTAGAAAAAGAACATCGAAGGGGAGTTTTGATTACAAGTAGATCTGAGCAGTTGCAAATTTATGACGTGTCATTTGGGAAACCTAGAAAGATGTTTTGCTAAAGAAGAAAGGGAAAATTGCCACAGGGGCTGAAGTACAGTTCGTTGTACTCTTAACCTCGAAATTTTAGTTTCTCATAGGGTATCATTATTATGTCAAAGGAGAATAGAGGGCACTGGGGGAAAGAATCACAGATTCACGAGAACGGCTCAAGGTCGGATTATGAGAGATACCCGTCCACCTCACTCAGGAAAATGGCTTGTTTCAAATTAACTTTGTTGTTAAATTTCTTGTTGTTGTTGATGACAAAAAATATGGTTAAGTTAATTAATATTCGAACACAATAACAAAAGTATGAAATGTGTCAGAACGATTGATTGATTGAATTTATTGTACTTCACTTTTCTGCCACTTTGGCTAATCGCAAAGATGAGGATGAGTGACGAAATGATGAAATTGATGAAGGGCCCCCCTGGAAACATAGGATGTCGAATGAAAGTGTACCCCAGTGATATAAAAATTATGATAATGTTGTTGCCACTGGCGTACGCAGAGGCGGGGCTGCAGCCCTTTCCGAAATTTTGAGAAAATAAAAGTTTCAAATGAAAACGGTAAAGAACTTGAGAAAAACAAAAGTTGTAAATGCAACCCCCCCTTAAAATGAGCCATGATTACCATTTTTGGTTTTGTACAACGTTTAAAGGTTAATATCTCTCTCTCTCTCTCTCTCTCTCTCTCTCTCTCTCTCTCTCTCTCTCTCTCTCTCTCTCTCTCTCTCTCTCTCTCTATTTCTCACTTTTATGTGTACGATTTCATAAATGATTCAGAACATTTCAGTGGCGCCAGCACCTTAACCGTGAATCGAACCTAGGCCCCCCCCCCTTGGTATAAGTGCGCTAAGCTAACCACGCCTCCAAATAGGCTGGTCCAATATTGAGTGGGCAAATCATGACGGTATTCTTTGAAAATTCTTATTTCGAACAAAAGTTTTCCTTGTTACCGTAGCGACAGACATGCGGCTCCAATGTGGTATAAAAGAGGTAAAAATAAATTGTATTTGTGTTGAAGAAGCAGGTCAGAGGAGGGATAAGGAGAGGGAGAGAGAATGGTGTATCTTATTTGCCATGAAACTTTTCTATTCTTTTATTTAGAGTATTAGGAAACCTCCCACGTCAGGCTAGAAATATTTTTAATATTTTTATACAACCGATGGTGTCATTAGGGTAAGTGCAGACGAGCGACGGTTAGTCTTGCCCTTGCGCAATACCCTTGGGAGCTGGTGTGCAGTGTTTCTAACCGGCTATACTGTTTAATGTCCAGACTGTTCACATGTTGGATCACCACTGTTTAGAATCTTAACACATGGTCAATAGAAAAAAAATACTTATAATATTTTCTTTAACTGATTCAGTGGATCTCAGTTTGTGACTTATGTGCTGTCCCCACCGAACACCCTAGATTTACCAGCAACAAAAACAGGAACAACTTTATTTATTTACGTGAGCGCATGCTTATTAATATTGTCAGCTCTCTGAATGAGAAATAAACATGACATCGGTAACCGCGTAGAATATTTAACACAGACACATTCATAATGTTACAAATGTGTTTGAATTAATTATCTTGCATAAAGATAGACAATGATTATGCAGTTAAGAGCACCATAAATATACTTTTAAAGTACTTTTAAAAACTGAATCATTAAAATTAATTTATTTACGGTTGACTACATAATAAGCGTCAATATTTTGAAAACGGTCAGGACAGTTGGATGCCAGCGCCACGTTAAACAGTCAACCTTTTACAGTACAATTGCATTGTCTGGAAGCGCCAGGAATGCCTGAAGAAGGTGGCTGCTGCCTGATTTGGTTTATTTCACTTCGCTTTTCTTCCACATTTGGCTAATCGCGAAGATGAGGATGAGTGGTGATATGATGAAATTGATAAAGGGACACTCACAAAGAACACCCTGCTAATATTAATTTAATGAGGGTCTCAATACTTCCATAGCATCTCGCGATATTTACTTTCGAACCCTCCCCTCAAATATAGAAGTCCCTTGGCAATCGAAGATTTAATACTTTGTCAAGAGCTTCATCCCCCTTACCTCAAATTTAATATTCAGTACTCGCACCAAAATTTCCATACCAATTTTACACTTACTGTTGATATTGAAGAGTGGACATGGTCCCTCAAAGAAGTCTTCACACCAGAATTTCCGCAACAGTCTAAGACGTAATAGAAATACACATTAGTTGGATTTCCCATCCCCCAAAATGTAATCTACAATCCCAGCTAACTAAAATTCCCGTTATCAATCGCCCAGCAGAATTCACGCCTCAATTTAAAAGCTAACACGTAGGAGTTGAACATTGCCCCTCTCCGATAATACAAATTACCCGTTAGAATTCCCTTGACAGTCTACAAATTGCTATTTAGATAATAGCAATGGTTAACTAATAACGTAATTCAACTTGTGCCCAATGCTGTACTATTCACTCAGTCAAATTTCCATCACAAAAAATTCACCCCCCTTCCCCCCGCTCTTCCCAAGTTGGGTGGACGCAACCTGTGTCTACAAACACGCCTATGGGCACCCCTTCCCTAAATACTTCCTTTTGTTCATCTAATGGATTAAATATGCTGCACCTAATGTGTAAACTATTTTTTACGTAAGTAGAACATTCCCTGACATTCTCTACGAAACTCGGCGGCAAGCGGCCCGGTGTCAGAGCTTGTCTTTCCCGGTGAACGGGGTCCGCGACAGTTGCTAGAGTCGGCTATTAAAATTACAGTTTTCATATTATGTACTAACCTTGACTACAGAAGGTGTTGAAAATGATGTCCCTCTGCTGCAACACATTCCTGGCATCTCCGAAGGAAATTGGCATTTACACGTGCAAGTTCGTGTACTGTAATTCTCCAGATCTCTCGTACAATACTGTCTCTTAACTCACGGATAGTGTACGGATTGTCTTTGTATACTTTATTTTTTAGATTTTACGATGTTTACTATAGTGGTCCTATGTGGAACGGGAACACCAGGAAATTTCGTTGCAAAACGTCGTCGCACTTCTCCACAATTCCTCTTTCTGAAGTAACACTCGACAAGATAAATCCTTTGCTGTAATGTAAACTTTTGTGGTGCCATAGTAAGCTACAATCTTCAACACACGGACACGACACGACACAACTTCCGAGAGACGATTATACTGGCGTCAGTCTGCAACGTCAACAGAAAGGGAAAGAGAGCGAAGGCACCTAGAACGAAAAAAACAGACTGTGGCGTGCGACTATCGCGGATCCCGTTCACCGGGAAAGACAAGCGCTGATGCCGGCCCGCTTGCCGCCGATTCTCGTAGCGAATGTCAGGGAATGCTCTGTATATACTCGTGGTGTTCTCTTTCTTCCTTAATCAACGATCCAATTCAAGTACTAGTCTTTTAAACTCGTAATAAGCACACGAGCTTTACCACATCAACTTACATGACTCATCACATCTGTCGAGAAGAGCTACAATTTTATAAATTATCAAATTATAACCTAATTTTCTAGATAGAAATAACGTCTGTTATTGACTATACAATGAAATATTGGCAGTAGAAAGTAATATTTGCTTATTACGCCACCTATTTTCAACACAATAGATTAACTGCGTATTGAAATACAATTTTTATTGCCATCTTCTATTGTACATTCAAATCTCTACCCGACATAGCCTACATGGCACAGTACAATGTGTCCTTCAACCCAGTGACGTACGTCGTAGTTTAGTAAGAGAGGGGATATGTATTTTTTATTCAGTAGTCAGTGCTCTATTCCACCACCTTTTCAAGTTTTTCATTTTGGTAAATCAATTATAATTTGGACTATATAATCTCCCACAACCCGTGCGTTGGCAAAGTTAATTTTAGTCTGTCAATTCTAGTTCCTTAATGAGGCTACTCTATACTTCATGGTAGTTTAATCGCGACGATGCGGATAAATTATTAATTGGTAAGAGAGAAATCACAAAGATTCGAGTCCTCGACACGCTAACTCTTTGGTGAATAGAAAAGCGTTGCTGAAAAGACTAACAAGACATTCATAATTTCATCGTATTTTCTTGTCGTTACGATCAACTTAATAAACTTTAAGGATCGACTCTGTTAGTGACATATTCACGCATTATGCAACATTCAAAGAATTCAAAATTGTCGAAACCTGTACAGCGTTTCTTCATTATTTTTATGTCGCTTTTTGTTTCAGTTTCTCGTTTACCCAGAGTAGCTACGAAAGAATAAAAAATCACTTTGTCACCAAGCACTAAGCGGGAGCTCTATAAAATGTGAGCGTGTATATGTACCGTGCAAGACGAAAGAAGGAACATGGCAATTTGAATCCATCGCGCGATGTTTGCAGCACCACTGATGAGTCCCGCGGGAATTCACCAAACTTACGAGGAGATTTCGACTTTTCCAAGCAGGAGTCTTACTGCGTATAGAATCCATTACCATCCTGGATTTTGGCGTACTTTAGTGGATCGAATAAGAAAGAGAGGTGTTTACAAGGTACGAGCTTTGCATTTGGCCAGAGTCGTTAAGGTTAAAACGAATTGGCCAACAGGTTATGACGTCAGAACTACTGTCAACAAGCAAGTGCTCGTAAGGAGTTAATGCCTTTGAAATAAGTGGGAAGTACACTCAAATGCAAGAATTTATTGAACACGGTTCTAGTAGCGGATATACAGGGTGTCCCATAAAAATGTATACACACGGTAACAGGCAGGGCCGGATTAAAGTGGGTGCTATTGATGCTGCAGCATTAGGCCTATTCCTGAAATAGGTCCAGATAAAAACAGACGAGAATTTTCCGAAAGCTGAACAGTTTTCTTTTGCTATATTCACCTGAAAATAAATCTTAGAATGAAATTTGGAGCCCCAATTTCGGACGCCTAGGCACAGCGTTACTTATTATACAATTACTATTATTCTTTGCGCTGTGACGTAACTATAATGTTCTTGTGTTAATTGTTCATCGAAGATTTCAAGCATCAGGCCCAATTTTGTCTTATTCCGGCCCTGGTAACAGGAATATCAAAATCAAGTGTCCATTGCATTTTGAAACACTGGAATTTGAAGAGTTGCATTCCAAGAAGAGCGTTTGTTCTCAATGAAGAGTGCAGTTTTGTGCCGAACAGATGGATTGGATGAAGAGGTTCAGAAGAATACCCTCCGCGTTCACCAGACCACACGCCACTATACTTTTTGTGTAGGGATGCATAAAAGATCAAGTTTACGGTACAAAACCGGCAAGACTGGACGGATTGAAGGCAGCAATTGTAACCAGAAAGCGCTCAAATACCGAACGAAATAATTCTTCATGTTTGCGATTCCATTGCTTCGCGTTTCCAACGTGCCTGGACTAGAATGGTCATCAGTTTGAAACTAGGAGTTTCACAAAGAAAATTATTCACGCCTGTAGATTGTTTGAAATTTTGGAAATGAAGTGTATCTTAATAAGCACTGATGTTATAATCATTCAAAGTGTGTAATCATTTCATTGGGACAAAATGTAGTTCGTGACTGTACTGCTCCAACCGATGGCTCCAACGTGAAAAGTCCGAAATCTGATCTTCATTTTAACAGATTTTTCTTATCACGCCAAGTCGAAAATAATCCTAGACATGATTTTTTTGTTTTGAATTCAGAGATGCACTTCTGTTCGCATGTGTAGTAGGAAAACATTCATGAGAATTACGTATGACTTCAATGCACAACTGATCGTAGAGATAATTTTGACAACATATTTTATTTCAAGGGGGAAAAAACAGCTTGGAAAAGAGGATAATGATTTCCAGAGACTTGCTTCTTTATCTTTACCCGATTTGATTGATTGATTGCTTGATTTACTTTATGTTACTGGTTTTTCTTCCACTTTTGGCTAGTAGCGGATATGAGGATGGATGATGATAAGATGAAATTGATGAAGCACATATGGACAGGCCACAACAGAAGTCAAGACAGCAGAGTCTTGTTAATCTGTAGTTCAGGATGTTCTAAGTAGAAGATATGTTGATATTTGGGTTGTATTCAGAAAAAGGCATCCCTTATATCCCGGACTTTACCCTAATCTGTTTATTTCGATTCCTGCCTGGTTGGTAGGATATCATGGGTTCGATTTCTCATGAAGACTGAATGACACATTTTGTATTTTTGTTTAGGTTTGTTGCATGCTTCATCTTTAAAGAAAATAAACTTATTCAATCTTTGTATTTTTTTTATTTACAAAAACGTGAAAGACACACATCTTTGAAAAAGCCAACCTTTATCTATATAATGATTGCATTTGTGCAGTTCATTCTTTGTTATTACATTGTGTCACGAGCCGGAAATAAATGCTGTGTAATTGAAAACGCCAGCAGTCCCCGGGTGACGAGAGGTCGTAGGGGGAGTCTTGATCGAGAAAGCGCAGTGGGAAGTGTGTTGCGAGTGACCGTGTTAAGTTGGTCTATCTAAAAGGTTTGGGCAAACCCACTGAGGACACCTTCGATGGACCGATACAGTGCCACGTCGTGACTCAGCCGAGGAACCACGAAACAGGTACAGTGGTGACACTTTGGGTTTATCATTATCAGTGTTTAGATATCTTACTGGCTCGTGCGTGATTATTCTCTTTCGCTTGTGCGGATTCTATTAAATATCGGTAAAGGGCAATTAGCGTAATTTATTCCATCCCCCATACATTCATCCTCTCGCAGCCAAGCATCTAAACGACCTAAACGTAACATGGTGGAGGTAATTCAAAACTGAAAAAAATGTACTGTTTATATTTCCTTTATTTACCGAAAAAAATCAGTTAAATAATTCTTCAGTAACTGACGAAAACTGTATGATGATGGAGGGGTGGCGATCAATGAGGAAATATTTATACAGTACGTAACATTGTTATTCGTACACATAGAATTTCCGAGGGGAAAAATGTCATATCTACTAGTAAATATAATCATTGTCATATGTACCTGGAAATTAATGTTAATGAAGGTTTCACCAACAAATGTCAATAAAAATTTATGTTCAAAGTGTATAAACAGAGCATATAATTTGTGTGAAAAGAGAAAAACACACTGTTTCATGCAACACTGTTATTCGTACAGGCATGAGTTTCAATCTTCCTCGCATACAGCGCCACCGCTATTCGGGCGATTTCGTGCAGTTTGCAACTTCGTAACAAGTTTGAACATGCAGGCGCGCTCCCCGTCAAACGGGCTTGTTGTAGGCCTATCGTCTACCTATCAGCGTGTTCGAAATGGGCAAGGTGAAGGAACTTAGTTCCGATCTGAAGGATGTTAATATAAATTTGGCCCTTAGAGGTTATTCGTTAAGAAAAATTGGACAAACAGTCAACAAATCACACTCCACAGTTCAATACATAGTAAACAAATTTAGAGAGGATGGTTCAACACAGAATGTGCCGAGAAAACCAAAAGAGAGACGGTTGAATAAACGTGATGAACGCCTTATTTTAAAAAGAGTGCGAGAAAACCCCCGACTAAATGTTCCTCAGTTACGACCGTTAGTAGAAAATGTTGCTGGCAAGATGATGTCCGATCAAACTGTCCGACGTGCCTTGTGGAAGCATGGATATCATGGCAGAATACCACGAAAGAGGCCGTATGTAAATAAGGTGAATCGCAGGAATAGACTTTCATTCGCGAAAGAGCACATCCACAAGGACCAGGAATTTTGGGATAGTGTCATATGGTCAGACGAGTCCAAGATTAGTAGGAAAGCCCATATTATAAACTCGAGAAATGATGACCCCCCTCAGGCAGATTTGGCTACACTTAAAACTTGCTCAACATGCCCATATGAGCTTTTTGCTCAAGTGTGGTACTCCGTCTAATCCAAGATTTTTGTAAAAATGCCCTCGGGAAGTTCCTGTGAAATGATGAACCCCCTCAGATTGATTTGTCCACACTTACAAAAGTTGCATCAGCCAGATTGTTGTCCATAAGCTTGTTAAAAATATGCCTCTTTTGATATTGTTTTGGATACACTTGAAATTAAGCCAAGATGCTTATAAAACCCACACCCACCCACCCACACACACACACACACACACACACACACATATTTACTTCTGGTTTAAGTTCAATTGAACACCAGCCTCAACTTGCATATCTAGTACTAAGACAATGTAATATGCAGAGGCCCTCTAGAATTGCTCTGTGACTCTCTCATTTCTTACATCATAAATATATGATTTTTCACCTATAAGAATAACACTACATATGGTGTCATCAGGGAGTGTATCGTGGAATTCACAGATAATTTTAATGTTTGTCCTGTCATTAACCACAACTTGTTTCCTTTTTGAAGTGTTGATGACAAACATGGGTCTCTGTGCTTTGAATTCATCTGGTGTGTAATACATGTCAGTATTGCCAGTAGTGACCCTTTTGTATGCTGTAAATGCATCATATAATTTAAGAAAATCATCCTTGGACATGTCTAAATTATAATTTTCTCTGGGGAACACCTCATTTCTGCCATTTTTAAGATATATGTTCTTGATGTTGCAGTTATCAAATCTACTTGAATTTTTTTTCCTGATTATTGTGTCTTCCAGTCTGAAACAGTACCACCACAAAATCTGGCATGTCATATTGTATACTGGAGAATGAATTTGTAGCATCAAACTCATAATAAGTACCAGCGGCAGGCTTCTGTACACATTGATATGTATAAAATTGTAAAGGAATCTGTGGATTTTTTATTATATCTGCTTTGTATTTAAGAGCATAACTGGCTTCATATTCAACAACTGGGATTCTTAGCTCCATAGTCTGAATAATGCACATGCACTCATCAGGTAGGGTATTAGGCACAGCTTCCCCGGTAGAGTTTAATGTACTGTACCTCATCAAAGCATTGTTATCATTAGCAGCTCTTCTAAATGTGATTCTTAAACCACCCTTCCACATAATGTCTTTGTAATCTGAGAAGAATCCTGGCAACAGGCGCATAGGGTACAGCACTGTGTGGCTCTTGGATAATATTTTATCACCAGCCTCAAATCCACCTATTTTGTAGTAAGAAGCCTCGGTTTTGGATAATTTTAGTGTGGCCAAAGCTGTGGAGGTAATGCCGGGATAATCTACTCTGTTTATAACAACACCATGTTTTCTGATCTCAATTTCAGAGAACAGATGTGGCACAAAATTATCTACCAATCTTATATTTGAATTTGCCGGATAATCTGTACCATCGAGCTTTACAACATCAAATTTGATGTATAGATCTGCTCTGTGGGGGTGTATAAAGCCATCCCCTACATCAAGATCAACCTCAATCTCTGTGTTGGGTTGATTTAAATTTGCAAATGTCCTCCTGTTTGGGGGGAATGATTGTAGCTCATAACTCTCAATATTTTCCATTTTTTTTGTATGTATTTTTATTTAAATATTAATCTCTATGATTGCAGTTGTTGTGGCTCCAGCAAAATCAACGAATTCTTCTTTTTCATTAGTGACCATGAATTCAATGTTATCTATTCTATTATGGCACACAGGAAAATATAATGTTGGGGATGGAGTGTAGATGATGGGCTCCATAAATTCAGAATTAGGTTTGAATGTTGCAATGATGCCAGTTTGTTTGTGAGTGCCTATGCCATTTGATTTGGTGATCATACCCTCGGCCACATTACAGTGAATATTCAGAGTCTCTATGGCTAAGAATTTAGGTATATTAATAGCAGTGTGTTTGATGGCTGGTTCAAGTTTTGTGTTGTTCTCAAAGCCTAACAGCTCTCCTATAGTACGCAGATCCACTGTTTCTGTAGCAGATACAATCTCTACTCTGTGAGTGACAGAATTTTGAGTTAATACTATACCTCTGGGTAAGTGAGCATTTAGAGTGGACAGATTATACTGCCCTGGAGTGATGACAATTTTTTGATCACCAACTGCAATTTTGTTGTTGTGGTGTGTAATATTAGGGATCAAGTACATGCCATAAAATGCTCTGAGAGCTATTGTTTTGGGATACACTATATCATCATGTAATTTGAGTTTCAATATTGAATTTTGGCTGGTGAGATGGAATACCCCCATGATGTTTCAGATACCACAGGGCTTTTTGAAAATCTTCAATTGATGGTTTATTTATTTGAGACAGATATCTAAGAACAGATAAACACAAATGTCCACAATTAACATCTTTGAAATTTTGAACACGGGCATTATTGTAATAAAGATTAGCTGATTTTAGATATTTTATTAAATTTTCAGGTGGAACACCTCCAAATGAATCAAACACAAATGCCTCATTGTTTAAATATTTAAGATAACAAATCCAGTGAGTGCCCTGATTTTTGTACTTATCCAAATTAACAATGCCACACTCTTTGTTGAGTGGTTGTTCTGGTAAAGAATCAGACATGTACACACCTCTAAAATTTTTGATGCCCAGTGGCTTGATTAAAGCTTCAATATCTTGGTTTGTAAGCGGCTCTTGTTTTTTTTAAACTTATTCATGGCTCTCTTAACACCTTTGCCTTGTTTCTCCATGGCCAGGTTATGGCGCTTCAATTCATCTAATTCTGCCCTATTCTTCTTGGCATCTATTACTGTTTTTGCTATGGCAGCTGATCCCCCAGCCAAGCTCCCAACAGCCCCAAGTGCTGCTAAGATGGCCGGGATAGTAAATATGAAACCCCCTGTATGCAATTTTTTTCTAGATTGTTGTAATTTTTTTAATTGGGGGGTACTAAGCAACAATTTCATACCATGGCCCTTTGCAAGACAAGAGCTTTTTTTCTTGCGCTGCTTTTTGGTTAAAAGACTATCAATAGTTTTAAGAGATTTAAGACCTGCATAAGGTATTTGATACATAACACCCTTGGCCTTCATTGTAGGTTTATTATATATATATATTCACAGCCCGCACCCCAGTTTTTGTTTGGTGTTCATAGCTATGGTGGTCCCCAATGCTGCTATTCTCTCACTCAAAGAAGCATCTTTGCTTACAAATCTACCAAATGCAGCCTCTTCTAATTTCTTGTCTGCAACATGTCTCTTGTCAAGATCAGAATGTGTGTTGTATGCTATGTCATGGTCTCTACAAGCAGCATCTAGGGGATTAACACCAGGGTTCCCTCTGTTTAATCTATGGTCCAATTTTGTACCGGGACCACAATACTGATAGCCTGGAATATGTAGTTCAAATGGCAGCTTGTTTATGATGTCATTAACCAACCCCCGACCCTCAGAAATATTCCAAAATTTAAGTGGTAGAGTATTAATAATTTTTATAAGATATCCAATCCCCTTAGTGTCATTCACTATAAAATTAGACAATTTTGTGCTTATCATGTCCATAATTCCAACCTTTTCATTGTAAAAATTGTGGTTGCCAGCATTTTCCTCCCCAGCTATCACCAATAACCTATCTACAAGTTTCCTGACATCATCAACCCAGACAAATTCTTTAGGCAGGGTGTTGTATTGTTTGATTCCACTGCCTGTCTTAATTTGTGACCATATGGGCTTCATTAAGTTGTTGTATTTTGCTCCACTGCTAGACTTGACTCTTTTTTGTGTGGGATCATTGTTCTGGTATAGAGCATCTGATTTTATTAATATTTCTTTGTAATGCTCATAATCTTGATCTGTATAGCTGCCAGGCCTCTTCCTAGTCATCAGTTCCCACAATCCAGGTGTTCCGAGATACTTAACAAAACCACCTCTTTCTCCAAGATGAGATTCTGAGTATACAATAAGATCATCTCCCATAAATGTTACTCTGAAATTGCCAATTCTATGTATGATGCTACCATCACCTCATCTTTGTTGTCTTTAGGTGTGCTTAAATATTTTTGAGCAAGAAGACCCAATTCAATAGGATCCTGAGTAGCTTCAATTCTTCGAGGAGCAACAGGACTAGGTGTATGAATACTAGAAAGTGGGGTGATTGGATAATCTAATATGTTCCTATCAGCTACAGGTACAAGCTCTGTGATCAAATTTTGATTTTGCTCTGTAACAGTTTTGATATTTTTACCTAATTCACTAATAGCATCAAAAATAGGCTGTTCTGTTTGCTTGTGTTGTTCATAGATTCCTCGGTTCTCTGATTTCCATCCCTTAAATCTTTTTACAAGATAATCTCTTAATTTAAGATCATCAATGATTGGCCTTTTCATGGTTATTTATATATGTTTCAATGTCTAGAAAATTGTTGATTTTATTTCTGTATTTGCCACCATTGGGTTTTCTTGTCATATCAATTGTGACGAAGCCATAACTGTCCTGGTTCCAGCACCTACTGCAAAATTTGGAAAAATCATTGTAGCTCAAGTCCCCACCTACATATTCATCATGTATGTGTTTGAGGTTGGTATGATCTTGATGAAACACACATATAAAATTGCTGTTGTCTCGGATCAGCTGCTTCGGTATTTTAGAAAAAGTCTGTGCCAGGTAGAAACAATCAATGTTTTTGTGTCGGCCCTGTGTAAAGAAATTTCTAACCTTGTTTTGATTATCCAGTATAATGTCATCAAACACAACAACAGAGTTATCAAGACATTCATGGAGTGGCTTAACATCTGGTTCAAAAGTGGCTATATCCAGTCCATCATATAGCTTCATCAACTGCTGATATTTTAATTGTTCCAAGCTCTTAGAGAAGACATACAAGTGCCTATTTTTCCAGTCTAACCAGTTGGGTGCCAATAAAAAATTATCAATCATTAGTGTAGTTTTACCACAAGCCGATGGCCCAACAATAAGACATATAATATTATCAGGCAGCAACTTGCCATTTCTCTTAATCTGCTGTTCAGGTTCTGGCAGCCTTTTTATAACATCCCAGGTGCTCATATTATCACTTTGTCTGCATCGATCCAGCTGTGTTCTGGAAGTCCTAGCCATTTGACAAATAACTTGTTGCCTTTTCTGCGGATGATTTTTTCTATGAGATATGTGTCAGGCTGTTTAGTTTTGTTGAGTTCTTCTTCATAGAACCGGCCTTTGAGAATTTCTCCTCGGTGGTCTTTTATTATATATGTGTTAAGGGTCCCAGGTTTAACTTGAACCACTGTAAATAATTCAGTGCTCCAGTTTCTAGTAAAGCCTCTTTTGAATAAGTGCTTATATTTGCTGATTCTTACTTGATCACCCACCTTGTATTTGGCTTTTCTTGTTGTTGGCTGGTATCTAGGATAATAAATAGTCCTGATCAATTTTTGCTCATCAGATGAAGTTACTTCAGAGGGTTTCATGTTGATTGTGGAATGGACCGAGTTGTTATATTTATGTAGAAGTTCTGGAAGAATATTAAGCCATTTATAATTACCTTGAAGAGTAAATTGTTTATACATAAGATTTTTTAGGGTTTTGTTGAATCTCTCTACAATTGAGGCCTTGAGATCGCTGTAACTCGAATAATGTTGTATTGACTGGCTTTTAATAAATTGTTGGAACACAGAATTATAAAATTCTTTGCCATTATCTGTTTGCAAATAGCGCGGTGATCTTCCACTCTGATTGATGATTGTCCTGAAGGCTTCTGTAACACATTTTCCAGTCTTGGATTTGAGTGGCACAGCCCAGGCAAATTTTGAAAATGTATCTATGACAGTGAGTAGATACTTGTAGCCCTTGTTGATTTTGTCTAAGTTTTTCAGCTGTCCACTTGCCATCTCAATCAAGTCGCTCTGACATAAATCATCTATGCCTTTTGTAACTACTGGCAGTCTCTTATAATTATGTCTGGCTTGTCTGTGTATTTCATCAACAACAATTTGTCTAGACATAATATGAAAACAAGAATATTGCAACTATGGGGTGTTCAGCAGCTGATACTACAGGATTTTCTAAATATAATTTGTCTCCTATTTGTATATGAAATTCCTGAGAGCCATCATCTTCAGCATAAGATGTTTCTAATGTATTGGGATCTGTAAAATCCTCTAACTCTACACTGGTGATTTTTGGTTTGTTGTCAGCATTTGTTATTGATAAGGTGGGGTAGTGGTGTGCCTGTGGTTGAAGCCAATATTTGATCTTGATTGGTCTCAGTGTGCCCCCAACAAAAAACTGGTAATAAAATTGTGCAGGGGACAGCATATATATTTTGCCGCCTGGTGTAAATGGTGAATCATATTCTTTGTTGGGGATGCTGTACAATTCAAGAATTATTGTATGTTTAGGATTCTCGATTATGCCGGTTATTTCTTTTTCTGCTGTAAGCAATCTACTTGTTACAGATTCAAGGTACTCATTGATAGTCCTAACAACATCATCATGGCCTGGCTTGATTTTTATGTCCACAACAAGTTTCTTGTATTGTTGCACAATTTCTTGTAGCTGGGTGGCAAAAACAGACAGAGCATTTGCTTGATTGGAATCCATGGTCCCTAGATGTTGCTTGATATTAGCTACAATTTGCTTTAAATTTTCAACAACTGCCAATTTTGAATTTTGAGCAGTAAGATCATGGACTTGTCTTCTGATATCCTCAAACAGGGCATGCAGTTCATTAATATGTTGATTAGTTGGTAGAGTGGCCACTGTCTGAGTAAGTTGTTTGATCTCTGTCTGGATATTCTTGATATCTTCTGATTTCAATATGCGATTCACAGCTCTCTTAATATTTTTAAGTTCCTGTGATGTAGGCAGATTTGATACAGTATTTTGCAAAGATTCAAGTGCCAATTTCACATTATTTAATTCAGAAGCATCAGCCACATTTTGCATAGCATTTTGGAGCAGGGCTATATCAGCCTGAGTGGGTGTTGATTGTTGTAAAATTTCAAGCTTTGTTTGGATATCATCGATCAAGTGATAAAAATGAGATAGCTCAGATTCAGTGTTGAGGTTTTCAAGCTTTGTGATCTGTTGCTGGACACTGACAAGGGTGTCTACAATACCAGGCAAGCGGGATTCTAGAGATTCTTGTACATTTGTCAAATCACTTTGCACTGCTGCTATTGTACCCTCAAGATGGGTTATGGTACTTTGAATTTTTCCAAAATCTTCATATGTTTCAAGTTGCAGCTTAATGTTGGCAACACTCCGAGTTATTGCACTCAAAGCATCAGAAGATGGCAAGTTGTTCATAAAATTTTCAAGTGTCTCAATTTTTTCTTTAACCTCGGCTATGGCATTGTTCAAGGGGTCCAGATTAGGTATCTGGAGTGATTGAATCTGTTCCTTTAGAGTAGAAATCACTAGATCAAAATCTTCTTGTGATTTTATGCTTTTGACAATTGTTTGGAGCTGTGTCTGGACATTATTTATCTGCTCTTCCAATTGTTGTTTCAATTGCTCAGAGTTGGTGGCCTGGGTCTTAAATTTGGCTTGAAGAGCTGCTACAGCCTCTTCTAAACTTTGAAAATTATCTAATGTGGCCAAGTCAGTATATTTTTGAAGCAGCAATTTGAGTTCAGAATCAATTTTAAGAAGAGGGTCCATGCATTGTGATTGTAAATTTGTAATTTCTAGTTGAAGACTGGCATTGAGTGTGGTTTGTAAAGCTTGTAAATCACTTCTTAATTTTTTCACTCTGACATCATGCATCAGAATCTCATCACTGTGATCTTCATGCCTTGTATGGCCAAATATATCATTAGGCATTTTGATTTAGTGGTTATTTATTATTGAATATCTAATTCTTAATTCTATAAAAAAAGGTATAAGCTTGTCATATGATCCCGGGACCTCAATATATAAGCAGTCACCAGCAGAAACAGTATATACAGTGCCAGAAACCATGTTTGAGTGCTTTATTCTATAAATATTTCTCCCTATTGAAACCTTGACATTACCCTCAGGGGTTGTAATAAATTGCAATTGACCACCTACAGGTAATTGGTAATAATTTAAATTATTGTTAAATATGTACAATGTTTTACCTGTTTCATCATCAACATCAGTAAGTATGCTGTTCAGATGAATAATTAACAAAGCACTTAGTTTAGATATCATATCAGAAGAGGGTTGTGGTGTTGGCAGGTCCATAATAGCCTGTTTTTTGAACCCAAATAAGTTCATAGGCATGTTTATTTATTTCAAATCATGCTCTGTAATTGGGCATTGATTACCACTTTTCAAATCACAATGACCCCATTGTAGAGTATGTATGCCACATGACAAAATGCATCTCTTATCATCATGTGGATCCAGAGCCACTTTTCTTACAATATTTGTAGTCAACAAGTGATCCACACTCTGAATTCTGGATTCTGATGTTCTGATTGTGCTACGTGATTTGAGACAATCTTCATAATCTTTAAATTCAAGCTCTTTGTCTACAGTCACTCTGGCAATGCCCTTGGCCTTCTTGGCAATAGCGCCACTACATATTTCAAAGCTGTACATCTTGGCCCTTAACCCAGCAAATGCCACAATAACATCACCAAGTGTCTCATCTTTTAACTTGCCAGGCACCTTTTTGTTGTGGGGTTTAATTTTTGAATGTTCACTGGTATCAAAATATTCAAGCAATGCAGGCTGGGACATATCTTTATAAACATCTTCTGTTTGAATATCAAGGATAAAACTATCTGTGTCCATGTACATCAGTTTTACACAATCACCATAAAAAGGCTTCAACACATCATAATACAATTTTAACATGTGTAATTTGGCCAATTCCAATATCACAGCCCCTACATAAATAGGCTTATCAAACTTAATCTTTGTTTTTTTCATGTTGAAAAGTGCCATATGCTCATCATAAATTCTTCTGTAATTGAAGTTGGGCTTTGCTATCAATTTTTTGCTCCGGCTGGGGTCAGTAATTAATTTATCATCAGTATGTTTTCTGACATTTTCTATGGTTTTGCCATACACTGAATTGACCATCAATTTAAACAAGGTCTTATCAAATTGGCTCATTGCAGATGTTCGAAGCTCTGTGTTTGTATCAATATATGGCTTCAACCATCTTGAGTGCCTGAACCTCAAAACTTTTCCAACTTTTGTCACTTCAACACCATGATTCATCAGGAACTGGAGGTTTTTGTAATATATGACATAATCCTGTTTTGGCTCTAGAGTCATCATCAATTTCTTCTGTTTAGAGCCAGGTGAGCACTCAACCTCAGGAATTGGGGGCAGATCAGAAAATGTGTTGTGTAAATCATCAGGAATTGTCAGATCAACCTCTAAGAATAGGCCATTGTCACTGTCATCAAAATCCTGAAGATCTTCAATATTGAAATCTTCAACCCACTCAAGCCCTGCATATGGCAGTTTATCCATCATGGCATAACCATAGAGGCTGTTGGCATCTACATACAGTATATAATTTGATGGCAGTGCTGGATCATAATCAGGAATATATTTGTTATTTCCTCTGGCATATCTCTGAGAACATTGCACCATGCCTCCTCTTATACATTGCTCCATAAACAGATACATATCTTGATCCTGGATCAGATCCAATTGCATTTTAGTGTTTAAAAACATTGCAGACCATGCTAGGCCCGGAGCACTGTAAAAATACATTGGATCCAGCTTATAATTTTGCATGGAAGATTTTCTAAATGCCTGAAGTATATCAGCTAAGAGGGTCACATCAAGTTTTAAATATGCCTTGTGATAATCACCAAATGTCTGGTATTTTAAATTGTTCCACATCAATTGGGCATGGTGATAATCTTCATCAGTGATTCCAGATGCTCTGATTTTGCTGTAAAACTCTTGTTGTGGTGGCAGAGAACACTCATCAAATTTAGAAAAATCTGTAACATAGTCATATGGATATACACCCTTCCGCCTAATTAATTTCAGCTCCTGATTTGGAAACAAAGCACATGTGATTTTGAATTGATCATCAGATAATTGAGTGGCCAGTGTAGCCAGGCTAGCAGACAGAATTCTGTATGGATCAAGAAATCTTAAGTGAATAGGAACACTATTAACTTTAATTATTTTGCTAATGGCAATATATTTCTCATTATTTTCAGCTAAAATATTTAAATTCTGCTTGTCAAACCCCTCGTACCTGATCAAATGATGAAAATCATAATTGGATGCACCATGGCAAAATATGGGGACAAATTTTGGTCTCTGGATCTTAATATTACAGACATTACACAGGGCCATTAAGAATTTACCATCTGTATGAGAATGGTGATGCACCTTGATATTTGTATCTGAAAATTCAGAATCACATACCGGGCATTTTTCTGCATTGTTGAAATCTTCAATCTGTTTCTCTGTTAAATGCAACATGGGTTTTCATTTTAATAAGATATTAGATGCTATGTCATGGCACTCAATTTCTATTCTATCTGCAAATTCTTTGATGGCATCTGCTCCCATGTATAAATATTCTTTACTAACCACACCATCCTGTACAATCACATAATAAAAACTAGAAGGTTCATGTAGCTGGTATGATGTACTTGAAGATTCATCAGGATCTGGGCTGCAGAATGCAAGGGGTTTGAGGTTTGATTCAAAATCACAGACTATATATGCTGGGTGTTCCAACAAGGCTTCAAATTTTTTGAATTTGGCATTTTCATTTGGATGAGGCATCACCATATGAACAGGTTTATGGTTGCCACAGTATTTCAGATGCTCAATTAACTTGTTTTTAGCAATTTCTGCATTCCTTTCACGAACCCCATTTATTATTTTTTTACCATCAAATACAGTCAAACATCTTCTGCACAACTTGAATATTGTATTGGATTTGCCTTGTTGTTTTCTGACTAAAGCTTCAAGACTGTGTATCAGAGTGTAATGATATGTATCATCCCCTTCAATTAGGAGCAGATCAATCGGAACAGCAGAATCATCATCAAATGTACTGATTCTGAGAGGTGCTATCAAGCAATTGCCACGGCCAGTAGAACAAATAAATACATTAATAGATAATTGTTTACCATTAATATCCCTGGCCTTTTTTTTCAAATTTATCAATATTCTGAACAGACATTGGATATTCTAAACCCTCCATTGCTTCATCAAAATCATTTTCATGTTGTTTATAATAACTTATTCGCTCAGGATGCCTTGAAACTGGATACAAAGCAGCTAAAATACACCACAAAAAGCATTTCTCATCATTATTTTTTATATTAACCACGGCTTGTTTGTTTTTAATATTGGCAGGTAATGGCAAATATGTAGATCCTTGTAATGGGCTGAATTCAAAAATATTAACATAGAGCTTGTGTGGAGATCCGCATAGGCTCCATCCAGACTCTTTTCCAGCAAATTCAGAGTGTTTAATATTCAATTGATCTATCAAACTGCTTATTATTTTGTCTGAATTTGCATTTGAATATACCGGTACAGTTTCTGTTATGTGGGGCTGTGTAAATTTTGTGCCATTTGGCTTCTTATATTGTGTAAACAATTTGAGGGACAGCTTATAAGAGCCATTTTGTGCATTTAGAATTGCCTGCACATCTGGATTTATACTGTTCAAAAAATTCTTAATGTCACATCTTGGCTCTGATACAAAACGGTGATCCCTTAATTGGCCATTAAAACTGCTATGGATGGGTTCATAGCGTGGCTGCTTTGCTGCTCTAGCATTAACAGGTGCTTCATGCTTCCTTTTCAGACCAGATGTAGATGGTTGAGGGGGCAATATTGATGACTGTGCAGAGGAAGTACCTTTATGTTTATATGTGAAGTATTCCATGCTATATTTTCTATGGCATTTAGGGCATATTTTTGTGGGAGTTCTGCATTTGTCTGGATTACAATTCCTTTGATGCCTAGCCCAATTGGGGCTGGTTATATTCTTATTGCATTGATTACAATATTTTTGATTTGGCATTTTTGTTGTTGTTTATTATATAAGATTTCCTGGGGTCCAAATCAAAATTCTATGCTTAATAAAAAATATCAGTTGGGTTCAGCAGTGTGATTTGTGTGTGTGTGTGTGTGTGTGTGTGTGTGTATGTGTGCTAATATTTTTGGCTTTGGTATTTATATAAAATTTCTTGGGGTTCAAATCAAAACTCTATACTTAATAAACCTATGACAGGTTGTAAAGCTAATAGCCTACAAGTGGAAAAAGAGAATAAATATTGATCTACACTGACCTTCCACAAATGCCTGCACAGACATGCATGTCCTAGAAAGGCAATGACCTAACACTGTGTGTTATGTATTGATTTTTGTATAACAGGATGGGACAGATATAAGCCTGACTCTAAATATGAGTGGATTACAACAAACAAGCTGGATGTAACAAATATCAGATTTTTTATACAAAATATAAGCCCTTTTGTTCAATATACCAGAAATATATTTAATATGAATAATAAGAAATGTTTTATATTAAACCAAACAGGCCTGTAGTATGAGAAGCACTGTAACAACACATCTGTACTCCTCTGCCACTCTCACAATACTGGCTGATATGTAATGCAAAATCTCTTTATATACCCTAAGCACGGATTAAAACTGAAACAATAAACCAATCAGAATATAACACATCATCACATTATGTCATAATTAACCAATCAGAAAACAACACATGCATAATATTGGATAATAATTTGTTGCACAGCATGATGCAAGAGCTCTTGCCTTATAATTTGTTGCATAATATTGGATAATAATTTGTTGCACAACATGATGCAATAGAAATAAACCAGAAGTAAGCATGTGTGTGTGTGTGTGTGTGTGTGTGTGTGTGTGTGTGTGGGTGGGTGTGGGTTTTATAAGCATCTTGGCTTAATTTCAAGTGTATCCAAAACAATATCAAAAGAGGCATATTTTTAACAAGCTTATGGACATCAATCTGGCTGATGCAACTTTTGTAAGTGTGGACAAATCAATCTGAGGGGGGTCATCATTTCACAGGAACTTCCCGAGGGCATTTTTACAAAAATCTTGGATTAGACGGAGTACCACACTTGAGCAAAAAGCTCATATGGGCATGTTGAGCAAGTTTTAAGTGTAGCCAAATCTGCCTGAGGGGGGTCATCATTTCTCGAGTTTATAATATGGCCTTTCCTACTACTATATACGGGTCAGATGGGATAAATAGGGTCTGGAGAAAATCAAATAAAGACAATCATCACATTAACACAGTTCCAACAGTTAAACGCGGTGGTGGGTCATTAATGATTTGGGGCTGTATGTCGTCCAAAGGTGTTGGTACCATCCAGTTTATTGATTGTATCATGGATGCATATGTCTATTTGGACATATTGAAGAACAATGTAAAGCAGAGTGCCCCAAAAATGGACATGCCGCCTATATACAGATTCCAACAAGACAATGACAGTGAGCATAAAGCGCGAGTTAACATGAATTGGCTAATACAGAATTAGCCCAAACTACTACAAACACCAGCTCAAAGTCTAGACTTAAATCCCATTGAGCATTTATGGGCAATTTTGAAGAGCCGAGTCCATAACGCAGGCGTCAAGTCCAAACAAGGGTTGATAACTGTTGTGCAAACCGAGTGGAATAAAATAAGCTCTGAAACATGTCGGAAAGTGGTTAATTCTATGAAGAACAGGTGTCAAGCAGTAAGAACTGTGAGTCAATTTGCTCTGAATATACTCTTTTATTTTATAAAATTAAGTGTACGAATAGAAAAGTTGTAAAAAAAAATGGCACGATTCTCTTTCAGTTTCATTTAATTTATTATTGTCATTGGTTATATAGAATTTTGGTAAGATTTTATGTTCCTAATGATATTAGTAGAGGCACACATTTTTGGTAAATAAAAAAGCAAAATTTCGGTATAAAAACTGAGTCAATTTTGGGTTCAAAAGCGGTAAATAAAATAAAATATCGGTGTTATAGCGGTGAAAAATTGGATCAAAAGTGGTATATAAAAAGACATTTTGGTTTTAAAATTGTGAATATAATCCTAAATTTGATTTAAAAAAACTACACTTATTCCACAGAATTAACATTTCACTTCTAATAGCACATTTATGTAGTTATCCGAGTATTAAGTTTATTTCTGTGTAAAGGAGTCAATTTTTGTTTCTCCAATATTAACAGCAGAATTAATCAATTTTCCGGGATTTGCATAACTCTCAGGATAATTCAGACCTCAGAAGGTGCCGCGTCGGTGAATAAACCCTACATTTCGTGTTTAAGAGTTAATTTCGCATTATTTCGTGACAAAACATGGTCACAAAATGCATTTCACACCTTTCAAAAAGAATGAAAAATTAACACTACAATGTGTTTTTTTCAAATTTCGTTTTTTCGTCAAAAACGAAATATGCATGCCCCTAGATATTAGTTATTGAATTGTAAAGAAACAATTTCAAAAGAGTGTATTTCCTTTCAGATGTTAAAGCATTTTCTTTGAAAATCCGTGTGTACGAATAAGAATGTTACATACTGTATTTATGCTGAACGGCTTGCGATATAGCTTAATTACAGAGAAAGTTCAAGTGACAGAAGGTGATGTAACATTCCAGATTTTATAATTGTATTAAAATGAAAGTATTGTTTGTTTATTCGAAATAATAAATATTAAACACACCCCGTAGTTTTGGAAAGTTGTGCAAGTGTGTGAAAATGAAAATTTCGATAGTTTTGTTCATATCAACTATTCTATTTCCATAATTAACAGCTTTTGAAACACCGAAATCTTGTCCACTCGACGCAGCCACATTGATCACAGATTATTCAAAGGCACTGATATTTTGATCAATGTGCAAGCAGCGTCAAGTAAATGATCTGTCTGCTCAACGAGCGAAAATCTTGCTCAGCGAGCGTCGCTCATATACTTGACGGACCCCTGATTTGCAAAGAAATGACGTCTGGTTTGAGAAAAAAAAATTCGTTACGTTACTATTAAGTTACCATAAGTAATTGAGATAAACTGCAATCTTGAAGTGTGTATGAAACTGGTGCAAACTTAATGACAAATACTTAGTCGAACCCTCCTAAATGGTAAGGCACTGACTTCTATTCGTGTGAATATCGAATTCCTCCTCGTGACGTCATTGAACCGCGGTTGTTGACCAACCTGTACGCTCTATCTTGGCTCCAACGCGTTGCGATGCCGATCAGACAACTCGACAGCAACTGCAAGAAGAGTTCCGTCGCGTTTATGGAAATTATCCGCACATAACTTCTTGCTCGTGTACCGAGATGTGACCCACCGTCTCTATTGTGTCTGTGGTACTGTTACACGAGCCTTGCACCTGTTAGTGATTTATACCTTTTGCACTCTCAGAGTTCTTACAGCTTCTCAGCATACGGGTTTTTTCCTACCCCGTGATGAGGAGGCAGGTGTTTGTTGGTCCATGATGCAAGGTGGCTGTCCAGTGGTTTGGGCACTCTCCCCCTTCTCTTAAGCACATGCAGAATTGTACAGGATGTGGGCGACAGATTGTCTCTGCAGTTTAGAACTGAGGGGCGTTTCCGCCGGGAGGGTGAAGGTGGGCTACGGCCCACCGCGAAATGGTCATCGCCCCAGCTACTGCCCACCTAAATGATCTAAGTGAGTTAAGTATTTCAGAATCATTTACAACAGAACTATAGTTGTATAGAGTAAGAAAAACAGAGATAAATCGATTAACATAGAGGAGAGTAAAGATAAACAGAAGAGAAGTAGAGATGGAAAAAGGCAGAAGGAAATAATGTGTGTTTGAGGTTCACTTTATACACAGACTCATAGGGAGTGGCCTACAGTTTAAAGTGGGATCCGAAATGTGCCTCTCCATCGAGCTCGTCTGGTCCGGAATCTAGAATTTAACTTTCGAAAGTATTACTTTTGGAATTTCTCTAGGAACATATTACTTACTAGAACTGCGCAATACACATGAACGGAAGGAAAGAGGCAAGGTTAAGGAATGATATTTCGGGAAACTGTGAAATCAATGTTCTGATTGGTAAAACAGTTTAGTGAAAGAAAGAGCGTTTTGATTCACCATAAGAAATACACAGGAATGAAAACGCATTTGTTGTTGCTATTTTTTAATAGTTTTATGTATTTTAATAATCGACACGTAGAACTGATTCTATTTGCCACATGAAGAGAGATGCATAACTTGGAATACCTCAGAGGCTTTTTCAATATTCAAGCACATTTGATATAATGTGGTGACGTCTAAAATAATAATAAAAATCTCGAAATAATAGGTAAATAATGGAAAAATACTTACTACAACAACGTGCCTTTTTGCACAATGGCAATACATTTATCTTCACACAATCACTCCCTTAGTGTGTTGTAAGTTGCATGGAAAAGATATTTTGATTTAGGGGAAATTTTCATTCTAATTTACTAATTTAAAAGATCATACAGGACAGTAGATCTAAGTCTCTTTCTCAACACGATTTTTGAGACCGGAACTTTTTCGCCTCGTCACCAGTCCGGGAATGTCTAATCCGGGTGTGAGATTTTCATAGATAAAACTTTGCCCTGGTACACCCAACGGCAAAAGAAACAGTACGCGAATTGTCCATCACCATTTTCATTCGGTCTGTATTGCACAATATGATGATAATGAATTGAAATAAAGACTTCAATAAGCAGAGGGTAATGCATGTTTTTCACCAACATAATGTCATTCCTTAATAAAAAGTAATGAATATTACGATGAACAATTTACCTACCATTATCTTTGTCGTTGACTGTACAATATATTCATGGAATAAAGGCCATAGTCATTGAATTTGCCCAAATAATTGTACACCCGGTAAATATCTCATTAGTAAATAAACGTTAGTGAGAAGGATCCATTATCAAATTTAAATGCAGATCGTAATGTCGAAAGGGGGTGTAATTTTTTTCTAGTTATATTCTACGTGTAGTGATTACCACTCGCGTTTTTTGGTAGAATCCAGTGGCATACCAAGGACGTCCTTGGGGAAAGGGGCTTATGCCATCAGTTCCTACTTCTTGATCTTTTTCTTGCCTTCACTCTTTAGAAGGGATGTTATGCCTCAGGTTTTAACTATATCATTAGCACTGTTCATTTAAACCCTGTATTTTTTTGCTTATTGGGTAGTGTAGTACTAATTCAAGGAAGGAAGCGTGAAATGTAGAACTAAAGATTTTCACGTCTCCAAAAAATTGTCCTTATTAACATTATGTGTGTGGAAAGGTTGTTTTTTTTGCCTTGTTCGGAGACAGTTAAGAATGCGTCTTCTTGTTTTTAACTCGGGGAGACTTCCATTCAAAGATTTCATTGGGATTTTTTGTTTAACTTTATCGTTTCGCTTCCCTATCGTCTTGTGTCGCTCCGCCAAACAGAGCAAGGCAAACATTCTCGCGCGAACACGTCCACACACGTAGTACAGCAGGTGCATGGATATCTCGCCATTTGTATGCACAGGGGATCACTTTCTCACGGAATGTTGTAGCTTCTTTTTTGTGATTCCGAAGTCTGATTTCGTTTTCTTCATTCTTGTCTTCTATTTTTTCACTAGGTTAACTGGTATCTTCCATTGCGAGAATATGCACTTCCTCATTTGTATAGTTGAAAATGTGTTAGAATTCCTTTTCGGAATTTAATTCATTATAAAATGTTTTTTTTTTACTTTTACCCAACTGACAAGAAGTGGCGACACTAAAAGAGGGTAGGGGTGGCCACTCCCCCAAAGAAGCAGGCTGCTTCTCCTGGAGCCATCCCTTCAATTTTTATGTATTTATATATGTACTTGTGTTATTTAGCGTCGTTTCCCTGTCAATTTTGGCTAATCGCGACCATGAGTGATGATTAGATGAAATGTATGAAGGAACACTCACAAGGAACACGAATGCCGGGACTAGAACCCAGGAACTTCGCTGGCGATATCAACCAATTAACGCGCTCGTCCCCCGAGCCACCAATCAGTTTCAGAAAAAAAGATTGTGATTCATTTTTATTGATGAAGAGAAGTGCTTCTTACCCCTTCCCGGTTATTTAGCATGAAAAAAACTGCCACAATATAACCACAGACAAACGTATTATAACTATAGCACATTTATCTGTGACATAACACTGAACGTAGTAATATTTGTAATACATTTTGAATTGTACACTAACTCACATGTACAGGAATGCAATTCTTCCATGAATCCCCATTAACAAAATCTGTTGACCTGGCAACCACAGTTTATTCACCGCTGGGAGTTTAGATCCATTATCACATATTGTATTCTGCATTACCTTTCGAAGTTCTGAGAATTTTTGTGTAGACATGGAAAAAAATACTTCCCCCATTTAGACTTTATACCTTATCAAATCAGAGACAGGTTATTCGACATAGACAGACAGGAAATAATAGCAGACTGCCAAACAAAGACCTCAATCAGGGAACACCTAAGAGTAAGAGAATGGGGGAAAGCGAAATATATCCAGGTTGTGGGAAAAAATGAAAGAGCGCTGGTATGGTTCAGATTAGGGGGATGGAAACAGCCAAGAAAGATAAACGAAGCAGGGGAAACGATATGTTCTTTGTGCGATGGGGAGGATACGGACGAGCATATCCTACTGAACTGCCCTTCTACACGTAACCTAAGCGACAAATGGATGAAAAACTTAACAGGGAGGGAGGTGATATAAGTGGTAGACCACAGAATAAAGATAAAGGAAGCGGGGCAGCAAGTGGGGAAATACCTGGGAGAAGTAACAGAACGGCGGGGGAAAGCTATTAGAGAAGGCAGCGAAAGGAGTGATCATGCTAAGGCCGAGCCATCTTTATAGTGTAAGTGTGTGTAAAGTAAAATTTATGCGTTTTTGGTGAGAGTGCAGGAAAAGAGATGTGGGGCGAGAAAGAAAGACTGGAAGAAGAACTACCGAGGGAGGGAAAGAATGTGTATATAGGGGACAAAGTAAGAGACAGCTTAAAAGAAAACTAAATGTAACAAAATATTGTAGAAAAAAATCATAACTATGTAGTGCGTACAGCCTACGGCTCGCACAAAATGAAAATGAATCTTACAAATCTTATGGGGGAAGTATTTCTTTCCACAACCGTACACTCTCATATACCACCTTCTAACTAACTAACTCTCTAGCCTTCTTAAACCCGAAGGTTCATGGCTGCAGCAACACAGGCCTTCCATGTTTCCCTATCTTGAGCAAGTTCTATATACTCTTTTCCATCCCTACCGATTTCCCTTAGGTCCATCTCAACGTTGTCCCTCCATCTTCGTCTTGGCCTTCCTACAGGTCTCTTACCATCAGGTTTCCCAACAAGAATCCTGTAAACTCCTCTTTCCTCTCCCATTCGTGCCACATGGCCTGCCCACCGAAGTCTTCTTGATTTAATTATTCTAATAATATCTGGACATGAATACAAATTATGTAGTTCTAAATTATGTAACCTTCTCCACTCACCTGTCTCCTCATCCCTTTCAGGTCCAAATATTTTCCTAAGGATCTTATTTCATATACCACCTTCTTCCTTCTAAATTTCTCTGGCGTCGTTACTAGAGCAGGGATTCTCCTGAACCGAGAACGAGATCAACGAGACAAAGCGTGCATTGTCAAAAAGTGTGAAAATTAGCATTCACTACTAAAAAGTTGTCACATCCGCTCCCCATTTTCCTTAACGCCATGTGCTCCTTAAAGACATTTCTGGCTCATACGAAGCGAGGCCCTGGCGTCTGGACTCACAGCGGTATAATCTTCTGTGGGGCTCGTGTTGTGTCGTCCATATTTGTGGTTGTCCCTTCATCCTGCTGATCTTAGCACCGTTCATCCTCATATTCGCGATTGGCCAAAAGCGGCAGAAAAGCGAAGTAAAATCAAACAACTGAATCCATCTATAGTCCGAGCTTTTTGTAAATAGAGGTAGTCTCGGTTCCGTCCATCTCGAATTTTAGGGACTATTCTGTATGTCCAAAAGTCGTGAAATCATTTATATATATATATATATATATATATATATATATATATATACAGGGTGTCCGGGCTAGAGGTATACAAAAATAACTGCTTATAATGCCAAAATTGCTCCTTGTATTGTCTCGTGGTGAAGCTCAGTCGATAGACCATCGATTCCAGATTTCAGTAGTCTACTTGTACGATCAGCCGTGCTGTTGAGTCACGCATGCGCAGAAACTGCCTAGCCATCTAGATCCCCAGATCTGACACCATTAGAATTTTTTTGCATGCGGCTTAATTAAAGATGTGTATAAGAGAGAAGTTCACGATTTGGGTGATTTGAGACAGTGTACGTATAGTTCCGCTAATAACTCCTCAAATGCTGGTCAACACTTGGTACGAGCTTGAGTATCGTTTGGATATCTGTCGAGATGCAAATGGTACCAGTGGCGTAGCGCAGTTCTCTGGGGTCCCCCTGCAAGTAAAATATTGGGACCCCTTCAGTGAACAAAAAATATCGAGATGATGCCAGAGTGGAACGAACGCACAAAAGTTATCTTACCCCCCCTCCCCCACAGTTGTAGAATGAATTAAAGTTTACCCTGTCTTCCCATTTTTTGTCATCGACTTAGGCTATACAGCATATCAGTTTAGTAGTTTGTCGACACTAAATCAGGGTGGTCTGAATCTCTTGATAAATAACTGGAAGAAGAAATTAGAAATATTTTCTCCTGCTTCAACGCAGTGACACAACCAAGATTATTTTCTTCGATACTTTTTTTTAAAATAACTTACATATAATACACATATATTTAAAAAATACTGTTTGGAAAAATTGTTTAAATAATGATAAACACTCCTCTTTTGGACTTACGTAGATATGGATGTGCCTTCAGCTCAAAAAGCCATCCTCTGTCTATGCCAGGCCTAGATTCAACGTAAGAACTACTCATATTACGCTTGTAATACTAATAGTGAGTTATATACTCAAGAAAACTTTCAGTTATGGGGGTTGAACTGGACCTCTAGATTGTCGATGGTGACCTGACATCATAAGGTCAATTGCAATCTGCTACGAAGAAATAGCAGCGGACTCAAGTCTTGAGAGATAGAAAATTAAGCAGCGACTGGACTTTTTTCACTGAAAATTTGTCACTCAATGAAATGCCTATTGGAGGGACTGGAGCACTGTATATATTGTATACCTTGCGTGGGGGAATTGTAGCTACTGGACATAAGGGCAAAGGCATAATTGTCCCTGGGCTCCACCTCCTGAGATTTTGGGACCCTTTGAAGTAAAACGTAACAGGCGTGAACAATGTGGCCGTGGGAAATTTATCTTAGACCTTATTTCAATTTCATATTGAGGCTTGTGAGCCCCTTTGAAAATATTTGGTGGGAAGTTACATTTTAAATAGGACGTAATATTATTGGTAAAAGAAGGTCATGAATTATTAAGTTTGTTTGTTTAGGTATTGTGTAACAATATGGCATCGACTGGTTGAGCAACTGATTCTTTCTACTGGATTCACAACTGTACTACACTACACTACACTACGTAGCTATAAAGGTATGAGATGAGAGAAGTTTCCTATCGATTGCCATCTGTGAGCAAGTAACTTATGAATTTCGGAGGAGACCCATAATGTCAAGTTGCTTGGACCCCTCTGGCTGAAACAATACGCCACTGCTTATTATCGCAAACGTCGTCATATGAGATGTTACTGGGAACCAAATTTCTGTTTCGTAAATCCATTTTTTAAATAAGCGACACTATTTGCTGAATTTCTGGGATTATATAAAATTTCAGGAACACAGAGAGAGAACATAGCGGGGCCCCTACAGCTCAGAGCCCCCCCCCCCCCCCACACACACACATTGCGGGGGCGGCAGCTATGCCACTGAATGGTACCCACATTGAAGTGTACCAGGGCACATAAAAACTTTCAGAGTTACTTTGTACAAAACTAGGATAAGAAAGTTAATAAACTTCTTTACAGACTCTAAAATATTTGTGTGTATTTTTGGATACCTCTAACCCGGACTCCCTGCATGTATGTTATATATATGTATATGTATATATTTTTTATAGTACGATTTCTCTTTAGCCTCAAAATAGGCCTCAGTTTCGGCGATTACCTCTTCATCAGTGCTAAATTTCTTTCCAGCGAGCATTCTTTTAAGGTCTGCAAACAGGAAAAAGTCACTGGGGGCCAGATCTGGAGAATATGGTGGATGGGGAAGCAATTCGTAGTCTAATTCATATAATTTTGCCATCGTTTTCATTGATTTGTGACACGGTGCATTGTCTTGATGAAACAGCACTTTTTTCTTCTTCAAATGGGGCCGTTTTTTCGTGATTTCATCCTTTAAACGCTCCAACAACGCTATATAATAATCTCAGCTATCTCGATCAACTTCACTTTACGATCATTTAAAATTATTTTGTGGACTTTTTTGATGTTTTCGTCGGTAACAGCCTCTTTGGGGCGTCCACTGCGTGCATCGTCTTCGATGCTCATTTCGCCTCGTTTAAATTTAGCAAACCACTTCTCAACGGTTTATTTTCCTGGTGCAGAGTCCGAATAATGTTTATCAAGCCAAGCCTTGGCTTCAACAGTATTTTTTTCGCCAAAAAGCAATGCTTTATTAACACATGAAATTCTTTTTTATCCATTTTTTCACAATAACAAAAGCTGCTTCACTCACAATGCTATATCTCACGAACTAATTATCCGGCAGCTGTGAAATTTATACACGTATCTTTTGAAGGTTAGTACTAAGTAAAAATCACATGGATTTAATTCTAGTAACGCCATCTATGAGTCAGCCTACGAACTTTTCAGCCCAACTGTTATATATATATATATATATATATAATTCCTCAATTGTAACATTCAAAAGATAATTAAAATTACACATGTTAAATAATTGAACATAGAAATTGAATTCCCAGAAAACAATGCCTAAGGTTTTAAGCTCACGTAATTTGCATTTTCTGTAGGTATATGTGTGTGTGTGTGTGTTTGTCCACGTATACGAGCTACTTTATTGCTTTTATTTTTAATTTTACTCTTCAGCTATTTTTTTAAATTGTATTAGTTAAAAAATAATCACCACTGTAAGTGGCATGAGTTCTCGCATACAACTGTATTACTTTCATTTAATATTTATTACTTTATTTTTCAATCATCTTTTTTTCATTTCTTAATTACATTTAATTAATTGTAAAGAAAAGCAATGACCACTTTAATTAATTATTAAGTGGAAGAGAAGGCATTAATGCCTTAACTTCGCCATGTGAATAAAGTCGTAAATAAATAAATGAAAAATAATAAAAATATTTCAATAGTAAATTTCAGTCTCCCTCAACTTTACAAACGCCTTTCCAATATCGAAGGATCTGATCTCAATCCCGTCTCAATTTTTGGACAGGGGTCTCGGTTTCGTTAATAAAATTAAGTGACAAGAAAGCGAAGGTAAAAATAATCGAAATAGGAATAGTAATAGTGATCGTAGAGCTTCCCAGCCTTGAGGATCGATGAAACTGCTCTCTCGGTCTTACGCGTGTAGTGTGTGTTTATAAAAGGTGTTTACGCAAACAGCGAGCGATCCCGGGGCAAGCGATTGCCAGGGGCGTACAGACTCACAGGTGAAGGCGAGCGGCATGTGCATTCTTTGTGAGCACCTGCCGAGGGGATAATGGAACAACTGGCGCCCTCTCCTCCTCCCTCGGACCCTCGGGAACCTTCGGAGGTCGAAAACCTTCCAAGAAAAGTCGCCAACAAATCTGGGCAGCGCTGAGTGCCCATTACCAAAACATGTTCGCGGATTGAATAAAAAGGAAGAAAAGATTTTGACTTCCTACCTGCACGGTACACGTGTTAGAAAACCATGTCTACTGTGGTTTTTCATATAATGAATTATATTTGTGTTATTCTTAATTTAAGGCACTTTTCTGCCTCTTCAGGCCAGTTACGACTACAGGCGTCATTACGGGGAACATGTATAGTATATATATATACATATATATATATATATATATATATATATATATATATATATATATATATATATATATATATGAGATATTGGTGTATTATTCAGTATGTTCCGCTCCAATAACTCTAACATAACGACACATATGATCCCGACGGTGAGGATAAATGATGATTGGATGAAATTAAGAAACGAGTTCTTGTGAATGGAACACTTATGTCCAGCCCAATATAGAGTCTATGATGGGAAAGTCGTAAGTTTACAGCTAATCGCGTTCATCCACCAAGGTGGGAAATATACAAGTACGTTATAAAGAAGTATTCCCAAGGGGTACTTTTGGTGTCCATGTAATAATAATAGTTTATTTTTTGGTACCATGCACCCATACAATAACACCCTGTTTTGGTTCAGATATACAAATGCACGTTAGAATCTTTTAATTAATAATGCTCTGGATCTAGTACACACATATAAAATAGAATAAACAAGCTATACGAGAGCTGTCCACAAAGTAAGATCGGTTTTCAAATATTGCCGCTACAGTCCTACGGTCATGATAATGCACATGCGTACTGAGTTTGTTGACTCTTTAGAAATGCACGGACGCCATTTGCACACATTTGAACAGCGTTTATACATCGTCCTGTGTATTTATGATATTATACAAATGGAGAAACCTGTCGCATGTGAAATGAGGTCTGTAATCCGTTTCTTGAATGCTAGTAACATGAAGCCGGGTCAGATGTTTCGTCAACTTTGTGAGGTGTATGGACAACGTGACATCGGCGCGAGACAGGTGCGACTCTTCAATGAAGGATGAAAAAAATGTGCATGATATTGATGATATGCTGAGCTGCCGACCTTCTGTGGTGCATGAAATTTTGACTGGAAGCAATTCGATCTCCCCCCCTCCCCCAACAGCAAGTAATTTCATGTGTTCCTTCCTACATCTGAAAATCTACCTTGCTGGCAAAGGATTCCATGATGACAAGAAAGGCTAAATAAGCCGTTACCACGTGGTTTGCATCGCAGGCGGCATCCGTCTTTAAAAAAGAACGACTTACCCCCGTCCCCTTTCCCCGTAGTTACTTTCATTTTTCTATGAGGCGGCACAAACGAAAGCATTGAACGATTACCTTGTTCCAGAATATCTTACACAATCTATGATGAAGGGATACAAAACTGTGCTCTATTGAAACACGGCACATACATTGATTGGTTTGTTTTATTTAACTTCGCCTTTTGTGCCACTCTTGGCTAATTTGCGAAGATGGGGATGAGTGATGAAATGATGAATGGACACTCACAAACATCAATGCCGAGGCCTGGATTGGAACCCGGGGCGCCTGGCGTCGGAGCGCGATGTGCTAACCACTCCGCCACGGTGGCCAGCAAAACACGGCACATAGTAGATCGAATGTTCAAAAATACACGTAACCAACAACGTCGAATGCCTTACATTGCAGTAAGTCTCCATAATTTGTCTCTGTAAATTCTGGCTTCCTTAGCAAGCTACACACAGATCATCTTAAATTAAGATTTTTAATGAGATTTAATTTTTTGATAAGGTTCGTCATATGTCACCACGAATTCCTGGGGGGCATGCGGAAGTGAGGAACGAATAGACACAGATCATAGGGAAAAGCACTGCCTCGTACTTGGGCTATGAGTCCGAGGACATAGAAAACTAAGATGTTTGTAGCCTCTGGTTTCATCACAAAGATTGGAAGTTGCAGTGAAGAAGTAATCTTACGTAATTTTATAACCCGGAATACACTGCCTTCCACAAACACATAAGCAGTTATCAAGAACGCGGAAATAGGAATATTTGCATTTCCACCTGCAAACAGACACCTTCCGATGGGCCTTCCGAAACTAATCGTGCCTCACACACCTGTTGTTATTTTTTAAAAATTGTTAATATATTTTTAAAGTGGGGAACCACACCATGGGAAAATAGAACTTTATCAACCCACAAACCAAGCACTAGGAGATAGCCAGGCAAACACACTTGCGATAAATAGCTGTACGCGTAGAAGCCTTTCGTTTCATTTCTTCCGATATCGCAAGCTATACTCCAAGGGTAAACAGAGCATGAATAGACATATTCAATCAATGTTGAAAGAACCCACGCGAAATCTTTGTACGGTAGCAATTGGCGAGATAGGAAGACAATAGGGGCTTTATGGGACACTTGTGAGGCAGGTTTCAGTAGCTAGCGTAAGGGTGCGGACAAACCCACGACACCTGTCGTGCGTCGTAGTGCGTCTTCGAGTGTAAGAAAGAAACCGAAAACTATATCAATTTGCATTACCTTCATGGAAAATACAAGATTTGAAACAGTTTTGCTTCTTCTTGTTTCCATAGGTTCTAATTTGCAAATAGGCTTTGGAACTGTATCGAGACAGTGGACCATCTAAAAATTGATAGTGTTCGAGACTGTGGTACGATATTGACTAAAATCACCTTCTAGACCAAATTTCCTTTACTATGCTAATAACTACTTGATTACTGATAGATACACGTTTTTTTTATAGCAATTGCGAAGTCGTTTACATTATCGGCAATTGTGAGGCTGTGTTGCGTGGTTGCATATATATTCAAGATAAAAATTTTCAAGGGCTCGTAGCGTCGAAGCGAGGCGTCACGCATAGAACATTATCGATAAGTTTTGTTTGCCTTAGTGATCTCTATATGCTGGCTGTGGTGCGGTAACACGATTGATTGATTTCGTTATTTTACGTCGCTCTTCTGCCACTTCGCCACTGAGATCACTATATATTTAGAGACTCTAGTCGACAAACGAGACACAGACAAGCTTCCTCTCGTCATGATGCCGTCCCTGAACAAGTAATCCAACAGCCACTTACCTCAACACATGAACAAGCCACATTGTAAAGAAATTTCGAATTTGAGGATGTTTTCATGCACGTTATATTCTAGATTGCCAAAGTCTCGACAATCCCTCCCATGCCTTAGTGGCAACCTTTGTCCTCATACATGCAACATGCTTCCTTGGAGAATGCCTTTCTCAAGACAAGTTACATCAAAATATTGTGAAAAATATTGTGTAATACGGCATTGACAAATTTCCAGATGTTTTCTTATTTCTGTTTTTGTAATTCTAAGTAGTTTCCCTACCTCTCTAAGGTGATGGGGATGAATGATGAGTTGATGAAATGGGACAAATGCTTTAGGCCTAGGAGCATAGGCGTCCTAGCGAAAGTCTGACAGTTTTGGGGAATGGTACGGATGGTGTCGATGCTCTCTTTCTCCATATAATCTTCTATATATGTATGTATGTAGGTAGGTATGTGTGTATGTTTGTTCCGGCATACCTCTCAAACGCCTGGAGAGATATCAACCAAACTTGGTACACATATCACTTACAACCTGGTAAGAAATACTGTGGGGGTAAGACATCCCTGGCACCCCTGGGAGTGGGGGTGGGAAGGGGGTGACACGTAAAAATAATCTAAAGCGACCGATATTAGTGTGGAATCCATTGTTTTCGGGGTTGCTAAGATGAATAGTGACACTCCCAATGCCGTTCAACTCCAAGACACCTCTGGCACCCCTAGGTATGGGGATGGGAAGGGGGGTGACATGTAAAACGACCGATTTTAGTATGGAATCCATAGTTTTCGGGGTCGCTAAGATGAATAGTGACACTCCCAATTCCGTTTAACTCCAAGACACCCGTGGCACCCCTAGGGTAGGGATGGGAAGGGGTGACATGTAAAACGACCGATATTAGTGTGGAATCCATAGTTTTCGGGGTCGCTAAGATGAATAGTAACACTCCCAATGCCGTTCAACTCAAAGTTCATTTTACACTATAGGCAGAATTCATTATTTTCCTGTCTAATAGAAGACTGGGATAAATAAATGCCCGGGCAACGCCGGACAATCAGTTAGTAATACATAACGATGAGCATTAAACGTTGAACTGAAAAACGTGAGTGCGTCCGAACTTAGGCTATTTGCCCCGTCACATTATACGGGGTCAAGCCCATTAGAGCAATCAAAATCAGTGCGTATCTCTGAGGACTAAAATCTTCTTACCCAGGTCAACCCATTAACTGCGACGGAGCTATCTATATATACTCTCTAAAGTTCCAGCATAATTATTGCCTATTTTTGTGGGAGCAGGAAAAGGTTTATTATCCAAAAGGTTTATTATCCATCTTTTTTTGCGGAGCGTCTATATATAGACGGTATTTCAAAATTAACTGTTCTTGTATTGCGGCAAGTCATTTTTATAGACACATTTTTTGTGCTATTATTAGTCTATGTGTACTATTGTATATCCATGAAAAATATTTTTTTTTGCGATATGGAATTAGAGCCGCGGTGGTCTAGTTGGTAGAGTGTCGATTCCTGGGGTGGATGTTCTGAGGTCAGAATTTTACCGACCTAGTTCCTGCATGAAGCGGCTCTGGGGCTCATACAGCCTCAAATCAATGTATACCTGGGAGCAACCCTGGAGGGTAAAGGCGGCCGGAGCGTTGTGCTGACCACATCACCTCCAAAATGTCAGAGATCGAGAATATGTAGTTGGGGTGTGGGGCCCTACCCACACATACCCTAAATGTGCCTTCAAGGTATGGTGTTGTACGCAGGGGGGGGGGGGGGCGGCTTACCTTTGACCTTACCTAATATGGAATGTTTATTTGCAGCAGTCTAATCTACATATAGATTCTTTTCCTTACCTTCATTTTGCGGCAAGTCTTTTTATAGCTATTTTTTGCATTATTTACGATGACACGAATTTGGGGTTGCATCCATATATAGACGATTTTTTTTTTGTCGCAGTTCTCCAACGTCTTCGCAGTTAAAAGCTGAAGTTGTAAAGTAGCACCCAGCACATGTAATGACAAAACACAGGACAACACACAACCCTACAGAGGATTATACTGGATGTATCAGCAGAGCCTCCTTGGTCTGCAAGACTAGAAATGAGGTTTACCTATTTTCTGTTTATTATTTCGTTATTTTCTGCCGATTTTCTGCCACTTTTAGCTACTCGCCACGTTGAGTTATGTTCAGATGAAATTTCTGAAGGGACACTAACACACTCATGCCCAGGACGGGACTCTAATCCGATTGATTGATTTGCTGTTTTAAGTCCACTTTATGCACAGTAAGGGTAATCGGGACTGGACCTAAAGTTTAAAGTGGGATCCGAACCACTTGTACCTCCACCGGCTATCGAACCCGGGACCCTTTTATTACAAGGCGACGACGCTACCACTGCGTCATCGGGACTCGAATCCGAGAACTTCAGTTGCGAGATAGAAAGTCGAGTCGGCTATACAAGTCTCGAACGGGACCAGAAAAGCCCTTCTCGTTCTCGAAATTTGAGACGAAATCGAGACTTGCATCGTCTCGGTACCATCACGTGTTTATTCGTGGAGTTCATTTTGGAAATCTTCGGATGGGTAAAAGAAAAAAAAAGACACTGTAGGGATCCTACGCGTGGCAACGTTGACTGTGGCCCGGGAACCGCCAAAGAGGGGGAGAAGCTGACACCATGTGGCAGACGGGCGCGTGCCCTCCGCCATGACGTCGCGTGGCTTTGCCCCATCAGACTGCTGTCGTTACGTAACGGACCGGGCGGAGGGAAGGATTGGGCTCTGATTACCGTTATTGTTTCAGGGCGAGAGACCTGTGGCCGCACCTAGACCCACAACACCCCCAAAAAAGCATCCTAGATCTGCTAGATTTCGCAGTCTGCAAAAATGGCACACACTTCTGGCACCCGTACACGATTCAATTGTCATTGAAACAAAATGTTCATAACCAAACAAAATCGACAATTGAAAGCCGTTGAACAATGTTCTTATTGGCAGGGCCGGCCTTCGGGAGGGGCAACTCGCGCCATATACAAGTACTTGTTTTGGTACGGTGTAATAGGAGTTTATAAGACGCTGAATGTTCCAATTAGGCCACTAATTAGATTTGACTTCATGGATTGTTCTCTCATACTTAAGAATATCCAAAATTACTGAAATCATAAGTTGATATGCACTATTATAGAATGAAATCACGAAATGAAAATATAATTTTAAACGAAACAATGTAAATTTTATGAAAAGTAAACAAAAGTGAATTATGATATAAAATAATACGATTAATAATAATAACAAATCTATAAAATAATTGTTTATTAATTGCAATAATTTTTAAATTGAGATCAGGACATGTGAACTTCAGATTAAGGAACTTTTTTTTTTTTCAGACAGACTGATATTAGTTATAGGCCCCGAGTACATTGAATGCCCTGGCCCCGCACCCACATATAGGACCAAGAAATCTTGAAGGGTCTGAAATTGCGCACGTACACGATCAAAGAAAAACTTGACAACAATATCTCATTATAGATGGCAGTGTGTATGGCAAGGAAAAGAAACCAATAAATTATCCGTAACGAAGACAATATTTCTCTTTTCCAATGGCAGATGTGAATCAGAAACTCTAAAAGAAGTGCAGTGTATTTTCTCGATATTAGTGTCTAAATGTAATCTGAGACACCAGAGAATCTCGGTGATCATATTGACAAAATATAATTTCTTAAAATAGGTGTTCCACAGCAACCACGATCTTTTAATTTTATCTAAACTACAATTTTAAGATCAGCACAAACAAATTATATTTTATGGTTGGTTGTTGAATATAATTTATTATTGCATCGTTCACTGCTGTAGAAATATAAATTGTTCTTTGTTGTTTAATTGCGATTAAATATATACATACAGTAATGAAAAACCACTAAATATGCTGAGCATGGCAGCCTTTATTTTCCTTAAACACTTAACACGTGACGTTTCAACCCTCTATCGGTGACTTTCTCAGACTTCAAGTGTTAAGTGTTCAAAGGGAATAGAGACTGCCTTCATCACCACATTTACTGTCTTTTTTTTATCATGGAAACAACTTTTAATCGTGTTACTATTAGACAAGAATGTTCCACTGTTCCTCCTTTCCTTTCCGCGCCGCTTCCTCTTCACCATAGAATAGCATTCTGTACCTCGATACTTTCTTCGACAATTGATTTCAATAGCATGCTCTCTTGTTGGTCAACAGTCTGTTATGAAAGGCTTTATTTACAACCGCTCCGAAACAAACATTTTTAGACATTTACCACGAAATCTAGAAGAAACATGACGTGTGTTCCGACATCACTTCCTATAAGAGTGGAATTCAATGTGTTGTTCGTGTTTTATTTCATCGTGTACGGTCAGCTTAAGAACTCGTTTATCCGAAAACATTTTCCCGTCGCTATAACCAATATTTAATAGCGTACACAAGCAATACATAGTTCAGGACAACTTGATGCTAATTTGCAATGTGAACGAAATTTTGTATACTTAATTATTTTCATAAATTAATCCACTTTTGGCCAGAAATAAAAATGGGACAACTACATCCTGAAATGCTCGCTTTCCTACAAGGCGTTATGTGTGTTGCCTAACTCTTCGGCGGTGGTAGAAGTTGCCATTGAAGATTTGCTATTAAAACCCACTTATCGCCGTCGAGTTAGGCAACACGCATAACGCCTTCCAGGAAAGCGAGCATTTCAGGATGTAGCTGTCCCATTTTTATTGTCAGTAACCGTACATTGCGTTGTGTACTATTTACTTTTGTGCATTTTTCTTATTTAGCGCCGATTTTCTGCAACTTTTGGCTAATAGCGGCGATGAGGATGAATGGCTACTGTATAAAATTCATGAAAGGACACTCAAAGAAACAGTGTCAACGCCAGGACTCGAATCAGCACCCAGAACTCGGATCGCACCAAATCAAGTTTGGTGCACTATTGGTGCATCAATTGACACAGTTAAATTTGCAATTTTGGTTTCTTTGAAACGATCGTGTCCGATATTCTCATTTGATGCATTTTTTTGGTTCAACACAAAGAGCAGTAGCAACCTTCAATGCATTTGAATGCACTTTGTTACTGCTGTAATCGACATATTTGAGTCGGCGGGAAATCCTTCTGATTCGCAAACACTCGCTGAAAAATGAAGGCAACTATTTACTTTTCACATTAAGATTTGATAAATTTACGTTTATCGGTAAAATTTCTAATTTTTAAGCTCAAAACAGGCTGTGAGAATTGTATGATGTTTTTAGATTTTATTTATTGGATATATTATCTTTCAACGAATATGAGTGTGTGATTGAGTGAAAGGGAATTACGTAATAGGTATTAATGCGTATTAGAATGAATGAACCTGTGGTAAGCTCATACTTACCAAAAATTCGGCATCATGAATTTGTGCTGCATGGCTGCATAAATACAGGATAGAAATGTTTTTCGAGAAGTCGTAAAGTTACGGACGCTTCTGACTTGTAACCAGTGATGTGCGTCTACGCGTAAACAACGATAGTCTACATTCTACACGTAGACTATTTTATACACGTAGAGTAGGTAATCTATGTAAACAACATGGCGAAAGGTGATAACTTAACAAAGAGCACCGTGGAATTAGAAGAAAATTATACTGCGTATCAGTTGCTGATGTGTGAAGAGATCTTTTCGTACTCTTTCTTCCAAATTCGAACAATTTCTCACCTAGGAAGAAACCTAATATATGAAATATTCTAGTGTCTTATGGGAAAAAGACCACTCTTGCCTCACGACTGCCATCTGTTGTTGTTTTTTTGCATACTATTTATCTTCTTCCATAGTTGATGATAGAAGAGAAGAGAAATTTTGTTGTAAATAGGATTCTTTTCATTTCGTTAGGAACCAATATAGTTGAAAATGTCACTTTCCTTTCATGAAAACCTTGAAAATTAATTTTAATGCTCTTTAGATTGTCTACGTAGTGTATGTAAACTACAACCCAATGTAATCTACGCGTAGATTACGTGTAGACAACGCATGTAGACGTAAACTTATAGTCTACGGCACATCACTGCTTATAACAATCCTATTCAAAATCAACGATATGCGTGATTGTACCATTGAACGAGCAAAATGTTAATGAGAAAAGTTGCTCTTTTTGATGTCCTCCACGCAACTTGAAAATTTTCTGTAACGTAATGGGACACAATCTACACGTGATTGTTGAAGTTATACGTAGCAATTTAAGCGAAAAATTCAGACTTGATCAGGACTCAAACCTGGGCCTCTGGCATACCCTTGTCTTTGAGGTTTTTTTTAAACTTTAAATCTCGCAACAATCACGTACGGAGTGCATGGTTCATGTTTATAATCGCATTCACATTTCAGAAATGAGTTGGAAAAGTAAAACGTTAACGATCATTTTAATAATATCTTTAAAAATTAGCTGCAAAGTAGGCGACTGAATGAGTCACTAAAAATCATGCTTCAGTGAGACTTTATGATCATTCTTCTGCTACACGGTTTTCATGTGTTTACAAGAAACTTACGTATCGTGCTATTAAAATTATACACTTAATAGGAAAATTTTAAAATGCATTTAAGATAGAATTGACGATGTATTTGGAAGAAAAGTGTGATAAAATCAAAACGAGAATATTGACGATAAGAACACCAAATTTGAGGAAAAAAAGCACAGAAAAATTCACGAGGATAACGTAGGCATGGTAGGTAGTGTTGCCCACGAGACGAGACTTTGGCCTGTCTCGTCTCGTGGAGCCTCGTGGAAATGCTGTCTCGTCTCGAAAATATTCGTTTATCTTATGACACATGGTCAATCTCGTCTCGTCTCGAATTTTTAAAAGTATGTCCCGTCTCGTCCCGTGGGCAACACTAATGGTAGGATTTCCGAGACCGAGACGATTGGTTGATTGATTGATTGAATTGGTGTTTTAAGTCCACTTTATGCACAGTAAGGCTAATCGGGACTGGACCTACAGTTTAAAGTGGGATCCGAACCATTATGTGCCTCCATCGGGTATCGAACCCGTGACCCCTTAACTACGAGAACGAGACCAAACACTCCAAAATTTGTGACATCTCTATAAAATCGAGACGAGACCGACACTCAGTGTCCAAGGCTCTCGGTCTAGTTGGAAACTTGGTATGGTGCTTGAAAATTTACCTAAACCAGATTGATTTTACTATGACACTTCTTCAGACATCAATATATCTACCTGATTACTTATAACAGTTAGATTAAGTCTCATATTTCGTTTATAGCAATCGTCAACTCAACCCATAGGGCCTCCCTGATGGCGCAATGGTAGCGTCGTCACCTTGTAATCAAGGGGTCCCGGGTTCAATTCCCGGTGGAGGAACATAGTGGTTCGGATCCCACTTTAAACTGTAGGTCCAGTCTCGATTAGCCTTACTGTGCATACAGTGGACTTAAAATAACAAATCAATCAATCAACTCAACCCATTGGTGACTATGAGCCTGTGTTGTGTTACATATTCCGAAGGGTTGTAGCTTCGAAACGAAGTGTAAAACAGCAAACCTTTGAGATGAGTTGTTTGTTTACCTTAATGAGCTCTATAACCTGGCTGTGGAAGTAACACGTTATATATGTTGTTTACACTAGCCTATGTACATTGTACCTCGAGATGACATCCAGTAACTGACAAGTCTCGTCTCGATACCGCCCCTGACCAAAATAGGCGTAACAAGAGAAAGGAGGGGGGGGGGCTTTCAATGAAAGTTCATGTGGTGACACGTTGTATATGTCGCTTATACATATGTATGTACTGTGTATTTCGAGACCCGAGGGGTGATCAAGACCAGGGGCGGCTCGCGGCCGAGCCAGAGTGGACCGTCACCTACCCAAAATCAGGCTAGCTCACCCTGTCAAAATGTAATAGGTAATTGGTGATGTCCCAACTCAGGACGTTCCAATTCAGGAACTGGTAATACTTTTATGTAGAAAGTTTGAAGTGTTCCCAACTCAGGAACCGCTGCCTCAGATTAGGGGGGGGGGGAGGTAAGGACTAGTTTCTGAGAGGTCCTTATCGTTACTGCACGTTACCCTGGAATACTACAAACATATACAGGGTGGCCACTAATTAAGGGGGCAACTTTAGTCACTGTAAATGTTTTATTAATTAAGCTAGTATTTTTCTTTCCTTTTTATCTTTCTTTACACGTATGTAACATGTAACCGGCATGGCGGAAGAAGTGGATGTTGTTTAGAATGGCAGCAAGTCGCCTAAGTATTGAGCAGCGTGTCAAATGTGTACGTGTATTTTCCATTACTAATAACGTGTAGCTGAAGTTCAGCGACGAATGCTGCAGGAACATGGACCTCTAGCACTTAAAAGTGACACTACCTCAAGAATCAACAAGTTATTTGATGCAACCGGAAGTGTTTCAGACCTAAAAAATCCGTTAAGCCACGAACAGATATAAGGAAATCCAATTACGTCTCCAAGCTTGCATTGATTTAAATGGAGCTCAAATTGATAATTATTTTGTTGGTTGATTTGGTGTTTAGGTCCACTTTATGCACAGTAAGGCTAATCGGGACTGGACCTACAGTTTAAAGTGGGATCTGAACCACTGTGTGCCTCCACCGGGTGTCGAACCCGGGACCCCTCGATTACAAGGCGACGACGCTACCAAGTTTCGTCTTCGTGCCATCGCTATGATGTCGAGATTCAGCACATTGCGACTCGCGAATTCTGAAGAAGAAATGACGGAACCGCACCCCGCGCGTAAATAATCAATCACTTGACCTCAAACTTCGATATGAAAATTTCAATATTATCGTCATCATAATTGCGATCATCGTTTCGTGACGTGAGGGGGTCATGTTCTTGTTGTTGACTCGTCGATGCTCATAAAAGTTGCCTCCAAAAACCGATATGTGCTCTTGCAATATTTCATCGGCTTTTCATAAAGCGTGTTCTTGATTTTTGCGCAAAAGTGCGTTACGCAGGGGGGGAGGGGGAGGACAACTTTGAAACAGTTCGATCTCTCGACAACCACCTTCAAAAGCACTCCAAGCCACTTAAAAGGCGAGGAAAAATGAATTTTTGCAGTTTAAGGTGTTTTAATTTAGCGGTTTTCCTAATTTCAGAGTGCCGTTGAAGAGTTTGTTTAAGTTTTGCTGATTGTTGTGCTGTGTAGCACGTAAGTTCGGGTCTGTCTTGCGATTGAGGTTCAGTCTTCGAAAAGATCATCGGTTCGATCAGTTCGCGAAATTTAATTCCCGCGATTATGCAGTCGTCGTCTCACTTTCGTTTCCCCCTTCCGGGCACACGCGAGCAGCACGCGCCCGGCGGTTAATGTAGCTTTTCGGCGCACGCGCCGTGAATGCAGCACCTGTAGCCCTTACCGACTCTTCCCCAAGGCGACAGTTGCGGCGTAGACAGCGCCGCTAGACGACCAACTCGGGAACCAACAGTGCATTTCCCGCCAAAGAAAAGGTGCCCCGGCACAGGTACACAGAATACTTTTTTTTTCTTCTTTCCTTCCACCTTCCGTTCTTGGAGCAAGTCAGTGCCCCTGTCGCGATTGGTCGACTGAGGTTGTTGCTATGGAGAGGAGTCCCCCCACCAATCTAATTCGCGCCAATCACTGCCTCGGAGAGAAATCATCGGGTGTGCAGATTTTGTAAAACGCTACATGTGCTATTGATTTGAGGGGGGGGAGAGGAGAAGTTATCTAGTAAAGGAAAATAACGACAAAAAAGAAAAGAGAGAGAAGAAAATGCAAGAGTGAGGTTTCGTGTTGATCCTTGGCCAGTTACAAGGTGTTGGCGCTCACGGTCGGAAGGCCAGTCGTTGTTCTCGCAACCTGTTCTTACATGTGCGACTCCGACGGGGTGGACTTTCCTGGACAACGAAACTCCAGCTAACAGGTAGGCTGAATGTTACGTACGTTTGGACGAACTTTGAATATGTTGACATGTGACTTTGATCCGTCTTACTCTTCTCGAAACATGATATTGTTTCGGGAAAATTAAGTGGTGTCTCTGTTTTGATAAATGGTTGTAACAAAATTAGAGTTGTCATCGACAAGAAAATCTTTCTCGTTTTCGATTGTCTCCAGTTGAAACTGTACTGGTATCGCGCCGAGCTGAAAACACCCGTCATGTTCCTAGTCTTATATCGAGTTAAATATCCTTTTTCGTTCTCGGTCTCGTGTCGAGTTGAAAATATCCATCTCGTTCTCTGAGTATGTCAAGTTGAAATTATCCATCTCGTTCTCGAGACTGTCTCGAGTAGAAAATATCCGGGTCTTTCTCAGTCTTTTCTGCACTTGAAAATATCTGTCCTGTTCTCGTCTCGATTTCCTAATAATGGTGAAAACAATGTAACAACGGAGTATTTCAAGCCAACTAAAGCCGTAAGTCTTTTAATACGTACTAATTAAAATATAATTAGTCACACAGCTACACTCTTTGGTAGGTCTAAAACAAGAGTCGAAACTAGACTCCGATATTTAAGCGTAATTTAGGTGTCATAGGTTACACATTTCTTGAAAAATTCCGAGAAACATACATTTTGCGCTTTACAAGACTGTGTCGCAAGGAATAAAATACAATCGGAATCTATTTATAACATTTCTTTACTTTCACATTGAAACGTTATAAGGCGACACCTTTTGGTTAGCCTCCCCGATGGTGTAGTGGTAACGTCGTCGCCTTGAAATGAAGGTGTCCCGGGTTCGATACCCGGTACAAGCACATTAGTGGTTCGGATCCCACTTTAAGCTGCAGGTACATTCCCGATTAGCCTTCCTGTGCATAAAGTTGACTTAAGACAAAAACCTTATTCACTTTTTGGTTAGCAAAATGCTTCGAAACCCTGACGATGTGTTAGTCAAATGATTGAAAATGTAAAGAACACGAATTGATTGGTTATTCGAAACTGGATTTGAATCCAGATTTTTTTCTGGTAATACTGTGTTACATTTAGAGATTGTACAGAGACGGCAGAGTTAAAATCGAGACAAGAAAGACTTGGTGACCGAGATTCTCGGTCTCGTTTGAGATTTTGGTATGATGTTTGAAAACTACCTAATACAAATTTGCTTTACTATTAGACTTCTTCTCAAGCGGAAATCTATCTGGAAATTTATAGATAAGCCATATACAGGGTTGCCCAAAAGTCAGTTTCCCCTGGGAGAAATTGTATTTGTAATTCTAAGAATTAAATTTAAAGTGTTGTTAAGAGTTCCACCGGGCAAACGGGGTTAGAATGTATTGCAAATGAAGGGAAACATGTTGAGCATGTACGGTAGATTGTGTTCTCTTACTTTTCTCCAACAATAAATACACATTTCCTTACTACAAGTATAATAATTTTGTTCTCTCCTAGGGGAAACTGACTTTTGGGCTACCCTGTATATTGTTATATTATTTACAAAGGCTATACATTAGCGGCAATTGTGTGACCGTGCTGCGTGGATGCATACACATTCAGGATAAAAAAAATCGTTTCTCAAGCGCTCGTAGTGTCGAAACGAGACAGAGTTTTCGCCTTTGTGATCTCTATACGCTGGCTGTGAAAGTTGGTGCGGTAATACGTTGTACCTACATGTTGTTCACATGATATATAATTCGAGACTCGAGACAAGATAGATATGAACTAGTGAACAAAGATAAAGGAAGTAAACCTCTGCGAAATTAATTATTTCATGTTCCTGCATTGACATAATTGAAGATAGTATTCAGATTTTCCATCATGTGTTTAAGTATCGGACTTGCATAATCGCCAAAAATGGCAACCTATTGAATTCAGCAACGCCAGAATAAAAATCACAATCGAATTTTGAGACTTGCGATCCTTAATTTCGAACAACGGTCTGAAGAAATCGCGCAATAAATCACTTTCGTTTTCACGATAGCTTACTTTATAATAGGTATACTTAAGTCCAGAAAGAAGCAAGATTCGCAGACATTATAGTTGCCAAAATCACCTCAGTTTTCAAATAATTAGACGCAGCTGGAAAAGTAGAGAACCGACCGCCGTGGGGGAGTGGTTAGCACAACTCGCTACGACGCCATGATCCCAGGTTCGAATCCAGGCCTAGGCATGGGTGTTCTTTGTGTGTTCCTTCATCAATTTCTTCATATAATCCTGATCGTCGCGATTACCCAAAAGTAGAAGAAAAGCGACGCTAAATAACAAAAACCAAATCAAAATCAATTAAAGTGCAAAAAACTGCTAATTCGAAAAAGTCCTTGATCCAAAAATATAGCAGTATTAACGAAAATGTTAACTGCAGAAATCAGCACTATATTGTAAAAAATATGCGACGTAATTTTAGGTTTAGCACACAATTAACATACCTTTACATTCCCCTAAAAAACAACCTTACATCCTGCAAATAAGAAAAAATCGAAAAACCTTTGAATTACCAAATAATTTCAATAAATTACGACAAGCTACTGGCCACGAAATTACCTGTGCAATGAATCAAATATTCAGACAGATTTGCCTCTTCATTGTGTCGAAAAATTAATTCACTTTAATTCTACAGCTAGTAATGTTCAAAACCTAATTTGTTAGCTTCTGTCCGAGAAACAGAGAAGCTAGCACACAATTAATATACGTTTCACGGAAAACCACGAAGAATAAACCGGGAAAGAGTGGAGTGAAAAGAAATAAAGATTGAACTTTAATTTCGTGTAAATCTAATGATTGTCCAAAGTGTGTGCTGATGAATAATTGTCATTATTAGCTGTTGGCTCGTTAATGTATTTTCTTTCTCATCTCTAAGCGTGAAAAATAGCGAACAGTAAATAACCTATTTAACCGAGAATATATGTATGTATAAAATTTTGTTTCAAAAGTCTTGTAAATGCAAAATAGTTGTGATAACTGCAGATAATGTGTCACGAAGATACTATAAGAGAATATCATTTATTGACCTTGAGTTCCTGATTTCAATTACTGATCAACAAGTTCTCATTTATTACATAATTTCTGATTTCAAAGATTGCAAGAAAGTATTGTGATGTTTGGTCCAGCATTCACTCATGTATTCGGTGTCTTTAATAAAGCGATTAGTTGTAGTGAATTATGATAGTACGTCTCTCTGTGTTAGTGAATTGTAAACGTAATCTAGTATCCGTGTATGCATAATTGAGAGAAGGCTTGTTCTTTCTTTATTACAATACATGGACGGAACTCACAAGATGTTGAGATGTTTGACCAAACTCTGTTTCAACTTGCGGCGACTATGAATTACCGAGGAGACTCTTTTTAAATCGAGGCAAGACGAGATTTTCGCAACCTATAATTTGTGATATTTGTGAAAACGAAGCAAATATGTACCTGTTTATTTATATGCTTTTCTATTATCGTAATTGCAAAGTCATTATTCAGAATAGAATTTTGTTTCTCTTGGGTTCCTAACAGAGCAACCAATAAGGATATTTATGCCTGGGGCGAGAATAAAACTTGGCAACCCCTACAACAAATGCAAGTTTACTGAAACTAGCAATTTCCTTTCCATTCAATACATGTCTTCATCGCTTCATTGTATCTGCCATGGAATAAGTAATGTCGATTCAAGTTCGTGCACTCTAGCGGTTACCGGGCTAACTTAGTCAATTTCACCTCGAATCGATGGTGGCGGGTCTGAAACTGTTATCAGTGTCAAATAGCCTGAAACATTATTGTCTAAATATTATATATCGCTACTTTTTTCTACTACATAGCCACTCCCTTTTGTAAGGGCGTGTGCACACGTGCCCCTATTCTAACTTCACCAACAGACAACTGTAAAAAAAGAAACAATATTTAAAGACAGACTCATACGATCAGATTATTAATTCGTCCTTCCTAAATTAAGAGTGGATTTTTTTCTAGATTATTTCAAACTTGATTGACAGAAAATTATTTCTGATTGAAGAATCTCAAACTAATGATTATTTCATCTAAATATTACAGATGTCGGGATTTTCTTATCATATTTTGTTCTCACGGTAAATATACGAATATTGTGAAATAAACACCTGTATTGAAGTAGTAAGTGCTGTACTTTGTACAGTAGTGTAGGAGATAACTTGAGGTGACATCATGATATCTTGACGATTGTATTTCAAGTTACGAATTTAATAATGCAAAGTATATGATCAGAAAGAGCTAAGTATAGAGTTAAGTCGATCTGCAGTTTGGTTTCGAATATTTCAGCGAAATTTATTCGACTAGTTCTTAAGATGGAATAAAAACATAGGGAGAAGAGATGTTAGATCTTAACTACAGGAAAGTTGAGTTGTTTGTAACTTACGTGAAAAATAATTTCATGTACTGTGTAATCATTGCTATGAGATAACAATGCATTTTTTTCGAAATAGTGCATGTTATTGTTCTTTTCTTTGCTCGTGGCAAAATTATTTTCCCTGTCTCTAATATTTAAACTTGCCCAGATATGAATTGTTCACGGAGTCGCAAAATGATGAACGTTGAGCTTGAGAGAGCCCTGGTACAGCTTTACTGAACTAGGAATGACGAGAATCATGGCAGTTTCAGGCCTAAATCGAGGATTGATTTAAGTACTGTGTATGGTGAGTCTGGCTTTTTACTCTTCCTGTCATTTTCCTCTAACATTCTCACATTGCTACGTTACGATTAACACAACGGTGTGTGTGACACTAATTAAATCAACAAACGAGTGACATGATTAACTCCGAGTTGTGTATGAACAACACGTAATGAAATATCCAAATGGTGAAGCATTTAATTTCTCATAGAATTGGTGGAATCTCGTAACCAATTGAACCCATAGTTGAGTATATACAGGTAGGTCAATCGGGTACTTCTTTTCATGTGACGTAAGTTGCTGGAGATCAACAAAAAATTGTCTGAACTACGTTTCTGCTGCGTCCATTTCTCAGTTATGGTCTTTGAAAGATAATCCCATCTTGGTTAATGTGTAAGTTGTAAATTAATTGCATATAATCGTTAAGATTGTAAAGAAAGTCTAGGGCGTACGCGTGATAATGTCATCGTGCTTGGTGAATATTCTGGACGGATCCAGCTGTATAATTTCCACTTTTAAATTAAATAAGATCGCAGCGCTATATAAATAACGTTGATGTGAGTTCAACAAGGTTTTTCTGCGACTCGAATGGACTTCTATAATCGGCTACACTCTCAATAAACAATTAAGGCACTGATAAAGCCGCTATTTCATAAATTAAACATCGCCTGCGACACAAGAGCTGGATGGCTAACAATATCCGTTAAAATATGAACAAGATCTCTTCTGGACAGAAACCCAAGTGTGTCCTACAAACCATCCCCTCCTCCTATTCTCGTCTCAAGTACAAGAACCATTATCTCAATATCGACTCATCGCATCGAGACGGAGGGGGGGAGAGGAGGGGAGTCTGGTATTTGTAACGAGGAGAAATACATTGTCAGATGTGACAGCCGGGGGAGGGGGACTCCCACACTTACACGCACATACACATTCAGCGTTACCCTCGTACGCACTTGTCCCCTCTTGCATGTGTGGGGACGGTGTACCGAACATTAAACTTTCATGGACTCCTATATCTTACGATATTGACCAAAAAAGGGACGGGGAGAGGAGAGAAGGGGGAGGGGTTATTGCACTCTTGGCCAAAAATTTTGCCGAGACGTGGTTAGAAATTAGTGATAGCTATGGTAGTCGTGTTTTACGTCGCTTTTCTATATTCTTAGGTTAATCGCAACGTTGAAGATGAATAAGGATTACATGAAATTTATGTAGAACATATTTTTCATAGTCTTGACTCGAGTTGCATTGTCTCATTGCGACTTACAAAGTCCTTTTGCTTTATGTCTCGTTCTCTTCTTGAGTCTCGGGGCCTCCCCGATGGCGTAGTGGTAACGTCGTCGCCTTGCAATCAAGTACACCCGGGTTTGAGACACAAGTGCTTCGGACCTCACTCTAAACTGTAAGTCCAGTACCGATTAGCCTTCATGTGCATAATGTGAACTTAAAATACTCAGACTCTTCTTGAGTCTCGAAACAAGTCTGTTGTCCATTTCGTTTTACGATTACGTTAAACAACACTTTATATCTGTCTAGAAATAACATGCACAATTCTAAGGCACTTTCGATTTAGGTAAAATGTGCCATGAGACGAGACTCTTGAACGGGAAGTCTCGATTTTACTGACGTCTCATTCTCGTCTCGAGATTTAAATGATAGCCTTTATCTCGCCTCACGATAGTGGCCTGTATAAATGTAACCAGGTGAATTGTCCATTGGTACGTTCATTCACTTTGTTCTATACAACGCGAGGTTCAAGAACTAAAGCAAGACTGACTTGAACGAAGCAGTTGAGAATCTCTGCACAAGCATCAGTGCAATTACATTACTTGGAAACAAATAAGCTGTGGGAAAGAAATGAATGAAAAAAGTGATGGACAATTTGCCTGGTATTATCGACTACTCGCTGACCTTCGTGGCGGGGTGGTTAGCACAGTGTGCTACCAGGCCAGTGGTCCCGGGTTCGAATCCCGCACTGGACAAGGATGTTCGTCGTGATTAACCAAAAGTGGCAAACAGAAATCAAACCAAATTATGGATTGATTGATTGATTGATTTCGTGTTTTAAGTCCACTTTATTCACAGTAAGGCTAATCGGGTCTGGACTAGGGATGGCCAAACGGATCCAAAAGTTACGGATCTGGATCCGGATCCGGATCCGAGAGTTTGTATCTCAATCCCATTATAATATTACCACACCTTAAAAGGTATTATGATCTTCGATTACAAAGAAATTTTTCATTAGTTAGTCCAAGATTTTTTTTTTTAAGTGTTGTTCCTAAAATACTTTGCTACGCATCGGCTAACACACTCGTGCACAAAAATAATCTTACTTGTTTAACATAAAATGTCAGAGGTTGTAAATGCCATTGAAACGAATATGTAATTATTCATTCGAATGTATTGGAAATGGAAACACACATAAATGTGAGACATTCCATTCCAGGATGAAACCTTTAACACATTTAACAAGATAGAAATGTTATACAAAAAATATACAATTGTTCTACAGTTACAGTTTTACAAATTAAAATAAAACATTATAATATATGCAGTATTATATATTACAAAGTGTATGGAGGGGTACAAAGGAAGAAATAAGTGATTTTTTTGTTTCAGCTAAAAAAATATTTTATTTATTTATTTATTTATTTATTTATTTATTTATTTATTCAAAGTTTCAGATACAGCACTTTTAAGGCCATTTTACACTGAAAACTCTAACAAATAACAAGAACAAGTCAAGGTGGTTTAAGGTAAAAACAAGAAAAGTTAAATATAAACATAAGGCATAGGGGGCAAAACCCCTCTCAAATGTCAAGATGAGGACACATTGAAGTAAGGATCTGACACCTGTGTCCCCCTCCGATTTCCATGAAACTTTGCAGGTCTATAAAGGGAGCCAAAGGAAGAAATGCGTTTTTTTTTTGGTTTTTTTTTTTTGTTTCGGCTAAAAAACTGTTTTCGGATCCGGATCCGAAAGTCGCCACAAGGCGACGAAGCTACCACTGCGCCATCGGGGAGTCCACATCAAATTATGGACTACTCCGATTTGGGATGATGGGTAAAAGTAGGGATGGTCAAATTCGCATTTTTAGAAATTGGGAATCCGTATAGCAAAAACGGAGGCATCGGATTTCGGATCCATTTTTGCTTTGCTCGAGCAAATTGATGTGATCAATTTGAGTGGAATGAATTGTTTCTTTGCTTGATTTTCTTTATTTTGAGTCCACTTGATGCACAGATAGGCTAATCGTAACTGGACCTACATTTTAAAGCGGGATCGGAACCACTATGACTTCATCTCCACCAAGTAGCGAACCAGAGATCCCTTGATTACAAGGCGACGATGTTACCCATCGGAAAGGCCCCTCGAATGAGTGAATATGCTCCTGTTCATATGAACCATATTTTGAAGAGTTCGTGGCTATATCGTTTCTTGTCTGGCGGTTATTCAAGGTCTTGAATTATGGCGAGTATGAGGGGTTGATTATTTCAATTTGGTTACTTACAGTCGCTTTTTATGTGCCTCTCCACAGTAAATTACGAAATTAATTGCAGCTCAACAATAAACTATATTCAAGTTTATAACTTCGTCTTCAAATGCGTACATCCTCGTACTACACAGTCACAGCAACAAAATTTGCTTGTAGTCTTAAAACACGCCATGCCATGACTTGGTAACAAGGTCTCTCTGGTGCGCATCGCTCCGTGTATTTGCAAGAGGCCACACGATATCCTCGCGACTATATGGCGTCAAAATTTTGGTCCAACTCTCCAGACTTGAATTGTTCTAACACAGTGACGCCTCACCATGAAAATGATTAGTGATCCTACTGGCAAAAATAATGTACTTAAATTGCAAGTAAAGCATCCCATGCAATGGTAAATAGAAAGGTCTAGATTTTTGTGGGCCTGAGTTAAATGTATTGCGTCATAAAGTCAAAATCTAGTATGCATACATGATCGTGAAATGAGGATACGAGAGTTTAAAATAAAGGACATTAAGAGCTTCATTAACAAATTAGGACGTGAAAGCATGTGGAAGAATTATTATGAATCCCGATTACCTTCAAAATCCGTTTTGTCTCCGAAATTCGTTTTCCCCTCAGAAATCCGGATTGCCTCCGAAATCCATTTTCCCTAAAAAAAAATTGGATTACGCCCGAAATCTGGTATGACTCCGAAACCAGATATTAAATTTTCCGAATCTCGATTTAAAATTTTCCGGAATCCAGATTTCGGATATGTTTAGCCATCCATACTTAGAAGATAAAGAGGCAACAGTCTTTTTTGAAGGAAGGGAGTCCGCATTTTCGTGCCATCGTGTCCGTGACGGACAGTTTGGCGGACTATATATAGGTATATAAACCTGAGTCGTACTAGCAGTAAGATTTTAACGCGGCATTCCTATCCACAAGCATTCAATATAGTTATAGTCTGCCAGGATGGGAGCAAGACATTGAAATTATTTACCACAAGTAGACAAGTAGCGACCCAACCGAGACGAGAATTTTTTTTCGTATGATCACTGGAACGCACTTTTTCCCGTAACTATACTTATGGTCAATTTTTTTTTTCTCTGAAAGTATAACCAAATCATGTAACAGTACGTCACCGTGAATAACCAAACCTTTTTATTATTATTATTTTACAAATGTTACTCTTTACATTTTGAAGTGACACATACAGTATATGAGTGATAACTTCAAGTTAATATTTAAAATGGAAATTGGAAACTGTAAATTACCTGTTCATGGTAAATTGTGCTTTTCACTTCCAGAGAAAGAGAGAGACAGAAAGTAACTCGAAAACAGAATAGCGAGAAGGAGAAGTAAATATGAGGAAAGACAGAGAAAAGGAGAGCGAAGAAGTAAGACAGACAGACAAATACACAGAGAGGGAGAGGGAGGGGGAGAGATAGATAGGTGTGTTACTTCGAGAATTGTCGAAATAAGATCGAGACTTAGTGTTCGAGACTCTTCGTCTGGTTCGAGACTTTGGTATGACATTTGAAAAATTTGTATATACCAAATTTATTTACTTTACGACTTCTTACTAAGCGGATATGTAGCTGATTATGTATAAACACGTCATACATTATTTATGCTAATTACGAAGACAATCCCTTAGCAGCCTGTGGTGTGACATTGCATATATTCGTACAGCGCGCTACGACGCGAGGGGTCCTGGGTTCGATTCCCGGCCTTTGCATTGGGGATTTTTGTGAGTGTCCTTTCATCAATTTCAACGTATCATCACTCATCCCCATCTTCGCGATTAGCCAGAATTTGCAGGAAAACGAAGTAAAACAATAGGTCTATTTTTGGCATGTTAGCAGCGCCAAAAGGAGGCGTCAAACAGAGAAACATTATTTAGAAAAATGATTTGTCTGAATTATCTTTATACGCTGTAGAAGTTTGTGCGGCGACGTTTCAATTTTTGAATTGTTGTTTTAAGTCCACTTTATGCACAGATAGGCTAATTGGGACCGGACCTACAATTTAAAGTCGAATCCGAACCACTGTGCATCATGTGCCTCCACCGGGTATCGAACCCGGGATCCCTTGAATTGTTGAATTGTGCGGTGACGTGCTGTATATATCGTTTATACTGGTTTTGTATGAAGAAAATGTTTTTTCAAAGAGACAGTGAAGCTCTTATTCCTTGTAAGATCAGCAAGAAGTCATGTGTATTATTCGGCCGCATGGGAGCTTCTATTTTGACGTTGAGTCTACAGTAACAGCAAAGTTATTAGGGAGGGATGGAAATAAACTTATTAGGTCAAGGAAATGGAACATTTGATTAGCTGCTGGAAATGTTGCATAATATGAGGGGGCGGCTATTGTTTGTATAGCCCATCGTTTCTCAACCGCCGGGCTCGTGTACCGGTACCGGCCCATGCGGTCGATTACACCGAGCTGCGAGAGGTTCTGAAGTTTGCGACTTGCAGCCCGAGCTGGCAAGATTGCCTTCTGTTCGGCGTTCACTAGCGATAAGAGGAAATTCTTTCTTGCCAGTGCTGGCTAGGATTCAAAGAGACTGAAATTATAATTTAATCGGTTAGGTCTTTCTAGAGTTATGGCCGAAAGAGTAAAGCGACTTGTAACCATCTGGAAATATGGTTTTGACTGCGATAACCAGAAATCCTTTCGCGACAGTTGCGGTAAACGATCTAACAGGGCAGAGAAATTAAAATATTCCATTAAATCCAGCCGCCAGCTAATTTAAACCAAATTTTACTCAAAGATCCTAACATAATCAGGCCCGTAGACAGAATTTTATTTCGGTGTGTGTGTGTGGGGGGGTCATCCCTTATCAGCACGGGCGTCGCCAGAAATATTTGTAGAGGGGGGTCAGGCCATAGACAAAACTTGATTAGTACAAATAATAATGACAATAATAATTATTGTTATTTTACATTAATAACTTTTATAAGTTATTAAAAATACACTAATTTCAATCCAAATTTATTGTTATTATTACATAAATGGAGAGTCTTTGATGCTCGATCCACCGTATCAGTGAATATCTAACACAGTTGTTGTTCATTATTTTTCTTATATTTTGTACAGTTAGTGTACTGAAAATCATAGTTAGTATAACTATAACAGTCAGTGGTAAATTTTACTCATAATGTTTATATTCTGTGACCTCTCGCAAAGAAAACTAAGTTTTGAAAGCAGTGGATCCGTTTATTCTTTGGATTAAATTGTAGAATGTAAAAATACAACCTGGTTCCTCTATTATACACTAAACTTTCTTTGATGTAATGTAGTTTTTACTGTGGTTATACTTTATTTCTGGTATTAACAATAAAAATAACACTTAAATTACATATTTGTAGGATTTCGGGACGCTTCAGCCCCCTTAGCTCTCCCTCTGGCTACGTGCCTGAACATAATGGAAATAATACTCTCTATGATTATCTATGGCATACTTTATTCAGTAATATTAAATTTCAAGGGTACAAATTAATTAAGGTATAAAGTTAAAATAAGATAGTAAGCTATTTCCTAGTAAAATTGTTGGGATTTTGTCATCGACTTTTAAATTCCGGGCTCACGAAACATGAGAACCACTGACCTTTAGACGACATGGTATTTAGGCATGCATTTGTTATTCTTGAGAGATGTTTCGGCTATTTGATCGTAGGAAGGTATTTTCTGAGGAAGAGTGGATTGTCTTGCACATTAAGGAGAGCGACTTTTTCAACGTTTTTAAAGCGCTGAGAGAAAAGAAAATTCAACCTTATATTACTGTTATGTAGAGAAATAACTAAGAACAGGGAAAGAATAACTCTTCAGATATATCGCGCCTGAAGGGATGCAACACGCATGCAAAAGAGTTATGAAGGAAGTCTATGAATGGAGATGCATTTCCCATAAAGCTTTATTGCGTAGAGGGTTACGCAAAATCTGAGTTACTTAGGGCGAATAAGTGGGTTAAGATCTCAAAGTTGAGGAGAATCCTAACATTAGTGCATTGTGCACTTTGCAGAGCTAGAAAGATGTAGACAGGGGAGAACGGATGTACTGAAAGGAAAAGAAACAATTTTATTCCGTAAAATTTTCATTTCTGCGGATGAGAAGACTATATTTTCATTCTTGTCTTTTGCTCTAGAGGACAAGGAAGATTATGAAGTACTCTATCGTATAGGCTGCAGAATACATCTTCCCTTGTTTCAGAGCAACTTTGTTATCTGATATAATAAAGCAATAGCAGTTCTCTGTGAATAATAATGAGAAAATAGCAAGTTTACCCAAGCAGTCATTTTTTTATGAGGAAGAAGTCTTGCGCAGGAGATCTAAAGAATGCAAGTACTTTGAGAAGGGAACAGATCTCAAATATTGATGTCATTTCACGATTCTGAATTTGCTGGACACTGTGAGAAGCAGAAGACGTTGCCAAAATTAACGCATGAAAGAAGAGGACATTTCGTAGTATACGTTTCAAGATTCGACAGGAGTCCAAAATTTCTTTTTCCCTAGACGGCGACGGGAATGAGACTGACAATTTTCGTCTCGTCGCGACATCATCCGTAGAGAAAGACAGGGAAAGAGATAGTGAATGAGAGAGAATAGAAAGAATACAGGAAAGCGAGAGAGAGAGAGGGGAGAAAGGAGAACGAGAGGGGAAAACGAGGACTGGGAAAGCAGGAGTTAAGGAAGGAGAAGTAAGGAAACACGGAGAAGCAGAAAGAAGATTAAAAAGGGACAATGATAGAGGAGGCAAAGACAGTATATTTCCCTTTGTATATAATTTTAGCATAGTGCGGGGGCAAAAGTGGGGGCAAAAGTGGCGGCAACTGCCCCCCTCGCCCCCTGTCGCCACTGGGTATACCTGATACTCAATGTACAAAAAGATCTTTAAATTGTTCCAATAAGTATTTTTTTACGTGTACTTTTTTTTTACATGTTCGTAAGTTCCAGAGTTGAAATACCGGCGTGGATATTCTTTGTGAATGTCCTTTCTTAAATTTCATCATATTACCATTCACCCTCATCGTCGTAATTGGCCAAAAGTGGCAGAAAAGCGACGCTAAATAACAAAATTACAAATACGTACAGTTATGGTCACTTCTGGATTGTAAAACTCCATTAACTTTCAATGGAATCGTTAAAAGCCAAAAGTGTCCGTATTGTACAAATGCAAATACAAATTTACACCTCGTCGCGTCTAGTGTTGTGGACTTGCATATGTAGAATTTCGTTCGTTTTCCTTTGAATATTGAAGCGTACCCTGAGTAAATGAAAACACGCTGTATTCCCACTACGTTGTGAGCAATTGTCGATATTTATGAACTCGAAGTATGAACAGAATGTATCTAGTGTGTTTTTTCAGAAAAGATGCAAGCACCAATATGGATTTCTTCAGAGTAGCATATCCTTTGAAATGCATAATTTGCTAACGAAGCTCTGTCGCACAGTACTGCTGCCAAAATATTAATTCAGCTGTTCTTTGTCTTCATTTTAATTGAGTGCTCCGTTACAGTCTTAGCTTAGTGATAAAACTATATAAAGATAAGGAAAGCGAATTAATTAAATAATAATACGATCTCGATAGCTACGGTCCCAGGTACGAGTCCAACGGGCACGGGTGTTCCTTTCTTCGATTTCATACTCATCGTCGCGATTATCCTAGTGAGGAGGAAACGCTATGTAAAATAAGAAAATGCATTTAAAAAAATAGGAATAGAAAGTGGAATGATAAAAGAAATGAGAAAATTTGAAAATAGGCTTTAATGGATCGAAAAAAAAGGGAGAAACGAATTGAATGAGGATGGACGACATCGAGATGACTGTACTATTCTTATTATTTAGCTACACGAAGGAAATGGCTGTTGTATTATTTACAGATAGGGAGTACTGGCTTTCCCGATGGCCTAGTGGTAACGTCGTTTCCTTGTAATCAAGGGGTCCCGGGTTCGATACTCGGTGGAGGTATGTAGTGGCTTGGATTCCACTTTAAACTGTAGGTCCAGTCCCGATTAGCCTTACTGTGCATAAAGTGGACTTAAATAACACCAAATCAAAGATAGGGAGTACTGTGTAAGATGTTACGTTTTTAGTTTCATGACGTTTTTTTTTACCTTTGTTTACTTGTATTTTTCTCGAGATCGAAACATGATTGAGATTTTGCCTTGGCGACCGGCAGGACGAAACGAGAGACAGAGAACGAGTAAAGAATTTTGAATTCGAGGCGAGACGAGATTGTGCAAGTGTATCTACATAAAGAAGAGAAGTGAAATATACAGCCGGAAAGTCTCGTATCGGAGGTAAAAGCAAAAGTAATACCCCCCCCCCCACCTCTTCCTCACCAACGCATGATTGCGTAGTTCAATGCTGGATGGGCGGACAAACGCAACGCACATCACGATTATATCGAACTGCCAACCTACGACTATGAACTATGCATATTTCAATGGTCATAATAAAGTTTCGTGCGTCGGAGTACTCCACACTCGATACGCGAGAGATATGTGTGTCCGGTATACGTCATATGTGTCACGGTAGAAAGCGAGGCGATGAGATCGCTCCCTGTATTGCTACGTAACCCTGCATGTGTTCCCGGTGTGGGCTCATAATTAATTTACCGCTTTCCTAGCTCGTTTCGGGAAACGATGTGCGATAAGTTCTTCGATCCGTGCGTCAAATCAGATGGACACGTTTTCCAGTTATTGTGTGGCGTGACACGGGTTGGGCGTTTGTCTCTTTCTTTTTGTCTGCGGCTTGAATCAGTACACTACGGTGTAACTCTCTTTGTTGGTAATTCGATACTCGTGTTTCGAAACTGTAGTGTAAGAAGTGTCGTCAGCAAAATCTTAACTGGTAAACGCATTGCCTGTAAAATCACTATGGGCAAATGAGATTTGGATTGGCTTGGTTCAGACTAGGGAGATGGACGCAATTGTACCTTAAAAAATCCAGAGTTGTTCTTCAATAGCTGTTCGGTTCCGAATGATCGAGCAAGCTTTGAAACTTGCGTCATATAGGCTATATACGAGTATGCTTATATATGCTATATGATTGTATAGTGGGACCACATGCAAATGAACCTGCGCAAAACCGCGTGTCGTGTGCATCGTACTCGCACATGGAAGGGAGGGAAAGATGGGAGCACGCTTCACCATGGGCCGAGCTGAAGGGATGGAGGGGAAGATGCGCGAAGGCTTCTGGCCGAGGTTCTTTTGTTTGTAGTCATTGTATAGTAGCTGTGCCGGTGCTCGTTAATGTGCGTGAAATGAAGATATGCTGGTAAATTAAGAATCAATTCTCTGAACTGTAAATTGATGTATTTTATGATATATGAGGCGGCCCCCGTGGTAGAGTGGTTAGCACATCGCGCTACGACGCCAGGGGTCCCGCGTTCGAATTCTGGCCTGGGCGTGGATGTTTGTGACTGTCCATTCATCAATTTCATCATCATCACTCATCCCCATCTTCGCAAATTAGCCAAAAGTGACACAAGAAGCGAAGTAAAATAAAGCAAATCAATCAATCAATAATTGATTTTTGATTGATTGATTTAATTTGTTTACTTACGTCACGTTTCTGACACTTTTGGTTAATCGCGACGAGCTACTAATTTTTTTCGAGAATATTCATGTATATATTTATATATGTATATGTATGTATATATGTAGTTTGAGTTGTTGTTTTAAGTCCACTTTATGCACAGTAAGGCTAATCGGGACTGGACCTACAGTTTAAAGTGGGATCCGAACCACTTGTGCCTCCATCGGGTATTGAACCCGGGACCCCTTGATTACAAGGCGACGACGCATGTATATATGTATTATATACAGCCCCCCCATATATATATATATATATATATATATATAATATTCTTTTTCAGTTAATTCCGATTTCAACCTTATCTTGCACCGAGTATAAAGAATCAAATATCTATCTGCACTGTGTGTGTGAGACACAATTAAAAAGTCAAAGATCGCTATCCATTTAACCTTCATTATCTCAGGAACAACTAAAATTACAAATATACAAATCAGTGGAACTGAAAGACCCTGATAATGTATACAGTAGTCAGATCATTTGGTCACTGTAGCGCACGTAGGCCTTGCGACAATTTTTCTCTGTGATCGTTCTGGCGCACATATCGAAACATTTTTCTTCTGTAGACACAACTGAGTTTTCGTGCGGACATTGTAAGACACTAATTCGACCTTCATGCTGCTTTGTGTGCATTATTAATAGCGGTCTGTGATTATTGTCACCAAAGGGCAAGAGATTTCCGAGCTAGATTGAAGCTTGTTTGGCGTCATATATCTTGCTACTTTTATCAATTGCTTCTGGTATCAGATGAAAGGGGTGTGTGTTTTTCTTCCTTAATACTAATTCAGTACCAGATAGGTACACTTGACGCTTTCTTCCATGAGGTCGAGTGGGTTATCTGTCATCATTATCACAAACAAACAGACAAACCTTGGCAATGAGTCATTACTGGCCGCCTAGCATCGTTTCATTCGCAGAGGTTTTTCTACAACTGGTTGACTTGGTTCTTCCTTCTCGGAGTTATTAATTTGCTATACTATTAATAGTTTGTTTATACTGGAGATTGTATTGTGGATAATAGCACAGATTGCTGTTGTGAACGTGCGCTTTGTCATTTCGGCATGTTGGTTTCAAGATCTTCTTTTATTGGCTCACACGCCTTAAAGCGATTTCTAGCCAAAGTTGCCGAGTGCTGGTTTTAATGTCTTTGATCTTGTTCCAAGCACAGTAATCTATATGCTAATCACTTTCCTCAAGAAATTATATACCCCATTGTCACTTTTTCAGAACCAGAATCCTTTCTTCGTAAGACATAGTGAGATGTTATGGTTTATCTTTGTATAGTTTATTCTGGGGGTTATGAACATTTTTACATTGTGAAGTAGAAGTTATGTTTCAGGGCAAATCCATACAAGATCCACATGATCGTAGTTTGAGGTTCAGAAATAAGTGTATGGATACTGGAAATGGGATTTTTGAACGTTGCAAATTTTTATGTAAAGTTTCACGATGTTGTTGCCGTAAATGGCATTGAAAAAATAAATGGTTAATTGACTGCAAAGCTTCTCCGCATTGACAGAAAGTTAAGGGTTTCAAGATATACTAACAAGGTTTGTCCACAGTCTGTAGAACCGCGTTCATTGGTCGCGATACAAACGTTACTTTGCGTAAATGTCATAGCTGCAAGACAGTCGAATGTTCCTGCAATTGAGCCCTGCTTTAATTTGCGTGCGTGACGCAATAAAAGATTGAACACTACAAGCAACTACAAACTGTAGCGGAGAACTTTTCAATGAAATATTCTTATACAATAAAACGTGGTCACCTGTATCACATCATCTCACCTACGCGGTGACGACACCAAATCGACTATTCTGTCAGCCTTACCGCCTGCGAACAGGCAAGAAAAAGTTTTGCCTCAAATACACATTTTTGCAAGTGATAAATAAACCGCCACCACACATTCACTTTCTTCCCACTGCCATTACAGGTCACACATTTATACAAGACGGTGTCCATTTTGCAAGTTTCTTCGATTGTAGGAGTGTCAATGTTTTAAGAGACCCCATATTTTATCGTGTTCCGCATATTAATCTACGCACCGCGGTTCAACAACATATTATTGATTCAAATGAACTTTATTAACATTTATACTTAGTGTTGTACTCCCAAAATTTTCAAAAGGTATACGTTAAGTTGCATGAAATGTTAAGTGGAGACCTTTTCCATCAACTTTGTATTATGTTTCCATTAAATACAAGGACGAAATCACTTAACTTCTAAGTGATTTCTAAGGGCATATTGCAATATAGGTCTACATATTACAATAGAATCGCGCAGTTTAATGATTTCATTTAGACGCAATCTTGTATTTTATTTTCTTGTTGATATTGCTTTTGTGAATTGTCAGCGTGTATGTACAGTATTAATATCTTTAATAGTAGTGCTAATAATATTAAAAATAAAACGCTTGTAAAAAATAATACATTGTAGAATACTTACCTTCAGCAATATTCGCCTTCTTCTTGGGCTGTTTCTATCAATCTCCAGAAAAACAATCCAAAGTGTCTCTTCGATACGTCACCACACTTGTCACTAGAACGTTTTCCACAAATTCTTGAATTGGCGTCATCTGCAGCTACATCTTCACATATTTCTGATGCTTAAACTGATCAACTAGTGGGCTTTCTCGACATTGTTTCCCTCCACGTGAAACCAGAAGTATCTGACCGTCTCACTGGAATAAAGGACAAAATTCATAAATTAGTATTAGAAATGAAAGTAGAAGGTAGAAAAAGGTATACTGTCGTGAGTAAGGTTAATCAGAGGATATACGCCGTATAACCTCCACTACAGTCCTATTTATACAGTGCTTTTCACTGTCAAGTCGTCCGTGGAGCGGCAGCTAGAGCGCCGGGCAATGAGAGCGCATCTGATAGCACGTGTTTGTGAAGTGTTAAGGTGTTTACAAATGTTTTAGATTGTTTTGTTTTAGTTTACGTATTACTGGTGCTTTTCTACGCAGTGAAATTTAAAACAACGATTTTTTTTATGTAGGACTCTTACCTCATTACGAATTCTTGTAGGGAAGTTAGAAGGCGTCTTGCAGCAGAATTTTAAGATGTTCCCGTTCCACACACAGACAGTATTCGGAAACTTGTGAACAAATTTAGGGAAACAGGGTCTGTTCTTGATAAGAATCACGTGTGCTTACAGTGAAGAAACTAGACGACGTTGAAGCACGATTGGACATACACCTCACAAATCTCTTCGGCGCCTTGCACAAGAAACATACATTTTCATGCCATCTGCGTGGCGAGCTACCAAGCTTTTAAACCTGAAGGTATACATTAGAAGAATTGAAAGAAAACATCAGCAGATAAATTGAAGCAATTTCGGAAGAGGAACTGATACGTGTTAGTAAAAAATTCCTTTAAAAAATGCCGTAAATGTGTGGAAGCAGGACGGTAATATTTCCAATAGCTCTTGTATCAAGGTGCGTGCTCATTTTTATTGTAACTGTCAATGTAATTGCACGAGCTTATTTCATTACATAGCTTGCGGTTCCAGTTACGCGGATGTTGCATCCAGTTTGCCGGAAGATGGGCTCTCCGCCGGTCCACGGGCGACTTGTCCGTGAAAAGCACTACTTATCACATATAGAACCCTATTAAAAAATGTAGCTGTAGAACTAAAATTTCAACTACTACTACTAGCTTAAAAGGTGCAAATCAATACATTGGGTATATCTCGCCTATACTTAATGTACTTTAAGCAAGATATTCGTAACGACAGTTTTCATTCTAAAGAAAATGAAGTGTAAAGTAAGTAACATAGTATAATGTTGTCATTTTGTTTCTTTTGCTGTCATTTCAGAAGCAATGCCAAGGTCCTTCCTGATCAAGAACCTACGTGAAGAATCGCCGCCTCTTACGCCCCCACCTACCTCGCCCGCCATGGCTCCATCGCCGCGATCCATGTCTCCGTGTTCCTCGGAGAGACACAGTGCCTTTTCCCTCGTGTCGCCACGGGACCAGCACGCCAAAGGAACTACATTGAGAGGTGAGTGTAGTTTCACAGCAACGTGCACAGTTAGGTTCACATATTCTTACATTGGTATTATCTAGTGTTGCTAGTGAAACATACGTATCTTTATCGAATTTCGTCTCAGTTGTCTCGTATCAAATGCTAAAGTTTGGAATACAAATCTTCCTGATCTCTCATTGATGCTTTTAAAAGCTACACTGCGACATCTGTTGTTGCGTTGTGCAGTGAATGCAAGTCTCGGTCTCGTATCGAATTTCGAAATGACTTTCCAGACTTGTTTGAGACTATACCTAGAAAGTTCTATAAAATCAAGACCTAAACCAAATTAACTTTGCTGTTTCTTTAAACATACCAAGCGGACATGTACCTGATTATACAATGCGTTCAGTTTGGCTACAGACGGCGAGGCAAGGCGCAGATGCAGGCATTCACGATCTGTAACTTCACGCTTATTTAAGCACATATCTTTAGCATGCACACAATTATATTTATATTGCATAACGAGTACTAACCTGTGTTATAAGAGTTGTTCAATGTATACAGAAATGTCATAGTTTATAGTCATAGCATAGTCGATCTATTAATGTCAATTATGAGACTGTGCGGCGTGGTTGCATAAATATTCAGGGTATAAATCTCGTTTTTCCAGTCTTCGTAACGTATGACGGGACGTCAAACAGAAAACTGTATTAAGAAAGGCTTATTGAAATATACCAAGATGGCAGCTAGTATTATTACTTAGTATATAGGTTATATGTGTTGTCACTGGCGTGTAGCTGACGGGGCTTTGAAATTTTGATAAAATCAGAACTTCCAGATGAAAGTAGTAAAGAACTCGAGGAAAAACTAAACTTCCCATAAATACTTCCAATTACCTTTTTGTTGTTGCACAACTTTTAAACCAAAGGTTATAAATTGCAATTACTAAATATTTTATAGTGTATCCCCTCGCCTACTTAGAACGCAACTATGTGATATCCGGTTTTACAGCGAATCCCGAAAAAATGTGTGTTGTTGAATGTGAAGGAAAAAAATCATCAGTATCTGAACGCGTTGAGAGATCCATTCATGTTCTCACTACCGCAGGTACCGTGTTCGAATCCCGGTTTTCCGGTCGAGACCGACTGCTTGTATCATTGAGGATAGTCATGATGGTAAAAGTTTGTTAATGATTAATATGTTTCATTAGAATTCACAACAACAATGAAGCAGCCTAATTTGTGGTATTGTCAAGAAGGTTTCCCAGGACGTTTGTTGGGCCAGCTTGCAAAATTATTTAAAAAAAATGAACAACGAATGTGTGGAAAATTGTTACAATATACTTTGTTCGAATTAAAAGGATCACATACACACCTTGGAACAATGCAATTGAGCTGGATTATATAATTATTGGCATTATCGATGCATGACCATTTCTTATTGGAAATGACTAGTTTCTTCAACGCGTTGACACACGCATCATAATGCACGAGTTACGGTCGTTTAGGTCTATATAGGTTTCAAGTGTGAACATTCATATCTTGTATCGCAGTGTCGACAACAGAAAAGATGGCCGAGGAGAGAGAAGTAGGGGGGGGGGGCTAATATTTTATGGGAGCACTGACGTACGCAAGATTTTGTTTTCGTAGGGGGATACAATTGTAGAGATGGATATTACATAGGTGTGTTCTTGGGGAGGGTTATTCTTAAACGTTATTCAAAGACAAAAAAAAGAAAAGATGGGTCATTTTAAAGCGGAGTTTCAGTTACCACTTTGGTTTTTACAGAGTTCTTTGCTGCTTTCATTTGAAAATGTTTATTTTTTTCAAAATCTCTGGAGGGGCTGTAGTCCCATCACATCAACCCCCCCTCTGCGTACGGCAGTGATGGGGAGCAATTAGATTTTGTAAAAGAACGTAAGGAGATGGGCTGGTCGATTTGAGAGGACTCATCCCCCTCCCCCCTCTCGCGGTGTCACTGTTAAGCGATAGTGTTAATCACAGCATTATTCCCTTTTACTACATGCGGCGCGGAGTGGTTAGCACATCGCGCTACGACGCCAGGGATTCCGTGTTCGAATCCCGGTCTGGGCATGGATGTTTGTGAGTGTCCATTCATCAATTTCATCATAATCAATCCTCCCCACCTTCGCAAATTATCCAAAAGTGGCACAAAAAGCGAAGTAAAATAAAGCAAATCAAGCAACTACATGCGGCCTTCCAGTTTTAAAGTGCCTTGCTATCCCGCCCTTCATTGTCATGCATAGTTAGGGATGATTTCAAGACGAGACGCCACGAGCACCCCCCCCCCCAAATAGTCGTGAATGCATGCAACCATACCGTACAACTTTACAAAAATGCCTGTAATGCATTGTCTTTGCAGTTAAGACAAACAAAATATACGACCTATCTATAAAACAGTGGCTACTAGCCCCCACGTCCTGTTTCAGAACTTCGATAGTGTATAATACACTACATGTATAATGTTATTATTACTTTTTTTTTAAAAAAAAGAATTTCAACATGCGCATGTTATCTAGAGTTTCTCCTATTCTTCCAGAACCCAGCCCTACAGTGATCTACGGCCCTCTGAGCCCTCTGGTGCCAGTCCCATACCCACCGTACCTCTGGCCACCGTTCCCTGGTCTACTGATGCCATATTCACCTCACATACCTCGCCCACCGGAAGCTTTATCGCCTGAGAGAGGGACCTCATTGGACAGAGGATACACGCCGGAGAAGGCTAGGATAGGTGAGTTTGTACTATAGTTCTACAAATTATAGTTATAGTTGGTTGTAGTGTTTGCAGTTTTCAATGTTAACATCAGCTGGGAAAGAGCTAGGAAAAAGAGTACCCGTGTCATTATCGTAGGCATAAAGACAAGCCACGCCAACAATCACACACAGAGGGCGCCTCCTCGATGGCGGAGTGATAGCGTCGTCGCCTTGTAATCAAGGGGTCCCGGGTTCGATACCCGGAGGAGGCACATAGTGGTTCGGATCCCGCTTTAAACTGTAGGTCCAGTCTCGATTAGCCTTACTGTGCATAAAGTGGACTTAGAACACCAAATCAACCAACCAACCAACAAACAGAGGGACACGAGGAGAAAACGATTTTTTTTATTAAAAAGTTTCACTACTTTTTGGACACCCTGTATTTTGCAAATTAATTTGTTATGATCAAACAACGCGATTTGTAGTTCACTCATTGACGTTCATCTCGTATTTTCCCAAAGTTTTACGAATCTTCTAATTGGATTTGAATTTGAATTTAAAATTTTGGGTGCGTCAGCACTTAGGCTACTTTGCACCCTTCACATTATACGGGGGCCAGCCCCTTATCATTACAAATAACAACTCTAACGTTGCATAACTATAAATCCTAAAATCTTCTGACTTCTGTTAAAAGCTGAGGCTGTAAACGGGCAGTCAGCACACACAAGGACAAAAAACAGGACAACACACACAAAATTATACTGGCCACAGTGCCAGTCGCCAGAGCCTCGTTAGTCTTTAGTCCAGGGTGCACTACGTGGAAGTGAGGTTGACTTTTGGGCGCCTACTTGGAAGGAGCACCCCTTACACCCCTCTTTTAATTGGAATCACATCATATGTCTTACATATCTGTTTCATATCGTTATTCATACTTTCTCTATTACATTAACTCGAAATCAATTAACATTTCTTACATGCTGTGTGAACTTTTATTTTAAAATCATATGACAATATATGCAAGTTTTATGAAGTAATACTTTTAAAATTTTTACGTATCTTTTAGAAGTTTGGCAAATTTTATTATAAATCCTATTTTGTGTACAGTTAGTAATGAGAATCGAACTTACAATTAGGCAGGATTTCTTAAGGTTTTCGAATACAAATGTTATGGAAATTTCACGCAGATATTCCGTCGTTGATACGAGTATTAAGGACTGAAGTAGGTACCGCGTGGGACTGGCTTTATATTATAGTAAAATCGTCTAGCTCTAGCTGAAAACAGATGAAATTAATCTTCCAACCATCGCTTCATTTTAAAAGTTCCCACACGCCTGTACACGAAATTTAACCTGTCTCCACCAGCTCGTGAACTGTAAGCTGTACGGAAGTGGACAAGCTTTAAGAATGCATTCTTTGTTATTTTTAGATTTCAGTTGAAGAAAACTGCTACCTATATGCATCAAAATATAGTAAATTGAAGCCGTCGGACTGACACCCTGGAGACCCGGGTTCAAATCCCGGAGTGGCTGATCTCAGGAGAGAATATTTCGAGAAATGTCCATAAGATAAAGCAACTTCGAGTCTCGCCAAGACTAATCATTGGGGCCAAAGTTGAGCAGGCCAGAACGTGGTACTAATCACACCATCTCTAATATGGTCGAAATCATGAATGTGTGTGTGTGGGGGGGGGAGGTTAGTTCCAACCCCCAACATGTTGCTTTCAAGACATGGTGCAACACCCTGGGGATACCTTTGTAGCTGTAGATGTTTGTAGATACGTACAGTCGCCTGCAATAAAAAAAGGACACTTAATTCCTGAAATGGTCCCTTCCCCACATGGCGTTGTGTGTGTTGTGTTGCCTAACTCTAAGGCGGAAACGGAACTTGCGATTTGCTATTGCTGTTCGGTCATCGTTTCTGATACATTAACAAGAGTCCTCTCCTTGAATACGCTCTGGAGAAAAGAAATTTTATTCGCTAATTCTTAAAGTTATATATTTGAAAAGTAAAATTAATTTTAAAAATAAAATGAAACTAATTTTAATTCATTAAAAACAAAATAATTTTACTTGATACGTTTTTCTTTCAGACGACGATGATCGGAACAACGATGTGCCCCTCAACCTGTCCATCAAATCGAGGAGATCGAACGGGATCTGGTCGCCTGCGAGCATCTGCGAACGCGAGGGTGGGGACCTCAGCCCGGCGCCCTCCGACGAACAGCCCACCGCTCCGATGCTCAGCGCCGAGCCCACTCGCATCCACTTCGGAAGGTGCTACCCCGGCTACAAGCTGGAGGCCAGCCCGCCCCTGTACCGGTGCCTTCTGTGCAGGGCGAGTTTCGCCACGTCACAAGCCTTGGACGTCCACACCAAGAGATGCGTCGAGTGGGTTGCCCGCGATCAGGAGAAGTCGCCATCAGCTCCCATACAGGCCAAGAGTGCGGGCAGCGAGAGAACGTTCCAAGTAAGTTATTGCCAGTGTTTGGAAGTCAGTCTCTTTTTGAAGTAACGGTACCAGTTACTTTTGTAAATAAGTCAATTCAATTAATTGTTTATAGTATATTTAATTGATATTTATTATTATATTAATATTGTTGTTGAATTTGATTTTAAGTTCACCTGTGGCAAAAAAGCAACGGTCAATAAGGAAAGTAAGAAATAAAAATACAATCACATAGGACAACAATGAATTTAACAATAAAGTTCTTAATAATATAATATTAATGAAAACCAAATACTGTATTCATCTCTAAATTTAATTATTACCACAGTTCATTACGAAAATGTGATACACGAAGGCGAAAAGGGTTTGTTTGGAACAACAACAACAACAAAGTAGTTCGTAAAGGCTACCAATTGTTCGTTTATAGTTACCAAAAAGCTTAACCAAACGTGTTTCGTTAATTCAAACAAGTCCGTCTTTATTTTACTGTGAACCGTTTTCAATAACTTTATTGCTAACTGATTGATTGATTCGTTTGATCATTTACGACGCTTTTCTGCCACTTCTGGCTAATCGTGACGATGAGGATCAGTGATGATATAACTGAACACCCATGCCCAGGCGGGAATTCGAACTCGGAACCCCTGCTCTTATAGCGTGCTGTGCTAACTACTGCGTCATAACTCAGTGTTGTGATTTATACAGAGTGATCACAAAGTATCGAACACGTTTCATGACTTGATTTTAACTAGCATCGGATCTGCAGTCTTTAGTTAATTGTACCAGCTGTATTTGATAATTAGCTAATTAACAGTTAATTGTACCTTAGGCCATCAATTATTATTTTTCCTTAATTAGTTCTTGTTTCAGGTGCATGATTTTCCCTCAGTGCTTGTACTTATTTTAATTTTATTTTACCTAAAGTTTCAGGTACAGTACTGAATGACCATTTTACACTGAAACAGTAACAGCAGGAAAATAACAATAACAACAACAAGATGGCACTGAAAACAAATCAAAATTATACAGGGTGATTTTTTTAAAACTCATGGTTTTCTTTGTTGTGTAAAATTTGTAAATGAAGTATTATTTCCATGCGGTTTGTGGCAAATGAATAAGGAAGGATGGGAGATTTATTGGAGTATGTTTACCGGTTTATATGCATCCCGGGTAATATCGCCCACGCCTCAACAAAAACAGCAAATATTCATCAGTGTACCCTACAATCACATTGAAGTATTGGATTTTTGCTAAACTGAATTAATGAAAATGAAAATGAGTTCTTTTTTTTGTATTCACTCAAACATAAATAAAACATAAAAATTATGGCACAGACATATGACATAACATCTCACCATTAAAGAAGGTGCTGAAAGTAAGGTGCCTCCTTCCTGTAAACAAAGTCGAACACGCCGTTCCATGTTAAGGGCTGTCTGACAAAGTGTTTCTGCGCTAATGTTCGCAATTTCAGTGATAATGTTCTGCTTCAACATTTCCAGGGATGTAGGGTTGTTTGTGTACACACGTCCCTTTAGGAAGCCCCACAGAAAGAAGTCAAGTGAAGTTAAGTCTGGAGACCTCGGAGGCCACAATCCCTTTGAAATAACCCTATTCGCAAAAAAACTTTCAATCAGTGCCATACTGTCATGCAATGTATGGCATGTAGCACCATTCTGTTGAAAATAACCCTGTGTGAGTTCAATGTCGTCCAAACTTTCAACAAATTCCATGAATATTGCCCTGTACAGCTCAGTTTCCTGGTTATTGTTGACAATGACAACGGTGCTATCTACAGGAGGAAACTTAAACCTCCGCACTGCATCCAAACCCCCAGACCATATAGACGCGAAAGGTACACTGGTGAATATTTGCTGTTTTTGTTGAGGCGTGGGTGATATTACCCGGGATGCATATAAACCGGTAAACATACTCCAATAAATCTCCCATCCTTCCTTATTCATTTGCCACAATCCGCATGGAAATAATACTTCATTTACAAATTTTACACAACAAAGAAAACCATGAGTTTTAAAAAAATCACCCTGTACATACATCGTTAACAATTTTCTAAAACTTTGTTCTGGCAAGAATACGTACGCATTTGGAGGCAGGTTATTATATGAGTGAGGAAGTCTGTAGAAAAGAGACCGCTGTAGAAGGGCGAGCCTTGTGGTGGGATTGTGGAAGAGCTTAACGTTGCGGGTTGGCCGTGCGGGGACGCAAAGGTGAAATTTGTTGAACAGAAATTCGCATTTAATTTTACCATTCATGATTTTGTGCAAGAATTTCATGTCTACTAATTCGCGACGAGTGTGTGGTGGTTGGATATTGAAGACAGACATAATATCTGTTTTGTGAAGGTGCCTCAGAGAAGGTATTCTGTGGCGAGCAATGGCGAGGAAAAAGTTGAGAACAGAATCAATCCGGGAAAGATTTGTTTTTGAAGCCATGGTCCCGATAGGAGAGCAGTATTCAAGAATAGGGGAGATGAGGGATTTGTAAAATATGCTGATTGATGATTGGTTTTGGATTTCAGTGAACCTGTACAGAAGACCGAGAAGACGCATTGCCCTTATAGTAGTGTTCGTAATGTGCTCATTAAAGTTTAGTTTTTCGTCGATGATAACTCCGAGATCTTTTTGAGAGGAAACTTTTTGGATGGGATTGTTTTCAAGATAATAAGCAGAATCGAGTTTGTTCCTTCTTAGGGAAATGGTGAGACAGGATCATTTCTTTGGATTCAATTGAAGTTTTCACTGGCGACACCACACAAGTAGTTCTGTAAGAGTTTGCTGTAAGATTAAAGCATCGTGTTCTGATGAGATTTCTGTGAAGAGTTTACAGTCATCAGCAAACAGAAGTATTATTTATAGGGAGAGAGGACAGTCTGTCGGGGAGATCATCCATGTAAAGAAGAAACAAAAGTGAGCCTAAGGCGCTCCCTTGGGGAACTCCAGACAAAACAGGAAGAAAGCTGGAAGAGGTGCCAGGAAGGATAACACGCTGCTCACGTGCAATCAGATAGTCTTGTAGTAAGGATAGAAATTTCCCATGGATGTTAAATCTGGATTGTAATTTATGAAGAAGGAGATTATGAATAATTTCATCGAAGGCTTTTGAAATGTCCAAATATATAACGTCAAGCTGGGAATTATTTGAGATAGACTGAGTAGCATGTGAAAGTAATACCGATAGATTGGTCAAGCAAGAGATGCCTGGAAGGAAACCATGCTGAGCAGTATTTATAAGGGGAGATGTAAACTTTAGCAACCTGTCTTTAATTATTTTCTCACAGACAATGGAGAGAGGTGACAAAAGAGAGATCAGTCTGTACGAATTTGTGGAATTTTTGTCTCCATATTTGTAGATAGGTACAATATTGGCACGTTTGAACAAGCCGGGAAACACACCTGTAGAAAAACACTTATTAAGTGTTAACACTTTACAGCAAGGGAGGAAGCACGTGTCGATTAGTCATCCTTCATGACACTCTTGGTTCATGATTGACTGGCGGATAAACAGATGCCATTCACCTGATTAGGCGAAACCTTGAAAAAAAATAACAATATGAAATAATAATCATAGGAATAATGGCAATGACAATTAGAAATCCATTAGAATTTACGGACAGAACTATGGCGGGAGAAAGGAACTAACTTATTGTTAATAGTTAATGTTTTTATCCAATATCTGATTGGGCTGAAGCTTGCATGTCACGTTGCGTGAGGAGAACCATGTGTGTAGTATGTGGAAATGCTCATACGTCATACATTCACGTTAACAAGAACCCAAATCACGCAGTCGCGGCAATCAACAGTAACTCGTCTGCACTCCTCACACAATTCAATACAAACTTATATTTCAACAGATTATGCCTGGAAATAAGCTTTCATTACGTGCAATAATGCTATGTATAAGGTGAAGATGTTTGCCTCTTTTCCGTATTTATTTGTTTGTATTGAAACATAAACCTTGATGTGTTGGGAGCCTGAACGCATTGTTTCTGGTTCTTGTCTTGCATAATCTTGCCTAAAATGGCTTTCTTGGTAACTTTTGCTAAGTCCCGCTCGTTTAAAACTACTTTGTCTCTTCACAGTACAGTGGTGGAAAAAAGTTCTTCCCCATAAGATTTCAATGGCAGTAAATAATGCCGGAAGGGTAGGCAACACACATTGCACCTTTAGGTGATCGGGTGATTCTGTCTGTTTCAAGAGCAACTCGTCTTTCATGCAAAAGCCAACAGGCACAGGAAATGTAGGAAAGTCACGTGACCTGTCAGGTTGAATGTTGTTCGTCAGAAAATCGCCTTTTCTCAAGCCAGGTCGCACAACCGACAAGAGCTACACGTTATATCTCCGAAAATGATTCGCCTAAAAACGTTGAACGAAACACTAAAACAATTCTTGCCTTAATTATATAGGCTACTACACTATATGTGCCGCAGTAGCTCAATCGTTAGGGCGTTTTAATATCATGCGAGAGATCTGGCTTCGATCACCGACGGGGGAGAATCGGAATTTTGTCCATCTGTTCAAGCTGCTCTGGTACCCACCCAGCTTCGTATAAAGTGCGTACCTGGAGGAAACTGGGGTGGGGGGTTAAGGCGGCCAGGGGCGTGGTGCTGATCACATCATCCCCACCTTCGGCCTGATGAAGAAATCTTGGCGCCCTAACCCCACACCCCCTATACGCCTTAACGGCTTGGTGCAAAGCACAAGGTAGCACTTTGCTTTCTAATTTACTATATTACATACATCCCGATTTTGTCGGAACAGAACTTCCCAATCTCTACGTGGGCTTTCTTCCAAATTCCGTAGGGATGTGAATAGGCTCCAATTCTTCTTGACACAATTTATACATGTTATATTTCGATATAAGAACAATAGACATTATCCTTTGTGTGTGTGTGTGTGTGTGTGTGTGTGTGTGTGTGGTGGGAGGGTATCATCTAAACATGTGAGGTGATCCTTTTCCCAATACTCCATTCTCAGAAATAAATCTCAATTCGACACACTGAAAATGTAGCATTTTCTACATCTTAGCATGCAATTATCTAGTAGCAAAATAATGTGTGGAAAGAGAAAAATTACGATTTATAACGCACTCTGGAAATTTCGAATTATTTTTTTTTCCAATTTGAACTGACATTCATAATATTCATTGAATAAAGAATAGCTTAGTCGTTCTGCTACTTTCAATTCTTCATTACCGTAGTCACCGTAAATCTCTCTCTCTCTCTCTCTCTCTCTCTCTTAGCCTTCCCCATGGCGCAGTAGTAGCGGAGTCGCATTGTAATCAAGGAGACCCCGGTTCGATACCCGGTGGAGACACATAGTGGTTCGGATCCCACTTTAAGTTGTAGAAGCAGTCTCGATTAGCCTTTTTGTGCATAAAGTGGACTTAAATACCAAATGAAAATAAAAATAAAAATCACCGTAACTCTCTACAAAGCCAGAGGATCCAGGTTCGAAACCTGTCGAGGCTTAGATGTAGCATTGCATTCGCATCATTACCCATCATCTTCATCGTCGCGATTATCGCAAGAGATAAAAATGCGACACAAAAAAAGCCAAACAGAAGATTGGAATCAATCTGAATATTGGTTACGTTGGATACATGGTAGAATTGTCTTAAAATCACTTCCTGTGATGTAATAGGGTTTTTTATTAGAGACCATTTGTATAATACATATCGGTGTTGCGAACAATAAGTAGTTTCACGTTCACCCCACTCTTCGGTTGTTTAGAAATGTAAGGAAGAAGGATCTCTAAATTTCCGCTTTCACATGTCAATGAAACTTTAACATAAGTTTAGTGTAGGCCACAAAAGAGATTTACATATTGTTATGATATCTTTTATACGTCACGAAACATACTTCCAATAAAATACGATACTACTCCTTACGTTCCTGTAAATGTTCACCATTAGTCTGGCGAAAGAAAAAGTAACGAACATTTCTGTGTTTCCTTGAGCAGAGATAAGGCGCCTGCTTGTAGCAAGCAAGCAACAACTGCTTCGATCAGTGACCTTCACTGCCGGAGTGACTCACAGCAGGCCTGCGCTCGTTCCAGTGTGCGTATGAAACAGGTATTTTATTTCGTTCGTTCGTTCCAATCCACAGTTATATCAAGCTAACATTCTACAATATGTAGTAAACAAGTTGTATACATTATGGTCTTCCAGAGTGTTGTTGCCTCCTGCTATTTACATGCGGGAGATGGGGGTGTTGTAAACATTTCTGAACCCAAAGGTCGAGCACGAAGGAAAAGTTGTGTAATCATTTAAGGTAATAACAAGGTAATAGAAGTTGAAGGAAATGCTGGAATAAATTATATCAGAAATTGAGTAAAAACCGTTCTTATCACACATAGGGCTATCAGATCACTCTTCAGCGGAAAGTAGGACAAATTGTCTCCAAATGTTGGACACGATCGCATTTCCAGTAAATATAATAGGTTACTAGAACATCTTAACATATAACGAGAATATGACACATCTTCAGCTCAAAAATTAATATTGAAGTGAACGGTTGATTTAAAAATTCTTCAACTGCTAATTAATAGCACAGCCGTACGTGATTTCAACTTGTGTATGCAAGACAGAACGTTTTTCGTCGAGACGGGGCCAGGAAGGGAAAACAATCCATGAATTCGGGAAGGAAAAAGTTCACAATTTCGTAAACAAAGTCTGGAAGTTCTTGTTTATTGAAATGTAAAAAACTGCTATACACTGAAAAAAAACAGAATTTTGTGCCTTGTTTTACCAATAAGGACTGAGGGCCCCACAGATGGCGCAGTGGTAGCGTCATTGCCTTGTAATCAAGGGGTCCCGGGTTCGATACCCGGTGGAGGCACATAGCGGTTCAGATCCCACTATAAAACTGTAGGTCCAGTCCCGATTAGCCTTACTGTGCATAAAGTGGACTTAAAACACCAAATCAATCAATCCAATAAGGACTGTTTATGTAATTTCTGGAATGAAACTTGTTACTTCGAACAAATTACCGACACTTATTGTATCGATAAAACTTCACAAAGTAAGCATTTTTATACATATATCTGGACTTTTCCGGATCTAGAAAATCGGGAAGTAATTTCTGAGCTGGGATTGTAATTGTTTTTCCGAATATCCAGTAGCAACCATGCACACTCTTTGATTTAAGCATACTTCTTCAAGGAACCACGTTATCTCAGACTTCCCTCAGATTTTCTGTTTCTCCATCTAATTTGAAGTTACGTGATGCCCAAAATACGTATAAGACATTTGTGATTTCTTTCAAATTCTTCCGGAGGCCAGACACAAATCTAAAATCTAGGACACGTCCGGAAATAAGAATGCTTCTTATAACCTCTTTTTATTTTCTTATTTAGTGTCGTTTTCCTTTCACCTTTTACTAATCGCGACGACGAGGATGAGTGATATAATAGAATTGATGAAGGGGCACTCACAAAGAACACCCATACGCACGACGGTATTCGAACCCAGGACATCAGACATCGTAGCACACTGTGCTAACCACTCCGTCACGGACGGAATTCTTATTGCCCTAATCGATCCACAAGCATTTTCCCTATCTTTAACTACACACGAAACATAATGAACAATCTAAATAAACAGGTGCCAGTTCACACACTAACCGTAAAAAAACATGTGCACGTGAAAATGCAAAATAATATTTATTTTTAGGTAGTTGTGATTTATTATTGTATATTAAAGAAATATATTAGTGATAAAATGACGGAAGTAGAGGAACATCTCCAATGAAACACTCATGCCTTATGGATATTTGTATTTCTTGCCGAACAAGGTTCCGAGTTCGAGTTCCGACCAAAATGGGTCCATTGTGTATGTTCATTCATGTGTTTAATGTAATCATAAATCGTTGTCATGAATAATTTAACTTCAGAGGAAGAAAACTGAGAAAATTACTAATAAAAACAATAACAAAACAAATTTGATCTTAAAGCCCTGGCTTTGCGCTAAATATTCCATCACGGGGACTGGCACTTTACGTAGGTGTAGACACGCTTCGTACAATTTGATGATATCGCGATAACGTAATGGATGTGCAGCCACTTAACTGAACGCCCCAAAATTCCCATTTTATTACTAAATTCTAAATTAGCATAATATCACAGTTTACCTATTCATAATATGCGCCGCTTTGGTGCACTTTGTGTATTGTTTCGTTGGTTGGTTATTTTAATTAATGTTGCATTAATCAACATCAGGTTAATCGCGCCAGGCAAAGTGGAGGGAAAATGACAATGAAGCAGAACGAGGAGGGCCTTGGTTTCCGATTAATGAAACTTTGTCTATCGCCGCGTGAAATCGATGAAAATGTAACTTCTTCATTTTGCTTATTTCATATTGCTTTTCTAGCACTTGCGTCAACAAAGGCGATGAGGATAATTAATGAAGCTATGAAATGGATAATAGGACATGATGATCCATGCCTTACACAAAATTCTAAGTTGGGACTAATGAATATCGATTCGTTTTATCATTTGTCAAGTAGTTGTTTTTAACTCCAATCTTTTTCAAGGACTTCCAGCATGTGTGTTGCGCGATGATGATTCGATGAAAACCACAATTTCAGTGAACTTTCTTGACAATGACTCTAATATCAGTAAAGAGAACATATCCTTACGAGTAGCTGTTGTTAAGAAACCAATTCCTGAAACTTTTTCTGCTGGTCTCACTGCAACCAGCTGTTGTTTGTTATGGCTGGGCCTGGGAATATGACTCACGCTGCTGTCAATAGCTATTCAATCGTTCCCGAGAAGCCAGGTTCACCAGGAAAACCTAAGTGACAATTTTGTTTGTTGGGTTGCATAGACAACAGGCTCTAAGATGTTATGATATCGTAGGTCTCGTGGCCCAAGAACTACTTTCTCTGACTGTACACTGTGAAAAATGTGCAACTGAGTTGCAACGAAAAGTGGTGTAACACAACACCTATTTAGAGCGCCGCAACCGAATTGCGCACAAATCTCACTGACCTGTTTTGCGCACAGATTTTGATCGAACGTCGCCACTTTGATAGCTTTAAAGTCTGTGCGCAAAACTGTTTTTTCTTTAGACAAGAAGAGAGAGAGAAATTAGAAATAAAATAGTAAATCATACCAATGTACTCAAACTCAAAAGTTAGGTTAGGTCAGGTCAGGTTAGGTTAGGTTAATGACTGCAAAAACATGTGTAAGTCCACACACACACACAAGAGAAGTGAGAATGCCTTGAGAACAATTTATATCTGACAACATCGCCTCATTTTTTTGTGCGCAATCCTGTACATTGTGACAACTTGTCAACGGCTTATCAGATACCACTGGTAAAACCATTTAGAGTGCTAAAAGCTTCCATACTTGGTGTGGGTTGACAGCAGATGGTGTAACAAGACACCAAAAATGGTGCTTAAAAACGCCAGTTCCACATTAACACCGTGTTCTGTAAGTATCATCGTGTTCTTTGTCTCTTCATCAATTTCACATAATCTTAATTCCTCTTCATCGTCGCGATTAGCCAAAAGAAATAGAAAAGTAACCAAAATGACAAAAATACAATACAAACATAGTAAAGTTTCCTGTTCATATAGCACCAGACCTAGAAGGCACATTTAGGGGATGTGGGGGTAGGGCCCCAAATATTCTCTATCTCGTCCATTTTTGGAGGTGATGTGATCAGCACCACGCTCCGACAGCCTATACCCACCCAGAGTAGCCCCAGGTACCCACTGATTTGAGGCTGGGTGAGCTCTAGAACTGCTTTACGCGGAGACAAGACCACAAAAATTCCGACCTTAAATCACCCACCCTGTGAATCGTACCCAGGTCTCCCTCGTGGCAGTCAGACACCCAATCGACTTTTTTTTTATTGAAAGGAAGACCCCTAAGTGGCAGCTTTCCACACACATCAATTAATACCAAATCTCTTTCTCATTCAGGACAGACGGACACAAACATCCATGTCTTAACTGGGATTCAAACCCGGGACCCCTGGCGTCGTAGCTTCTTGTGATAACTACTCCGCCACGAAGGGCAACACTAGAACACTTAATAAGTGTGCAACTGAGTGCAGAAAATTAATAATAAGTTCAGTTAACTGTCTATTTTGGTACAATTTTTTATTTCATAATGTCTTCTTAAGTGCCTATTTTAACACTGCTTCGTGTCTCCTTGCCTATTTTAAAAGTTGTAGGTGCTTATAAATCCGCAGAAGGAATAGAGATAGATAATATTACTAACCACGAAACCCAAAGCTGAGCCCTCTTCAACCAAAATAATATGAGAACGCCACTGGAGAAATCCTCTTCCCCCACTCGTTAATTTGCACACTACTAATGAGGAATCTGGACCTGGCCTTATTCAAAGATACTAACCGATATTTACCAAGAGTAGTCCACGGCTTCCGGAATGCAAGTCCGTTATCTTTTAACCAGCTCGTCTTCAGCCAACCGTTAACGGTCGCTAGTGCATGCAGTCCGTATGGTGTCGCCAAGACGCACAAAACAAAGACAAGTAATTTGAGTACAGAAGTGTGCCGTTCATTATCAAACAAAAATTGTTTCCAGCTGTAAGACACATGTAATGATTACATCACCCTCGTCCTTTCAAGGCTACGCGCTTAAGAATTCAGCGTATCGTAACGTGAATGCGTAAATTTCTCCCACGACGCGTGGCAATAAGTGTGTATTGTGTTTGGTGGCACGAGTACTTCCGGTCTAGCCGGAAGTAGCGTGCCACGTAGCTTCCCTTTGGCAGGCGGCCAGCAGACGTCTTTTCTCTTCCCCTTGTTTATGGTTTTCATTATGATAATGCCCTGTTACACGAAGAGATACTTCCCTTGTTTTGCCTTTATACGAGGATTGTTCAAAATATATCGCCATAGTTTTAAATTTCAGTTTTTTTTAAAGAATGAGCCAATATTAATGTTAACAGTTCTTAAAGACAATGATTTCCTATTATCTGTAATCTTATTTGGGAAGTATTCGTGACCCTTTTTTATTCTTTCTTCTTCACAACTTGGATTTTATCTGGGTCATAGGCGCCCTGATGTCATGAGTTGTCAGCAATTGGTGGGCTGCAGCCCACCGTGAGTTTCTCTGAGACCACCCTAATACCTAATTTTCATTTATAATAAAGGAAGAATCAGACACACCGTTAGAGGAATAAAAGGAGGAGATAAAATTAATGAGAGACGAAAGTAGAGAGAGCGATAGAGAAAGACAGAAGGAAAGACAAAGAGAAACAGAGAGAGGAATAAAAAATAGAAAACATTGAAAGAAAGAAATACTAAAACTGATAGAGAAATATAGGAAGAAAGAAAAAAGAAAAACATAGCGGAACGAAGAAAAGAAAGGCAGAGGGAAGTGTAGGGATAGAAAGGTAAGTGCAAAAAGAAACACTTAGCAACCATGGCTACTGAATTTCGTTCGCGCGAGCTTTGGAGCGCTTATGGTCACCCATCAACCCTTCTTTTACTGAAAACAAGCCTAAGAGTTCGTATATTTACATAGGCGTCCTTGAGGAAACTGATTACATAGGTTTTGCGAGTGCTGGGAGCAATTTTGCTCCTGTATATGTTGTATATATATTTTTGCTATAATTGTTTGGATTACTCCAAGCAAGTATAATTTTATATATGCATCCCCTGATCTGCATCTCATTATTCGCTGTCGTTTTATCTTTCCAGTGCAAACAGTGCGGAAAGTCGTTCAAGCGTTCCTCCACCCTGTCAACGCACCTCCTCATCCACTCGGACACCCGGCCGTACCCCTGCCAGTACTGCGGGAAGAGGTTCCACCAGAAGTCGGACATGAAGAAGCACACGTACATACATACGGGTGAGTCATAGAATATAGTGGCACTTTTATTTTCTTTGTAAAGTTCTCAGAAGCACAAACTGTTCCAAAAATTTCAGTGGTGTAGATTAAAGTAGATTTTATCTGCACATGAAGATGTTACAAAACCAGTGTCAATATTACCTTCTCGTGAAGATATTGATGTACAAATTACCTATCCATGTAGATAGTTTTGCCCAGATGACCTCTCCGTGAAGATATCGATAGGAAGGAGCTCTGGCGACAATTACAGTTGCGTCCACCTCTGAATCACTTCTAACTTTGAAGTGATTTCTTAAGAGACTACATGTTGCGAGGTAGGGAAGTAAGACATAATTTTTTATCTACAAATTAGATTGCTTTCACAACAAAAGTACAAGTGGGTGTTAGATCAATAGAAATCGATGCTCCCTCTACGTGTTTCTTTGCGCGCGCGTGTATGTATGTGTGTGTGTGTGTGTGTCTGCGAAAAAGACAGAGGAAGTTAGGTAGATTGTGCACACACCCCTTCTCTCTCCCTCGACAGTTCAATATCTATCCACATAGCCTGATACAGATAAGATCGTGAAATATTCGGCCGTAGCACGCTATCTGGTGGTAAAGATTGAAAGTAGAGGGGGACGCACACTCCAACCTCGACTTGCCAGATTTTTTTAGGTCTAATGATGTTTTCCACATCAAAGCATGGAAGGTAGTGCGTGGAAGGGGGGGGGGCGCCAATCCTTTCTACCTCTGCGTTTCCTTAACCCCCTTTCAGTCTCTACCTTTAGAGGGGGACACATAAATAATTCCTTTTTCGTCCTCAAGAGGGCATTGGTTTTACACCCCACCCCCTTACGCGAAAGAGAGATGTGAGAGGGGGTTACCAAAGCAATCACTCACTTTGCTAACTTCAATCTCAACCGAACTTCCTGCGACAAACGCTATCACATGACTCGGAAGACAAAACAAGAACGGAAAGTGCGAGTTCCACTGAGATTATTCGATAAGTGGGAGTGCTAGAGGTCTGGTACAGGGTGTTCATAAATTTCAGTGGCATTTACTTGGAACGTTTCTAAGTAATCACTATAAATCAGAGTAATGGGGAATAACGTAATGGATAAAACGCCTTTCCAAAGTACTTCTGTGTTCGAGCAATTATATCTATGCTTGCATGCATATGTGTAGCAATGTAGCCAACTGAGAGCCTCGGGCTTCGCGGATAGTCAGTGTTTCTCAACCGCATGGCCGCGTGAGGTTCTCCAGAAGTTTGCGACTTGAGTCTGAGCTGGATACCACCTGGAAAGATGGCCTTTCGTCCAGTTTCGACAAAATGCTTTCCTGACAGAGGCGGTGGTTGATCGAACGGTCTAATTGGGGCGGGGCATTGCTTCTCGCCTCCAAATTTGGAGGTTGACGGACTGGCCGTTCTCGTGTCAGAGCCGGAAGGGTGAAGCGACTTGCAGCCCTAGCTGGCTACCACACGGAAAGATTACCTTTCCAGGGTACGTATTAACTAACGTGTAAAGTTTATACAATTAGCAAACTATTTACGAGTAAAATGGACGAGATAGGGGCATCAACGTATAAGAAAGGGAATATACCGGGCTACGGGCTCACGAAGGTTAAGAACCGCTGGTCTAGCTAGACCAGAATATAGATCCATGAATATATTATGTAGCAGTTAGCCACATTGCTGTGAAAACGCAAATCTTTACTGATTAGCCAATCACCACCTTCCTAGTCCGCATCGAGCTATAGTGCGTAGCTTTCTTTCTATCCTTCCTACGTAGCTGCCTTCGCGACGGAGTAGTCAACTAACGATCTAGCCGTCGTAGGGACTGGGTTCTTGTTCCAGTCCTTTGGGAGTGTCACTTCCACATAATCATCTTCGCAGCTACCCAAAAGTGGCAGAAAGCGACGCGAAATAAGAAAAATAGAAGTCTCAGTCCTGTCTCTTTCACCAATCTAATAAGCTATTGCTTCAGTTTAACCTCTTCTGTCACATTGGAATAAAACTCTTTCGTAATATTGATTCTCTGGAAAGGCTCGGTGAAACGAAAGAACACAAGAAATTTGTTGACAAAGACTGTTCCCTGGAGTCTTCCGAGCGATAACATCAGCACACAAGGTGCGGCGGTTATCAATCCTTCCCTCTCCATCGGGAAGCAGCTCACGTGTGTGCCACGTACGAAAAAAAGTGCACGTTGTACGGCAAATACAAGATGTAGATTGTCGATTGGTTCCTTGCCTTCGACGTCACTCTGTTGTCTTATTTGGTTTCCATTCTCAAAGCTCGGAAGATACCTTTTGTTTACAACGCTGTACGGTGAAACGATCACAACCGTGCTGGTGTGAATGGATCCGAAAAGAAAAGAAAAGAAATACTATTTCGCGGATATTGTTTGGTACTAAACGCACGGCCATGAAATTTGGCGGGTGGCAGAAGTTCGCGCTGTTGCCACGTAGAAGCACAACCCCGAGTGTTCGGAGGTTAAAGAGAATGAAAGATCACGTTGTAGAGTTGGTCTTTGTAATCCATTCGATACAAACTGACAGTATTGTTCGAAAGGTCAGTGAGGACAACTGTATGACCCGGAGAGAGATCGGTCTGACTCTCAAAGTAGACAACGCAGCCGGTTGACGTTGCCACACAGTGCGCGGGAACCAGCGACTTTTGTCCCGATATCGCTTTGCTTTTCCCATATGTGACACCAGCGCAATTCTGCCCAGACGCCTATTTTCATGGCCGTGCATAGTTCTGCATTACGGAGCATATCTTCAATAGGTTTTGCCCTGGCTTCATCAGAACTGTTTTCTGTGTTCAATGACCTCCGTGGCGGAGTGGTTAGCACAGAGAGCGCTACGACGCCACGTGTCCCGGGTTCGAATCGTGGCCTGGGCATGAGTGTTCCACGTGAGTGTCCCTTATAATCAATATTTCAAGCACCGTATAAGTGACGTGGTCAGCACCACGCTCCGGCCGCCTTTGGTTCTCGAGGTCGCCCCTTGATACCCATTTTATTAAGAGACATAGTGACCCCCAGAGCCGCCTTAAGCAGAGAAACTCCCACATGAGATCACCTACTCTGCGCGGCAGTCAGACGCTCTACCAACTGGGTCACAGTTGCTCCAGATATGTGGCTCACGATATTGTTAACCCCTGGCCTCAACATATCGAAAATCATTCAGGACATAATTATAAAATACCTTGTGTGTGTGTGTGTGTTGCCTTCGTAGTTTCAGCCCACAAACATCTAAAGTATTCCATTTTCATATATCACTGTGTATTGGTAAGATAAACTAAACTACATTTTAACATGGAGATGATGACTATGCTGACTGCGTCTTTCACTTGACGATCCATATTTGAGGATCCACTACTACAGAAAAATTACGGTTATACCTGTACTACTGGGCTTCGAGTGCATACCGCTAAATTCCGTGCCCTATCTACCGTCGCCTGTGTGAACTATTTAGCGCTCGAGAGAAATCCCCACTCTGCAGCACAATAGCGTACACATTTGCGATTGAATGGCTTTTATAAAATTAGTACTTACGTTAGTATGAATGTAATTAAGTTAGTCGCGACTAGGATATGAGAATGAGGAAAGTGTGATGAGGCGTCCGAGTCCTTCACTGAATGCACCATCCCAGCATTCATGTACAGTGACTGAAGATAAACACGCAGAAAAGGTCAGTCAGAAGTGCCAGGCCATGGGATTCGAACCTGCGTACTCCTGAATATCAACCCGTCACTGTTAACACTTTTTTGTGATTCGTTTTTGTACATATCTGCTTCACCAAGAGTGATATGAATTTCTTAACCGAGATTCGAACCTACGACCTCTGAGGACGTAGCGAGCTACGATAACCATTCCGCCATTCGAAAACTGTAGACTCGGGATGGTATATGTGAATTAATTTTCTCTTTCAGTAAAGTGTAAAGCATTTAACATAACACTGAAACGTACTTTGTGCGAAGTTACCTCAACTACGTCAGTCGTAGCCTGAAACGAGATATCCGAAAAATGCGAATTTACCTAATTAAATGACGTTCTGCAAGATTTACAAACAACAACCAGCCACAGGTAATTGATTAGCTGCATGGAAGGCCACACCCCCTGGAGTTGTGAATCAGTAGTGGTGCTGTGTCACTTGTCACTCAGCATCAAACGCGACTTTTAATTTTTTTTTTCAGTGTCATCATCAGCTGTGAACTGAAGAGACAAGCATTGCCTCTATTGAGGTGAAATTTACGGGCTAGACAGCGTTCGGCTTTTCTTCTGTTGAATAAGAAAGTTCCTATCGTAAACAAGCTGTGGTGAATTTTCTGAAACAGCGTGGAATTGCCCAGGGGGTGGGGAACACCCACTGTGATTTCAGTGGTCGCTTCATTAATTTTATTCACGCGACAGGATGAAGTATGATACGCGTCAGTTACGCCCGGTAGTAACCGCTTAATAATTCAGTGAATCCGTCGTCTTTTTCGCATTGGAGGTTTCCCCTATGCGAGTAAGAATAGCGCGTGTTTCGGTAGTTACTGTTCAAATCAAAGGTAATAATGTTAGCACTTTCTGTTCGATAGCCATTGAATGCTACAGAGAAAGTATTGCCTGTGTAAGCCTACATTGGACTGTAAATATGCAGGACTTGGCTGAAAGTTTATTAAAAACTTTGACAAAGTTCTCGCGGGCGTTTCTTTCCACGTTACAAGACTAGGATAATCCGTAATCGTACCTTACTACGCATGGAAATATTCTGTTTCCCTCGTTAAAGATTTTGTATTGAACACGTATTTCAGTGTTTCTTTTATAAGTAGGCTACATGTGTCTTGGGATTACATCTACATATTTTTTTTCAAGGTGTTATTAACTTATGTAAAAGGTTACAATCAATAAATGTAACATTTCAGAGTAAGCCAAACAATACATAAAGATAAATAATGGTTTGCATTTAAAGTATTTAATTACATAAATTACATTAATATACAAATAAAATGTATTAAGGAAAGTTCATTAAAAAATAAATTTTTACCTTCTTTGAAAATGATAGTAAACTTTAACTTAGTTGTATGCTTCGTTTATAAATCTATAATACTGTTTCCTATTTTCTATTCTGCAGGTAAGAGTATATTACTTTTAATCTCCATTGAAGTTTTTTCCTTAGGTAACAAAAATTAGGACAGTGTAAGAAAATACGTTTTAAATCTTCTTCAACTTGCTTATACTCTCCCTTATCACATAGGCAATTGTAACGTGTTCAGTTCTCATAGGCAACAGTAACATTTCCTCAACTACCTAAATATATGCAAGTGTTTTGCATTGTAATTAACAAATGTGCAATAATATTTCCCAGTTATCGCAGCGTTAATTGATACCAATCGTTCCTTGATTGTGAGTGAGATGCATAAATATTATTAGGCATATTATCAATCAATCGCTGTGCATATCAATTTTGCTTTACCCAATACGAGGTTTAAAAATTGAAACAAAATCGCCAAAGCTGTGGACAACATTGTTCCTGCCTGAGCACAATTACATCCCCTAGAAACGGATAGCATGTATGAGGATTAAAATAGTAATGGACAGTTCGCCAGGAAAAAAATGTACAACCTACTGTACTAGTTACGTTCTAACTTACGTCAGAAGTTCGTGAGAAAAATCAAGATTTCACGTAAAATATAAAAATCCTAACTGAAAACTTTCATTTCACTCTAAAAACAATAAATCTTTTTGGTGTAGGGAGACCTAAAACAGTTTGTTCTAAATCCACCTCAGCTCAGAAATGCTGGACTGGACCTAAGATTTAAAGTGGGATTCGAACCACTGTGCAATGTGTCTCTACCGGAGCCCTTGATTATACGGCAACAGTGTTACCATCACGTCATCGGGGGTAAAAATAACTTTCAAAAATTCGAAAAAGACCCGACCTATCTCACTCTGCTCAATTTTTTAGCGCTGTGTATTAGTATTATATTTTTTGTTAGATGGGGAACAAACACGTTTATGATGTTAACATTTGGCCAGCGCTAATCCGATACCCTTTTGATTATGATGCCACTATAGTACTTACTACAAGTATATACAATTTGCTGCTAACAACATTCTTTTGTATGTTGACACTCTACATTCATCTTCAGATAAAGTAGGCTCAGCATACAAAAAACCTCAACACAGTAATCAATAGATCTTTTCATTTGATCCCAATTGGCATTGTTGAAGTTGAAATCGTATAACGTGAATCCTTTTCACGTTATCCTCTTCCATCATTCCATGGTTCCTTCAATAACATTTACAACTATGGATTACGTGCAATTTAGCCATCATAAGGATTTCTCAAAGCAGCTGTTTCACTACAAGTGACATCTCGAAGAAGCTTCTTTCAAGTTCTCAAACGGCTCAGCACATCGATCTTGCTCCCACTTCACTCTTTACTTCAAAGGTTCTCGTTTCCTCCACTGTGGCGCTGCTTATGGGTTACGACGTCTTTGTATCTGTGTGTTACCTATGCGAGTATACAATATCTTTTGTAGGCTACCTAGAGTGGGATAGCAGGTAAATTTTCCATTGCCATGTTCGTTCGCTTTGTTTTATGTGTGAATTGAGACAAAACACCGGAAAAGCAGTTGGGACCATCTGCATTAATATCAGAAGATTTTCATTCTTAAAAATGCATAATTAGTCCTCCAGCGGTCCCGGGTTCGAATCGTGGCCTGGGGAAGGGTGTTCTTTGTGAATTTCCTTTCGTCAATTTCATCGTAATATCACTCATCCTCATCGTCGCGATTAGCCAAAGAGCGAAAAAGCGACCCTAAATAACAACAAATCAAAGCATAATTCTCAAAGCTACGGACTAGGGACCCTCAAATTCAATTTTGCTCCTGTGTTTCGGAAGTCTGCCAAGTTCTCATCGTCCCTTTCTCCCCATCCCTCACAGTGTTACGAACATAGCACCCATCAATGTTACCAAAGTCATAAATATCAATTTATTTGAATTAAGCACCCGTCGTCTTTCGACGACTGGCTATCGATTAGAACATACATAACCAAACACGTACTTTAACACTTGGAATACTACTGTTGCATGTGTCCGACAGTAATTATTGTTATCAGCGTCGCGGCGAACAATACTTACAGCCTGCCAACTTTCAATCGATCATGATCTACAGAAATATAAATGTTCGTGGTTCCTCGAGTAAAACAAACTCGATTTTGTACATTAACGGAAGGGGCGTTCTTTTGTTATCAAACCTTATTCTATACTACAGTTTTCTTCCACTTTATCTGCAATTCACATCAGGTTTTTCTTTGGATCTACGTTTTTTACTTTTCTTGTGCTCTCACACTGAAAGAATTTGATGAAAGAAGGCGTACAAGCGAAAATACATTTTGGCAAAATTGCTCTGCGCGATCTATTCAATTAATGTTTACCTTCAATGAATTGCTTATGTCACGTACCAAAACAATAAAGCAACACCTTTCTTCAAATGGAAGAGCAGTGGGGTTCATTTTACAACTGGTAGACTACTGGTGCAGTGGGATGCATAAGTATTACATAGAAAATTGTCCATTACCATGTTCCTGCACTTTATTTTACCAAATGAGAGCTTCATGAATTGAAACAAAATGTCAAACTAGCTGCTGATAACCTCTACACCAGAATACGTAAAAATATATTATTTAAAAACACATAGGATACAAGACGAACATTGATAAAAAGAGCCATGGATAATTTGAGAGCAATACTTGTGTATGCCATTGTACAATTGGACATTGAGATAAGAAACCCATATTAGAGTGAGTGAGAGAGAGAGAGAGAGAGAGAGAGAGAGAGAGAGAGAGAGAGAGAGAGAGAGAGAGAGAGAGAGAGAGAGAGAGAGAGAGAGAGAAGTAAATCCCAACAAGCACTAATTCTAAATTAATAACAAATAACACCAGATGAAGTAGTTGTGTAATGTTGCGTATATGTATAGTGTTGTGTTGAAAATGACATAAGGATGAAAGATGATGTCCAGTTTTGTCTGACTTTAATGCAAAATTATATGTTAATTCGTTTAATGATTCTACACATGGAAAAATATACAAAGTTAAACAAAGTATACAGTGAGATGAAACATATCTCTCATTAAAATTACAATTATTTTTGTACGGTGGGTCTTTCTAAAGACACCTCTCCTTCACGTAGTATAAACCCTGGACTGCCTCTTGCAGACAACAAGGCTCTGGCATCTAAACTCATAGCAAGTATAATTCTCCCTGGTACTTGTGTTGCTGTGCGATCCATTTGTTTTTATGATTATCCTTTCATCAATTTCATCTTACACTCATTCTAATCTTAGAGGTCAAAAGTTGCAGAAAAGCGAAGTAAAACAATCGAATCAATCAATTATTTTACTGTACTACCTTCTTTAAAAACTATATTACAATATCCTATTAAACAAGTTGTGTGTGCAATAAATTCGTAAGGATAGTATTGGGAACATTTTTTTAGTTTCCAGAATGATGAATTCCCTAATGAAGTTTCTTTCAGAAGTTGTAATTTAGTATTAATTCAATATTGTAAATTAAATTTTCGGTATCGTAGTACACTTAAATTCCATAAACATCGGTGAGGTACAATAAAAAGAGAAAATTATCAATGTATTTCATTTTCTTTCAATATTTTTTGTAGTAGAAATTCTGTTTTCTTTTCTGTTCTCGCACAATGAAATTTTCAACATTTCCGTTATAGGTGTGTATACTAAAACTGAAAGAACTTGTCCAATAAGCGAAATTCCTATAAATGCAATTAATTTAGGTAAAACCTTATGTGAAAGCTTTTTCATTCAGTTTTCTAATGTTCCAAAAAGCGTTCAAGGGCATCGTTTTTTTTTCTACAAAATGATTGACTGCATCCTAATTCTATCGACAAGTAAGTCCATTTTTGTCATTTGGGGAAATGAAACTGTGGTAGATACGAACAAAAACCCTAGGGAAAATGTGCGGTTATAAAAACCCGAAGTAAAAAAGTACATAAGCAACTGAAAACTTGCTAAGACACATGCTATTCAAGCTTCACATTTAACGATCTTCCTTTTCTTCTTAATCATCGTTCCGAAAAGAAGTGAGGGGGAGACGACAGTTCGGGAAAACATTGATGTTGAGCCTTTTCAGCTTGCGCGTTGTGAGGACGCTGTATGAAAAATCACTTTGTCCTTTCTTTCAACTCACTTCTCCTTGAAGCTCGCAACGTTTAAAAAAACAAACGGAAATTATTGGTCATGAAAGAAAACATGCACGATAGACTTTTAAAAGCTCTATAATTACACTAATTGATGAACACACAGGTATATCGAATGTTTTTGTGCTTATAAAGTAAGACATTCTTGGAGGGAAGAGCTTCGAGAAAGTGATTGGCGTATGTTTGAAGCGGGGAACGATTAAGACAACAGACGTTCTTCCGTCTCCAATAACGATACAATGAATTGTGTGGCCATGTGTAGAAGCTGGCAAGTGCTGAACATTTCATAGAACGGCCTCATTATGTGGTTGAAGGACCTTGTTTTGTCTTTCATACACTGCTTTCAATCATTTCCTGCGTTTGACAATAAATGGTGTTTGCCTTAGGAGAACAATGGGCCACTGGATACAAACGGGTCCATTGGGAGGAAGTTTGAGGAAAAGAAAGATGTGTTTATTGAAGTTATTTTGGATTTGTTTTCTTTTCAAAATCGCTGTTTGCTTGATTGGTATTAAGAGATTCTGTTGTTTCTTCAGCGATAGAAATTAAACCTTTGTCAACAGCATTATTCTCTGCGTCAATTAAAATTCTATATTCTTTAGGCACAATTAAATTTATTTTCATAGTTGTACAGAACGATATCAGCCTTGAATTTAATTCGATTACATTGATATCAGTATTGTTGTTCGAATCTCAAACAGAAATATGATGTTCTCAACCAGAATTTTCTTTAGATACAAACTAAATCAAGGCTTCTCAGCTTTCAACTTCAGCACTCGGCAAATTTCAATCGTTGTCTATGCTGTCATACTTTGGCAGAACTTAGGCTACTGATTATGCAAATGTCCATGCAGTGTCTGAAACGATGATCAAACATATGTATAGCTGTATCTCAAATAACGTTTTCAGGAGTTAATACTAAATTTAATTCAACTCGAATGACAATGCCCTTTGCTACTTCCTACAAAACCCAGCAAAAATGCATCTATAGGCCTATACCACAACCCATATAGTAGCTGGTTTCCAATTATGCACGAATAGTTTCATTTGTTAATTTTATTATTTCATTTTATTAATTTTTGATCAGGAAGCCATTTATTGCTACTGATGTCAAACTTGTACTCCTCTTTGTATTTTTCTAAACGTCTTTGAAGCAGTTCAACCATCTTTTTTGCTCTTAGTACCATTTCCCTTCGTGTATTCTTTAGTATTTCCCTAACTCTTCAAACACCACTACTTACAAATCAAACCATGCATCAATAATATTTGAGAAATTTTAATGTGTTTATCTTGCCAATTGGCGATATTAACCAGAAAAGCGTAATGAACGCTAATGCTTGAGATAGTTTTTTTGTGACTGCAACATTTTCGTTTTGTTTATTTTCAGGAGAGAAGCCTCATAAATGCATCGTTTGCGGAAAGGCTTTCAGTCAATCATCGAACCTTATCACCCACATGAGGAAACACACAGGCTACAAGCCATTTTCTTGCGGGCTGTGCGAAAAGGCTTTCCAAAGGAAGGTAGATCTTCGAAGGCACCGTGAGAGCCAACATCCAACGTCGCCGCACATCTCAACTCACCAGACGACGCCTCGCCTTGAAGTGGAATTGCCCCCGCCCCTGAAACTTATAAAGGAAGTGAGCACTTGATTGTGAAGTTCATAGACTATTTGCTTGGTTCGTGTCTGTTGACAAAATGATCCCGTCCAAGCGTTGTGATAAAAATAAAAGTCATTATGACAAGGAAGCTTGACAGTGTGAGTAGGTTACAATTACACGATACTCAAATTCACGTACGGCATGTTTGTGATGTTGTGTGCCTTAATCGTGCTTTTACGATAATTTTATTTCGTCTTAGTTTGTCTGTAGGAACGAGTATGCAAGCACAGAGACATGTTTGAAAACAAATGGCTAGCTTTCACGACCCATGAATTGTTTCAAAGTAAATCAACTCTCTAATATTAGTACAACATTTCAAAAACTAGCCTTATTGGTGCACCTTGTTCGTGGTTTCATGCTTAAATTTTTATAAGGAAAACACCTTACAAAGGTATTTTCAGGTACCTTGAAAATAACCGCAAGACCTCTAACTGATCAACATAATGACATGAAGTGTGCCATATACGTATATTCTAATACAACTTACAACTATAAAATAATATATAAAGAAAAGGATTTCAATTAGTTCAAAGATATTTTTCTGTAAAATGTGGATGAATATAGCAACAAATTTGTCCATTCCATTAGTAAATGGAACAATTCAAGGTGCGTGTAAACCTATGTCAAGGTTTGTAAAGGCCAGTGTCGTGTGATGAGTCACAGTTTGTTGAGCACAAATGTAAATATAATGAAAATATGATGTTAAGCAGGAATTTTTAGAGTTGGAAACATAATCTGCAAAGTGATTGCGGTGTTGCCCTTCTTTCTTGTCATTTGTACCAAATAATCTTTTTTTGGCAATGAGATATTGCGTTTTCTTCTTGTCCTTTACTAGTCCATTCAGAAAACGAAGCGAATTCTTTTTATTATGTCTGGTTCTAGCTTCTAGTCAAATAGCTACATATCATCTCATGATAAAGTCTAAGCTATAATGAAAAATCAGTTGAAATTGTAATGGCAATGATTTTCCAAGGAAGAAAAAATGTCTGAGTATGTATATAGTCATTGTTAGAATTGGGTCCAAACATCCTCAATGCAATGTAGTAGCTGTTGAATTCAGCGATTAGCCAGTATTAGTTATTGAATATATTTTTACTTTATTAAATTATTACATACTGAACCAAAGTATTATTGTGAATTTTAGATACTTATAACCGCAATTTAGAAACGGTTTCAGAGCTGAGAAAAATAATAAAATACTGGAAATATGACGTACACGATAAAACAAATAAAACCTCAATTGCGATACTTTCAAGTAATTAATAAGTGAGGAAGATTGTGGAATTTTTATCATTAGCTGAGTATTTTGAAGACTGCGGTCTGTAGTGTAGTGTATTATTTTCATTCGTAATACAACTTGAAAACTTAAAAACATCTCAAAGTTTAATGTTCATTTGTCCCTCATATTCCTCACATGTAATCCCTCCTAAATGCTTCATGGCAAGTAAAACGAATGTAATAGCCAGTCGTTCTCTAAATTGTAATCTTGGTTCAGCATGTTCTCAGTATTTTTCCACTTTGTTGAACATATATACACATACAAACGGTATGTGTTTGGAGGTACGTATACACAAAGTCAGCACTGATTCTGAAAAAAAATGTATACATTCGCCTAAATTTGTTATGTTTGATTGATAGCAAGAACATCTCAATGGCAAGATGTGAGCACAACATTCCGTTTCGTCAATTGTTTGAAAACCATTCCAAGCGTGTGTTCCTAGTTCAAAATTATCTGCCTCTTTTGTTGTTGTACTTTATCATTTTACATCATTTTTAATTGTTCCATCTCATAATGTATGTTGTTTTTTAAGATGTAAGAAATCTGTAAATGCACTTTTGTGTAATTTGTTTTTGTATTTATAGGCTATTATGCACATTTTTTTTATCTATCTTTATATCGCACCCTTTTATTCTAGTAGAGGAGTCTGCAGACAGCTAGTCACCAAAGAGGTTGTATATCTTTGTAGTAAGCTCATTTTATACTGTATGATTTTATATTGTATAATTTAAAAATAGAAAAACGATAAAACACCTGGAAATCCAGTTGTTTATTTATAATCTGGCATTCAAATTGCATCAAAATTACTTGGTTACTAATATTGTCGTTGAATAATTAATAAAAGTTATTCTTGTAAAAATATATAATATTGTTTCTTTTCATGTTACTCATCAATATTAAGTCTCAAATGACAAAGCAGAGGTAATTTTGTGTTTTAAGTTCACATCGCTCTATTCACATTATCCTAGAAGTTATTCTAAGGAATCAGTGATTCAACTAATGAATGTTCTCGGTGGCGGATTTAGCGGGGGCACGTTTCATCCAAAAAGGAATGACTGCGTATCATAAAAAGAGTACAATGAACAGAAAGTGTTCGAACGATCATTTATTTTCCATATAGTTAAAAGAATAAAGAAAAATTTAGGACAAATTCATTAATAGGTTCTAGATTTACTAAACACCTAAAAAGTCCACACCGGAAATCGAATACGGGGCAATAGCGTTAACCGATGGACAGAAAGCTATAGCATTCTACAGAGCATTCCCTGACATTCACTATGAGACTCGGCGGCAAGCGGCCCGGCATCAGTGCTTGTCTTTCCCGGTGAACGACTCCGCGACAGTCGCTTATATTAAACCTCGTAAAAAAGTTTAGAGTAACAGGGTCAGTTCTGAATAAAAGTGGAAAGAAAAATGGGGAAATAAAGTATATAAAGACAATCCGCACACCATCCGTGAGTTAAAAGAGAGTATTGTACGAAAAATCGGGAGAATTACAGTAGACGAACTTGCACGTGTAAATGCAAGTTTCCTTCGAAGATGCCAGGAATGTGTTGCAGCAGAGGGACATCATTTTCAACACCTTCTGTAGTGAAGGTTAGTACACAATATGAAAACTGTAATTTTAATAGCCGACTCTAGCGACTGTCGCTGACCCGTTCGCCGGGAAAGACAAGCTCTGATGCCGGGCAGCTTGCCGCCGAGTCTCGTAGCGAATGTCAGAGAATGCTCTGTATATTCTAGATAAAATATGTCCCATGTTTTGCCTGAGGGAAGGATTTCCTACCGTATTGCCGACTTACAACCAGTATAATCATCTGTGGGGCCTGTGTTGCGTCCTGTCAGCGTGTGTTTGTGTTCGTCATTTCTTCCATTTATCGCCATTCATCCTCTTCGCGGTTAGCCAATAGTGGAAGAAAGCGAAGTAAAATAAAACAAATTCAACAATCAATTATCCCTATTAATAAAAATAAAGTAGAAGTACTATGTCACAGAAATTTACTAATACCATAAGCTTATAATCTAAGGGTTCTGGGTTCGTTTCCTGGTGGGAGTACATTGTACAGTGGTTCGGACTCCACTCTGAAGGTTCGCTCACGATTAGTTTATTTGACCACATATTGGCCCTAAAACGAACACTTGTGTTTACCTGAATACACACTGAACAAGTGTCGAAAAATCTGCATATTGATTCCAGCGTTACGTCGTATATGTTTATAAACATTTTCTGTGCCCCTTCCAGGAAAAACTTCTACATCCGCCTATGAATGTTCTAGCATAGCCATGATGGTAGGTGATATTTACTTGCAGTTATCGTAACTGAACATGACTTCTATGCAGTAGGGGCTGATGGTCCGGCTCTGTGGGTGTGCGCTTCTTCCTTGCGCCCAGAAGAAGTGTTATCACCCCTCTCAATACATACCCCGCTTTTGCGTACATGATGCTAAATGTATTGGCAACCCAAGTTATGAACTCTCACTGATAATGAGACTATGGCAGAGTTGCACTTCATGAAAAATGTTAAAAATATGATTTTTTCACAAATTTGAAATACTTCGATCAAGAGAAGAGAGATGCTATCGGGCTGCAGAATTACTCAAGAACAGTGGCGGCGACTGGGTTCCAAAACTGAAGGGGGGGGGGGGCAAGAACAGTTTACATTCACTTGGTAGATAAGGTTTAGCTTGGTGCGGGAACAAAAGTGGCAAAAAACCGCCGCCACTGTGCAAGAGTTATCAATAAAGTTTACGAAAGCAAACATGGCAAGATATAGGAGAAGAAAATAGATATATAATTCGCCTTTGCAGCATATAGAGCTTTCATTCTGCTATTTCCTCCTTGGAACGAATAAGTTTAGCAAGCCTGTGTTTACTGCTCATCAAATGTCATGATATATTTTTAAATGAGCTATGGACTCAGTCTTTCAACACGAAGATGCAGTTCCAGGGACCAGTCTTGTGCACCGATAGAGCATTCCCTGACATTCGCTACGAGACTCGGCGGCAAGCGGGCCGGCGTCAGCGCTTGTCTTTCCCGGTGAACGGGGTCCGCGACAGTCGGCTATTAAAATTACAGTTTTCATATTGTGTACTAACCTTTGACTACAAAAGGTGTTGAAAATGATGTCCCTCTGCTGCAGCACATTCCTGGCATCTCCGAAGGAAACTCGCATTTACACGTGCAAGTTCGTCTACTGTAATTGTCCCGATTTCTCGTACAATACTCTCTTTTAACTCACGGATGGTGTGCGGATTGTCTTTGTATACTTTATTTTTTAGATTTCCCCATAAATTAAAATCGCAGGCTGACAATTCGGGGGACCTAGAGGGTTTTTGAAACACCCGTTTCTTGTGAGAGGCAGCGGATAGATTTGCAAGAAGACTGTTCTAACCTTTGTCCTATCTCATCGAGTTTTTCCTCAGTAAGTAAACGTGGGTTTTTCTTTCCACTTTTATTCAGAACTGACCATAGATATACTCTAAACTTTTTTACGAGGTTTAATATAGTGGTTCTATGTGGAACGCGAACACCAGGAAATTTCGTTGCAAAACGTCGTCGCACTTCTCCACAATTCCTCTTTCCGAAGTAACACTCGACAAGGTAAATCCTTGCGACTGTCGCTGACCCGTTCACCGGGAAAGACAAGCGCTGACGGCGGGCCGCTTCTCGCAGAGTCTCGTAGCGAATGTCAGGGAATGCTCTAGTATTATTAGGCTTCGAAAATAGAACACCTGTCGATTTATATTTTACCTTTCGTCCATTTCATTACCATTCATAAATTCAAGTTGCCTCATCACGGTTAGCTTTACGACAAAAATGCAAGTTGTACCATTATCGATCAATAAAAACAGTAGCATATGTTCTCTTGTTTATTTTTATATCGCTTTCTTCGTTTATAGGTTAATCAGGATGAAAATGAACTAATGAGAAACAAACGCAATGAAATTGGCATGCCTCGAGAATTGAGTCTGAAACTTCTACCTTCGTATCAACATGTTGCACGGACATTTTTTACACACAGTATCAGCGATGAATTAAGTGTCAAAGGGAGATAAATCTTCCACTGCTGCCTTAATCCACCCCTGCATACTAAAAGCAGAAAATATATATGGCAGTCAAAATCAGTGTAAATTAAGGTTTAATACATAATAAGGTCTTGTGACCTACACATGATGTGCAATACAGAAATACGGTTACTGAAGGCCATCACGAACGTACGTTTAATTTCCGGAATACAACTTTAATTTCGTTGGAAGAGGAGAGAGAGCAAATGTGTGTGGGGAGTGGAGGTACAATCGATTACATGAACACCAAAAAATCGACAGCCTTCTTTTGATTCGTGTTTGATTCATCCTCCTTGCAATTTCTTTTAATCTCTGGTAGTGAGCAATCACGAAGATAGAAATCGTTCCTGCGATAATTACGTCGTCATTTTCTTTAAGAGAACAATCCCTTGCAGTGTGAAGGTTCTTTTGTCTGGATTTAATTACACCCGCACAAATAAAATGTACAAATTGGCACATAAATGGGTGGAGCCGCAAAGCATTAGAAAATTGTTGCGGTAAATTTATTGCTGGCAAACAGAAAAGACATTTGTCGATAATTACTCCTGAGTTGTGTGAAAATTCAACACTCTTCCTGTAAGCGAAGATCGAAGTTCATAATTTGCTAATGTTGCAAGTATCGTACGTGGCATTTTGAACTCACGCTTTATTATTGTTTTCTTGGACAGGTTTTTACTTGTGTGTAAGCACTCTAGTGCTTATAGTTTCATACAAAAAATAATGTCGGGGGCTGAACCCCCCTCCGAAATCCTACAAATATCTAATTTAAATAGTGTACAGCAGTTATTAATTTTACTTCATTAGTAGGATTACACATCTTGTAAAATAAGTTGTAATATATAATATACTGAGAAATTCATTTTCAGGGCTCGTAGCTCTTACCCACCCTAATTTTTTCGCTTTAAGATGGCGGCTGCCAATAAGGGATGAGTCTCCCCCAGAAATAAAATTCTGGCTGCGACTCCTTATCGGCCAGTCCGCCCAGTCCCTCAACATATTTTGTGTAGTACGCGTATTTGGGGAGTTAATAGGTTGCAGGCAAATCGTTACTTTATCGGTACTTTCGTTAGTAACAAACTACCAAAGCACACAAGTAATTGTAAGGGCACTTCTTTACTTTGCTTTACCTTGATTAAATTCGAACTGGAAGATTTATTTACCTGGACGAAACATGCTTCTTGCGTTGTCTTAAAACTTTTGCATATGAAGTTACACTGGTGAAGCATGCACCACAGAGAGCAGATGGAATACATGTGTAAACAGTTAAATGTTCTTATTGCATGACTAAGTAACGGACATGTATGTATGTATGTATGTATGTCCTCGCCCGCCCACAATCATTCAATTCCAAGTCGTCGCAGACACAAATTAATTTTCCAACAAATTCCTCCATTGCTGAAGGATCACTCCGTGTGTATAATTGTTTCGTGTACGTACATGCATGCAAATACAAATTTAAATATAAAATGTTGAATATTAAAAAAATAAAGAATGGGTATATTGCCACGGAAATTATGGATAATAAAAATATTTTTCTCGATTCTTCATTGCATGCAAACTTATGTCCTTATGTCAGGCACGTAAAGGCGAACTAGCCGTTTATAACGCTGTAAATCCATTGCGGAAAGATTGCTTGGAAAATGAATAATATTGCTGGGAATTTCCAGCCTCTTACTGCATGCATTACCATTCCTTAATCATCCAGTCTAACATTAAGGATCGGCTGGACATTTGGACAGCTGTCTAGATATTATCAAAAGTTTAATAGGTTCACATAGCCATGGAACTAGTGAGACTATGTAGGCAACATTCAAAGCAAACTACACGAATATTCACGCGAACGCTCAATAAGGAATTTCAAGCAACGTACCTTATTTCACCGCGCAATTTTATGCAATTTTTTTTAAAAAAAAAAGTGGGGTGTGGCCACTTAATTACCGGTACTTAAAAATAATTTATTACTAGGTAAAGTGACTTTGGTGCAAGATTACGATGTACGTAATACTCGTGAATACATGTATACACACACACGTTAAAATCGAATAGTCCAAATCGACGCTCATCATTTCTTCTCATCTTAGCAAATATTTTTCCAGTCTATAAAGTTTAACATGCGAGTTGTTATTGATTTGTGCATTGTGGTCGAAATATTACACTTGAGAAAATATAATACAGTGTTGCGAAGTACGGACTTACAAAGTTTAATCTTCTGTGTCCGAAGATTCTGCGCCGCTATCATTGGTTTCGTATCGGACGCGTCGACGCGATGACAAGAAACTAATTTTCGGACTGAAAAAAAAATACGGTGCGACCATTATGCAGTGGCGGATTTTTCACATTTCGGAATATCATAGTGTTTTCTTGAAAGGAGTGCAAAGTTTGGTAACAGCTGCCCTGGTCAAAGGTTCAGTCCACCTTAAGAATAAATGAAGTAAAGAGACTGTTTAGGAGTGGTACCGAGAGCAGACTTGACAATTTCTCGTCTCGGGTCTTGAATGAAGAACCTTTTTTCGGTTTCGTCTCAGAGTTATAAAAGGTTTATCTCGGTTAGCATTACAAAAAAGCTAAAGGTCTGTCTGAGCAGACTAAAAGTTTGAAACCTAGCCACGCACACAGTAACTTGATATGTCATAATAAGTCAATTTATGCGAAACTTTCATAAACTTTAATATTCTAATTAAGCGCTAGTCTCGTCTCGAGACCTCGGTCTGTCTGGTCGTTTGAAATTTGAAAGGTGGTTTCGAAAATGTTCATTTACATTATTAATTCACTAAAGTAGCAAACAAAATTAGACACACTGTCAACATATCACTGTATAATAAGGTTATCTGTGTTATAACATAAAAGGCCAGAAATGTATTCTGGTATTGTTCACGCCACTAAGTCTGTGGGCTCTTTTTGTCAAATATATATTTGGTGCAAACATGTCGACTGGCTGTGCTTTTTCACGAGTCCATAGAAAGGACAAGCAATAATATCAATGGGTTATTTTATTATTCAAGCCCTTCTTTTCGGCTCACCGTCTGTATTATCTGCTGGTGGCAACCAAGTGTTCAAATTCCCGCCACAAAGATAACGGCAAGCTTCTGATTGGCAGAGAGCAACCGCGTGATAGCTGACAAGGTCTTCCGGCAGACGACAGGCCATTCATTGGCGGGAACTGTACCTGGATAAGCATTCATAGGTTCGATTTCTCGTTCTCGTCCCAGTTTTTAAATTAGCAAAGCTAAATCAAGAAGACTTAGGTGGGCAGGCCATGTCGTACGAATGGGAGAGGAAAGGAGAGTTTACAACATTCTTGTTGGGAAACCTGATGTTAAGAGACCTGTAAGAAGGCCGAGACGAAGATGGAGGGATGACGTTGAGATGGACCTGAAGGAAAAAAGTGGATAGATCTTGCTCAAGATAGGGACAGATGGAAGGCCTGTGTTGCTACAGCCATAATCCTTCGGGTTTAAGAAGGCTAGAGAGTTAGTTAGTCTCGGACTTGATGACATCCAAGGACTTTGCTTTCGACGTCGCTTTTCTATCACTTTGGTTAATCGCGACCTTCAAGATGAGCGAGGGGGGGACACTCACAGAGAACAACAATGACCAGGCCTGGAATCGAACCCGGGTCTTATGACGTCGTAGCGGGCTGTGCTAACCACTCCGCCAGAGGCAACTTTGGTTTAGAATCTAATAATTAGGCGATAATCGCTTTCAGGTTTCTTGATACAAAGGAACTAGTCAGCTGCGACTACCTCGACACAAGATAGGAATGTACAGCACAGCAATCAGATGTTCGAAAGATAAGCGGCTGCTGTCTATATTTCGCAACACTTTGCTGTTTGTTTCTACCTTCAGGACACATTCGCCAAAAACCCCATTAACTCCAGCTTTCGTGTAACGATCCTCCCCCTCCCACACACACACTTTGCCCTCGCAGGTAAAAGTTGGTCTGCGTAGCGTCAGCTGAGCCGCTCTTCAGGCCTGTTGACGAAATATTAGGAAGGTGGGGGATGAAGGTGTAACGATCACCATGTGGAGTACGAGACACTCATCCCGCCGCGTGCCGCGAGGCAGTTGTTTGTCTCTGTGTGACGCATGCTCCACCTGGTCTCACCTGCTCTTTCCAAGAGAATGACGAGCACAGTGTTGCCAAGTATCGGAATCAAAGTTAAATCCAGAAAGGGTAGGGGCTTTTTCTTCTTGATTTTTTTCTTCTGTCTCTGGCCAGACGTCGCGTCGCTTATTTCCTGCATTCTGTCTTCTTGTTCTTTTACTTTTTTTTGGCGAATATCAGGTCATTGACACGTAATGCGTCTTATTCTTCTCGCAACATGTCTTTTCGTGGTACTCTTTCGTCTTCTTCATGGGGGTACGAAGTGTAAGGTTCGCACCCATCATAGTACTTATTTAGAGAGTGAAATCACAGACAAGTTAGATTAAGCAGGCCTTTACAGCCTGCGGGTTATACCGTCCGCCAAGCACAGACAACTATAGTACGGAGTGTCTTTCGAAGCTGTAGTGGCCTCCCCGATGGTGCAGTGGTAGCCTTGTAATCAAGGGGTCCCGGGTTCGATTCCCGGTGGAGGCACATAGTGGTTCGAAACTGTAGGTCCAGTCCGGATTAGCCTTTCTGTGCATAAAGTGGACTTGAAACACCAAATCAATCCAATCCAATCGAAGCTGTAGTGATATGGTCGGAGGACCAGAAACCTAGTAAAAATTCTTTTTTTTTTTTGGTCTGTGACCTCAGAATGCAGATTTTTAAAAAATATATTCTATCATTTTAGGGAAGGGACACAATACATGACAGTCTTATGATATTTTAATGCCAATTGCACTCACAATACAGTAAACCACGACTTATGCGTTGTTCAACTTATTTCCAATTTCAATCTCGATCGGTTTCAACATCAGCCAGTGACTGGAGGGGACGTTTAAGGAAGTCTAATACATCGTTCTGAAGTGTCTATCTCAGACTGCTCTGTGGAGATGACTGGATTTAAGGAGTCGAAGAATTACATGCATCATCTTCTTTCCTCCAGAGAATTGGTCCGAGTATGGTGTTACGGATAATAATACATGCTTGTTTCCGGCATCTTGAACAGCAGAAATAATCTCTGGACCATGGACAAGTATCTTGTGAATGGAAGCTGACATGTTGATAGAGCGAGAAGTGCAGCTCAATATTCTGCTTAGTCCCCATCTCCAATTTCACCACGTGAAGGCCCAGTCCATAATATAGTGCCTATAGGAACGTTTCTTGAGGAGGTGTCTGTCTATTCCAGTTATATCCACCACTTTCTTGAAGTTCTGGGAAAAAATATTTTTTCGGCATTTTTGTCGTTGCACTTCCCATTTCCCTTGGTGCATCTATAATGATGCCTAATTCCATCTTCATCTCGGCTTGTATCTTCTGTTTTATTTTCTTCATCAACTGTTTATTTACCTTTCAACTCACCTGCCATTCTTTGGTTTCCATGCAGTTCCACGAAGTGTAACGTAACCTGGAGAGGCTAATCCGGAATGTGTTCAGATTTTCGTTCTTGGTCAAATCAGTTATCTTCATATTTTTGGGAGTCGCGCCACACACACACACACACACATACCACTATTGTGTAGATCTGGGCTAAGTAAGCGCATATAACACTTTTCTGTGAGAGCCGTGGTATCCTTTTTTAATTGAAGCCTGATCGGGCAACAAAATCTTGTCGTTGAATGTCAAAGATTTTGTCAAATAGCAACTTTTCCGAGTCTCTTTGCATTCATATTGTATCTTAAGCTGCACAAGGGATGTGAAGAAAATGTTTTTCTTGAAATCTCTTTTCCTTGGCACTCTGCTTACACTGAAATTGCCGAATGTCCATCCCAACCCAACTTATGAAGAATGAAGATCGCGTATCCAATTGCATTTTACGACTTTTTTTTTAAAACGGGCAAGAACGGGCAAAAACTACTTTTGGATCCTGGAATTAGAAACATTATTCTAACATAAGATGGTTTAATCTTAACTTGAGCTTGTTTGAGTCGTTTTGTAACGCAACGATTTGGTGGGTTGATTTGATGGTTTAAGCCCACTTTATGCACAGTAAGGCTAATCGGGACTGGACCTACAGTTTAAAGTGGGATCCGAACCACTATGTGCCTCCACCGGGTATCGAACCCTGTAACTCAACGAGAAGTATCGAAAAATAAGAAATACGTTGCTTTTAGCACTAACTTGAGTTCCGGCACATTAACAATTTAATACTAGCTTAAACAAGATGACAAAAGTATATCTTTATAATTCAAGTTTTTTAAAAAAAAGTAAGTTTAAAACCGCAATTGGCATCCGATAAATGTTTACAACAAAACAAACAAAACTAACTACGTATATGTACGTGGAAAAGTCCTTTCTGCAACAAACTAACAAAGACCACATCATAGCCACACTTCAAGGGTTGCTAGCCAACTGAGGGCGACACTTATTGTGGAAAATCAGGTAGTTTTCTATAGAATGGACCTTTTACTCTAGAATTATCCGGGTACCAAACTTACTTTTAATTTTGGGACTTTACCCAGGTCTTTCATTCACTTGGACCACTGTGGCAATGGTGCACTAGTGGCACTTGTAATCAATGGATCTCGGGTTCAATACTCGATGGAGGCGCCTAGTGATTCGGATCTCAGATTAAACTCTAGTTCCAGTCCCGATTATCCTATCTGTGCATAAAGTGGACTTGGAACAAAGCTCAAATTGTCAAATAAGGTCAGCATCAAGATGCAGCTGTTTGACACTTTAGTTCCTCCAGGACTGGTGCGAGGAGTCGAACGTGGATCCTATGACTGGAAACCGAATGTAGTGTTATGTTTTTTCGAGCATTACTGAGGTGACATAAGTGGTCAGAGTTTAACAGCATCTTCAGTAGATGACAGGAGGGACTCCTGACGTCGTAGCGCGCAGTGATAAACACTTCGTCACGAAAGTCGGTGATTTGTGAATGAGTATTACGTTCTATAAATTATTGAATTAACAGCTCATTACAGTCTTGCGTGTATAAGAAGCAGTAAAAAGGGAATAAACAAGTTGAAAGATCTGAAATGTCTCGCTTTTACGAGCAAATGTATGAGAGAGCTGTTGTTACTAATTGTAAATTTATTAATCGTTAATCGTGCAGCCTTAAGATGCTTTCAAACCCGAAGGCTGCGCAGCTGAAACATCATGAGGATTACATCTGTCTCTGTCCTTGGAAAAATCTATCCAATCGTGACTCCTCAGATTATGTTCATAAATACCAAAGTGGGCACTGATTTGCCAATGAATCCTTGAACTGAAAACTGCTCTGCTCCTGAATAGGCACAGGCAACTAACTGGCTATCGTGACGTCGCCTATGTGAAAGAATGCAGTTACAGGCATTGTATTGTTACCTAATAGGAATGCATCTTCCTGACGTAAGTTGTTTCTTCTTTTCTGAGCTTGCAATGTTGGTCATGGACGTCCGCAGGATTGTTTCCAAGAAGGGGAAAGAAATATATTTTTCCAGGAGAGGGGAGGAAGGGAGTGGGGTACGACAAGATTTTCTTTCAATATCCGCATCTTCAATTTTTCATTGCGATATGTTGGAAAATGTACAACATAAAATATACAGTCAAATGTTCACAGCAATGGAAGGTCTGCCTCATTCTTGGTCTCGTTTCGATAATCTTGAAGGATCTAGTCTCGTCTCGAATTTTAAAAGGCTGTCTCGGCTTCGTCTCGAATTTCTTGCACCTCCAACTTTCTCTCCTCTACTCGCACATCTGGCGCTCATATTTTTCCATTTTAGTGTATATTTTTCATGATCGTATCGCGAGAACACTGCCTAATGACGACATTCGTTCTCGGCTCCTGGAAGCGTTTACCTGCATCGTATCCACCAGGAACAGGTTTCGGAACAGATTCGGAAGAGGGCCATAGTTAAGATGCCAATGGCAGGTGCAGCGCCTGTGAGATTTGCATGACGGATGATCTTTCAAACTCAACGGGTTAGATCCTCTTAGCAATGATTGCAGACTCCTCTTCCAACCGCCATTACGCGATATGCTCGCGAGTCATCGCCCTTCGCATCAACAGGTGCTGCTGCACTAGTCTTCGGACAAATTGACCAGGACGGCCTCGACGGAGTTATTACGCTCTAGCCAGAGCAGAAAGAGTTCCTATGCTGCCTTAACCTTCACGATGGGTGAAAAAACAATAATTCGAAACCTAACCTGTGGTTTCGTGGGACTATACTACAGTAAACCCACGTTAACACAAACTCGCTTAAGACGAACACTCGGCTACCATGAACAAAATGTTGGTCCCAGCAGAGATGTATTATATCTTATAGAAAGCTTTATTGGTTAACGCGAATTTCGGTTACCACAAATTACGAACTGTTTTTTAGTCCTTGCGTCATTAGATCTCATTTAACACGAACTTTCAAAGTTTTTCATATTTTTTTCTGTTGCTCCTCTGTCGTTCCTCTGCTAGGTATGTAAGAAATCGCTCAACAATATCTATCATCTTGTCAACAATCAACTTATACAGTATTGTAAGCAACAGATTCAGATCAACAATGTATTCAAATGTGTTTTTCTATTCTTTAAAACATAGCCAGTACGAGTAACATCAAGATTAAAACATGGGTGCAATTGCTCGACAATCGCGTCAACAATGAGCTTATACGTATTTATCCAACAAATTCAGTTTTGTGTTCAGATGTGTTTTTCTATTCTTTAAAACGTGGCGAGTAGAGTACAACACACATATCGTTGCCGTTGCGTAGATACCAATTTTCGTTTCGTCTCCCTCTCTCTTAGCATCACGTGTTCTACCCTGCTCGCTAACCTTCGCTATTGTTGCCATATTGTCATTCCATTCCTGGACACACTCGCGTAAACATAATTGAAAACAACTGAATAGCGCTCCAGCTCGCGGTTTACACCGTTCGGCAGGGACGGTAATGTGGCAATATAGCACGGCGTAGTGGTTGCTTCTTTTATGAAGTGCATGTTCATTGGCTAGCTAGTAACTAGTGTTGCCAACTGTAATAATGAAGCACTATTTCTGTCACGGAAGGGGAAAGGCAGATAAAGTGACGGTGAGTTTTGTTGGATTGGAAGCACCATATTTCTATTTTATACAAAGTATTTGACCGGTTTGACGTTGTGTGCGAGTGCTTCTGAACTGTAGACAATTTACCGAACCCATAGATGTGTTCAATGTTATCTACTGGTTATAATCAGGGCTAGGATTTATAGGTAAATACATACTTTTAGCAGAGCGTATACAAGAGAAAGTGTGCGCACTTCGGTTTCTTCCCGTAAGCCAAGTGAATAGAGCGGTGCCCCACCGAAACACTGGCAGCACCTTCGCTTGCGACGAGCGTCTTCTGCTTGCAGTGCGGCCGCGCTTTATGTAGAGCGTTGTGTTTAGTTGTGCTAGAATAACATTGTGTACTTTTATTAATGACAACGTTGTTACGTTATTCAGTTTAGTGTCGTTAGATTTGGGATTGATCCGTTGTGACTAGTTTGATCGAAAACTACAAGATGCCTACGTGTTTCGTACCCGGCTGTAGATCTGGATATGACCGCGGTTCTTAAGGTAGTAGACATTTTTTTAGGCCACCAAAAGACAGTAATGGTTTCTCAAAATGAGAGAGTGCCATTCCTAGAAAATATAAAAAACTAAGTCACAGTTTCTATGTGTGTGTGATATTCATTTTTCCACTGACCTTTTAGTGAAAGTGGATTCGTTCATAGTGGATGGCGATACAGTAGAAATTCCACGACAAAGGTGGAAATTAAAACCAAACTTAGTGAAGCAATTCAGTTTAACTCGAATTCCTTAAACATAGACGGCTTTGTTGATTTGGGAAATCTTACTCCAGACGAAAGCAAGAATCAATTAGCAAATCATGCTCTAGTTTTTATGTTTGTTCCTAGGGCCTCCCAGATGGCGCAGTGGTAGCGTCGTAGCCTTGTAATCAAGGGGTTCCGGGTTCGATACCTGGCGGAGGCACATGGCACAGTGGTTCGGATCCCACTTTAAACTGTAGGTCCAGTCCCGATTAACCTTACTGTGCATAAAGTGGATCTAAAACACCAAATCAATCAATCAATCAATTATGATTGTTCCTTTTCTGTATAATTAAATTCAACCCATAGCAGTATATGCTAGCAGGAATGCCACCCCTGGTGACATTCTCACAAAAATACTTATCCAGGTTATCATACATTTGGAAAAAGAAAGGATCAGAATTATTGGTAATACATCTGACGGTAGCCAATCTAACAAAAAGTTATGGAAATGCTTAGGAATTTCCGGAAAAAGAAACAATCTTAAGTGCTCTATACCCAATCCAGCTGACTCTAGTAGAAAGCTTTGGGCATTTTCAGACGCACCACATATATTTAAATGCATAAGGAATAACTTCCATCATAAAGTGCAGGTGTACTATAATGGTGATATTGTTGATTATTCATTTTACATAAAAGTGTGTGAACATGATTCATCTACTGAATTTTCCGGTATGAAAGCTTGCTACAAAGTGACCTCTTGCTCATTTGGATCCTAATTCGTTCCAACGAATGAATGTAAGACTCGCACTGCAGATGTTCAGCAGATCTGTGGCTAATGGAATAAAATTTTATCGGAGTATTAATGCAGAGGGGTTAGAAGGCAGTAAAACAACGGAAAATTTCACAAGGGACCTAAACTTCCTGGTTGGCGCATTAAATTCATTCACTCCTGCACAGGTACTAGTATATAAAGGATCAGAAGCAGATACAACTTTAATAAAATGGAATGCTGTCCATAGAGATAATCGAAATTCCTTCGCTTCAGAAAAAACGCTAGAGTCCTTAAGAGTGACTTAAGAAAGTATTTTAGAAGTGTCCGAATATTTGTGGAAGAATAATTACAAGTACGTTTTGACAGGAAAATTTAATCAAGATCCCCTAGAACTCCATTTTGGTATATTGCGGTCGTTCACTTGCGATGATCATCCCTCCACTGTGGATTTTCTGCACTTACATATGCTGATATCAATTTACGTAACAGCAAAACTTGCTTTATTTTCGGGCGGAAACTGTGAATACAGGACTGAATCTCCTTTGACGTCTTTTGTTAATCAAATGCGAACTCTGGGAAGAGCAAGAGAAAATAAAAATCTTTCGGTGAAGAAGCAAGCTGAAAATAAAATAAGGGAAAACATTTCCATTGTTGAAGGTGAAATTCAAATACCGGACTGGGAAAACAACATACCGAACTTAAATGAACAAAGTGTTGGTAAAGAATACTTGGTGTATCATTTGGCAGGATACATAGTGCGGTATATTTCAAAAGTGACGGATTGTAAACTGTGTACAACTTTTCTGCACGGGGAACCAACTCATGTACCTGCCTCACTTACGCTAATCCAAGACTATGGTTCGGGCGACGGCTGTAAATACCTTACCTATGTATGCATCGAAAAGTGTTTATGATGTGCTGTTACGAGTGGAACAAGTTGTTGCAGAAAAGTTATCATGTGCTAATAGTTTATGGGGTGATATATTTTTTGAGTGTTCGGACAATTTAAATATAATTGCTGTAAAAACTTCGCAATTAGGATGCTGTGAAGATCATGTGCTGCGTACGCTACCTAAACTCGTATTTCACTATCTGAAATGTCGATTTTTCTTCCGCACCAAGGAGATAAGGAAGGAATTAAGTGCTTCGAAGACAGCAAAATCGTCTCGGAAGCATTTGATCTAAAGCAAACCATTCACAATCACGCTGAGTTCTTATCCAAACGTAAGTAACATGCATTTTTGTTTCTTATGTACTTAGTTATGTAAGCAACGCAGGCATCTTCCGCTCCGTCTCAAACGTCACCACTGCCATCTAGGCGGTGGACCACGGCAACTCAGGGAGTGTGCACACTATTCCGTCTATACGCTCTGCTTTTAGTTTGACGAAATATCGCTGAAATTTTGTGATATCTTTGCGAATAGTAATGTTTGTAGTGATTTAAGGTACATTTTATTGTCAATATTTTTCCAAATTTCTAACTTTAATAAATACTTACTTTTACATATTTAAGGAAAATATACTTAATTTTACATATTTCAACAGGTTTAATTCACATATTGTTCATATTTCATAATATTGGAATTGTTCAAAATAAATAAATTATGTGGCTCCAACAGCATTTCAACTCTTGGCTCCGGCACGTGTTCTTGTAGAAATGGCATAGAGGAGGGTGTCATTTTTGCTGCTTAATGCGATGCATATTGTTTTCTGTGTTAAAATTGCCATGCTTTGATAGGTGACCAAGTTCATAGCAGGGCCGGCGGAAGGGGAGGGCGAACCGTGCCACCCCCCCCCCTCCCCAGAGCGGCAAAATTTGAAGACAAGAAAAAAATAAGCCTATTGAAAACTGTGATCGAGCGAGATATTCTTTTGCGCTTAATAGTATTGAAATAGCATAAGAAGTCTCATTATTTATTTTATATTTTGTTTTACTTAGGAATATATTGATTTTCAATTTCCCGTTCCTGCGTAATGACGGAGGGAGGGGAGGGGGTTCGAAATGGAGCTGCATCTGCCGCCACCGCCCAGGCAGGCAAAATGACTAGCGCCGGCCCTGGTTCATAGCAAAAGAAAAAGCCGCGCAGCTTATCCTCTAGTGGCAGTATATGTTGTTATTGTTTTGGAAGCCGGCATCGTTTGTAAATGTACAACAAAGGCAACCGACTGTCGCCGATCACAGAGAGGAAATAATAATACTGCTTGAGGCGGAGTGTTGTGGTCCAATTGTCGCGGTTTAACACGTTGGCATGTTATTATCTGCCGTTGCAGTTCCGTACCAGTGTATACGGGTTTTGGGAGTGAACAGTTAGAACGCCACCAGTGCAATAATGCAATGGAAAATAATATTTTTTTTATTTTGTTTGAAGACACTCAAATAAGGAATCGTATGAAGAAGTCTTCTTTGCAGAATTTTTGTTAATTTTACGTATGTGTTAGTTCATATTTTGCGAATTTTTAGTCCACATGTATGTAGCTACATACAAAGCCACTTCTTAGTACATATTAATCCTAGTCCTGGTATAATGCATGACGTTTAAAACTCAACGTTAGATAGACCTGAAGTCTCTAATTTTCTTGTTGTACGTAACAGCTGTGCATCGGCGCACTGCAGCGATTTTTCTATCTGCTCCATTAGCAACACTGCTTCTTGAGTTGTGTCGCGCATCGCACGGCAGAAATATCTGTGCTGGACTTTACGAGTTTGATCCGAATTGACCGCTAGTTTTACGGAAGCTATGAGTACAGTTGGCCGTGAAGTTACCAGGCATTTGCGTTCCCCGTCTAGGACAGCGCGATGTACAGGAATTTTTCACCAGAAAATGATCTATGAGTACTTTCTTTAAAAGTTAATTACTGTAGTACTGTAGTAGTGTTTTCTATGATGGCATACATAATATGTATTGTAAATGGTTAATGTGTAGAAAGAACTGTATTGCAACAATAAAATTTGAGTCAACGGTTAGTACGATTCTTTCTAACACGAACTCTTGATTTTTCGGTTCCTTGGGATTCGTGTTAACGAGGGTTTACTGTATATATAAATCACTATTATTTATAACAGCTTACTTTTATTAATAGAAGTGAACCACGACTGTAAAGATACAGAAAGGAAGGAGATCAACTTCTGCAGGTAGCATCAAGCAAATTTTTCATCATCATGCTTATTCTCTTTGTTTCACGCAATGAAAGCTTCAAGAATTGAAACAAGACGCCAACAAGCTGCTGACAACCTCTACATCATCATACATATACATAAACACATCCCTTCAAAACGCGCAGGAAAAAATAACGAAAATAATTGTGGACAATTTGCCGACAATTTACTTGGCCATCCAAGAAATGACCTTCACTTTCCTATTTCGTTCTGTGCTGCAATAGCTACCTTCAGTAATATACTTCTCCAGCCAAACAAAGAATGACACGAAGTTTAGCAGAAATGGACTAATCGGGACTTTATATACTGGACAGTGCCACCACCGGAAATCAAATTCGGGACGCTTGATTACAAAACGTCATCGGGTTGGTCGTCAAAGAATAAGGTAGTGAAAGAGAAGGTTCGTGAAGCTACATTGGTGGGCACAAAGCGTGAGCATTTTAGAAGGTCTGATATTTTTGACAGTTCCACCCGAGAAAGTGAATTTTCCAACTCATTTCTATCTTTAATCGTTGCTAACAGTAGCGCGCTCAGGATTTTCGAAAGGGAGGGGTTATGTGTAGTTTTTCTTGGTAGTCAGCCTTCATTTTGTCATATTTGCCTACCTTTGACGTTCTTTCTTTTAGGAATGCTGGACCAAAGGGGGGGGTTTATAACCCCCACCAACCCCCCCCCCTTGGGCACGCCTCTGGTTGCTAATACATATAAACTGTAGAACTGCTTCTAGTTCACAAGAAACAATTACAATAATGAAAACGTGTTCTGTTTATATCAACTATAATGTCTCGTCACATATACACACATGGAAATATATATATAAGGTAAAACTAGCCCCCAGTAGAAAAAGAGATTACTTGAATAGCAAAAAATTAACGAAATTGAAACAAACAGCAAAAATAAAAATATCAGGGATTTATATAAAGGTGAAAATGAACTTAGAAAGGGGTGGCAACCCAAAGTAAACTTAATAAAAGATAAAGACGGTGATTTTCTAGCTGACCCAAGCGATATTCTAAATAGATGGAAGAACTACTTTAATGACCTTTTAAATGTTCTCTTTGGAGATAAATCAGAAGTGAATGAAGTACACACAGCAGAATCTTTAGTTCCAGAACCTAACTTGAACGAAATAAAGACGCTATTAAAAGTTTAAAGAATAACAAAACACCTGGCATTGATTTAATACCAGTTGAGTTAATTAAATATGGTGGGTATTGCTTAATATGTCAAATTCATAAATTAATTTGTTTAATATTGAATAAAGAAGAAATTCCTAAACAGTGGAAAGAATCCATCATTGTTCACGTCTTTAAAAAAGGTGATAAAATGAACTGCAATAATTACCGTGGAATTTCTCTCCTCCCAACATCACATAAAATATTATCTAACATTCTATTATGTAAATATAATCAAAATGTCCATCAAGCATTCATTGATTTTTTAAAAAAAAGCATATGATTCGGTTAAAAGAGATAAATTATATAATGTAGTAGTAGAGTTTGGAATACTTAATAAGTTTGTTAATATGATAAAAGTATGCAATAATGAAGCAGGAAGTAAAATTTGTGTGGGTGTTAATATGTCTGACAAATTTACAATTCATAATGGGTTAAGACAGGGAGATCAATCATCTCCATTGCTCTTTAATTTTGCCTTAGAATATGCTGTTAGGAAGGTAAAATAAACTAATGAAGGACTAAAATTAAATGGTTTGACTCGGTTGTTAGCATATGCAGATGATGTAGACTTACTAGGGGATAATATAAATACAATTAATAATAATGCTAAAATATTTTTCAAAGCAGCTAAAGATATAGGTTTGGAGGTTAGCAAAGAGATAACTAACTATAGGTTTACAAGCCGAAAATCCTTAGGGAAATATTTGGACCTAAAAGGGATGAGGAGACAGGTGAGTGGAGAAGATTACAGAATATAGAACTACACAGTTTGTACAGATATTATTAGAATAATTAAATCAAAAAGACTTAGGTGGGCAGGCCATGTGACATGAATGAGAGAGGAAAGAAGAGTTTACATGATTCTTGTTGGGAAACCTGATGGTAAGAGGCCTGTAGGAAGACCAAGACGAAGATGGAGGATAACTTTGGGATGGACCTAAAGGAAATCGGTAAGGATGGAAAAGATTGGATTGATCTTGCCCAGGATAGGGGCAGATGGAAGGCTTGTGTTGCTGCAGCCATAATCCTTCGGGTTTAAGAAGGCTAGAGAGTTAGTTAAAGCTAGCCCCCTGAACATTGCAACTTGCAGTGAAGGAACATGGGTGAGGCTCTCTTCGTGAAGTTGTTGTGATCAGAACATTGCTCCGGCCGCATACCACCATCACCCCTATAGTACCCATTTAATGATGCTGGGTGAACCCCAGAGCACTCCATTCAGAAACATTGTTGTTAAAATTCCCACCTGAAATGACCCAGCCAGAGAATAAAACCAGAGTCTTCCGCGTGGTATAATAGTCGGACGCCCTACCGACTGGATGGTAGCATTTTGTTATATATATATATATATATATATATATATATATATATATATATATATATATATATATATATATACCCATGGTTAATATTTAAAATTTACCAATTACATTTTAAATGATACATCAACTACTTACAGCATCTTATTCCATATGTTCGATAGTTATTATGTCTTGCCCTTAAACATTAAAAACTATCATGATTTTACAGAAGATTTATCAAGTTCATTGTGTAACTCGTCACTCTTAGTGTAGCCTACATTTGTGCCTTTCTGCGGAATTAGGTAACAGCTCAGCTCTTAGGGTTGTGAAAGATAACACTGAAAGCTTGAATTCTACTTTCAAGCCTTTCTGTGATAATTGAAGTAATCACAGCTTTTTGGTTTAATGGATAGATGGGGTGAGTGGGAAATGGAGAAATTGAATTAAGTGTTTGCATCACCTTCTTGTACTTCTGTCGAGAGACAGAGTGAGGAAAGCGCTGACTTAAAATGATGTATGTCTCTTTTCTTCAACATGTCACTAAAACCAAGAATGCTTTTGCGACTCATTTATTATGTTGTCTCCCAATTACAAAGTAGATATTTTTTAAAATTAAACATGCAATTGAAAATGGATAAGTTAATAACTAAAAATATTATTTGGATCATTGCTCATTCAGCCAGAAAAATGAGTAGGTATGACTCTTTTCTGTATTAAATTCGGAGTTTCTTCAAGATAGTGGAAAAAGATCAAAGTCTGTCATATTTCGAATTTCTAGACTACCTTATTTAAAATCGAGACGAATGAAAGACCAGGCAGTTCCTTTGGTAAGTCGATTGATTGATTGAGTTGGTGTTTTAAGTCCACTTTATGCACAATAAGGATAATCGGGACTGGACCTACATTTTAAAGTGGAGTCCGAACCAGTATGTGCCTCCACCGGGTATCGAACCCGGGACCACTTGATTGCAAGGCGACGACGCTACCACTGCGCCATCGGGGAGGCCCTCTTTGGTAAGTCAAGAACAAAATAGATATATGTAAAATCGAAACTTGATTGTCCACAGATCTTATTGATTGATTTGGTTCATTTTACTTCGCTTTTCTGCTACTTTTGGCTAACCACGAAGATAATGATGAGTGATGGTATGATGAAATTGGGGAAGGCACACTCACAAAGAACACCCACGTCCAGGATGGGATTCGAACCCGGGACCCTGCAAATATGAATACGTCCATTGGAAGAATGAAGTGAATGCAAACATAACCACGTGACTATCTGAAAAATTGACTAGCCTATTGGTTAATTGTGTGTGTGTGTGTGTGTGTGTGATTTGGTGTTTTAAGTCCACTTTATGCACAGTAAGGCTAATCGGGACTGGACCTACAGTTTAAAGTGGGATCCGAACCACTTGTGCCTCCACCGGGTATCGAACCCGGGACCCCTCGATTACGAGGCAATGACGCTACCACTGCGCCATGTGGGTATTGGTTAATTGAAAGGGGTCCCTCATAAGCAAAAGGTTAATCAAGCCTCTGATGAGTTCGATTTCGGTGTGACCCAGGTCCGTGTGGGCAATTGGGGAGCTACTCGAAAATAAGTAGTGGGCTCCCGTGATTTCAGTAAATTAGAAAAGAAATTGCTGAACTACGAGGTTTAAACATGCTATTACATATTTTACCTATCATTTGGAAGACACGATCGACATTCATTCTATTATATCTGAATGGGGATATTATCGCAACGAGACTGGGCAGAATCTCATGTGAGGAGGTTTGTCTCGTTCCCGGTCTTGTATCTATGTGTAAACACCTCCCTCGATCTCGTAGGAAAAGCTTTAATCTTGCCGGGTCTCGAATGAATGAATGAAGTGAAGTGAAAATTGTGGGTGCGTCAGTAGGCTATTTGACCCGTCACCTTAGACGGAGCCAAACCCCTTACCGTAACTAACCGTAACAGGTATCTCCGAGGACCAGGTTAGAAGCTGAGACTGTAAAGGAACACCCAACACAAAGAAGGGCAAACGCACGAGGGATTATACTGACCGTGGAACCAGGCGCCAGAAGCTCGTTAGCCGACAACACTGCAGTTGCCGGGTGAACATGCATGGAAGTGAGGTTGACTTTTGGATGTCCTCTCAGGGCACCCTAACACCTCCCCCCACCGGGTCTCGAAATGTATAATATAAGCAATATATACATACTGTGCCACCGTAATAACTTCACACTTTTTTTCTGTTTAACTGCTCTATTTCGACGCTACGACCCCTCGAATAACTTAATTTTCTGTGTACAGGTTCGAACCAGTTACTAACAGATTAACTTTCAAATTAAAATAAACAAAATGCATGGCTTATCTATAAGTAATCAGGCAGATGTCCGATTCCTGTATCTGAAATTGTGGCAAAGTATAGGGCAAAACATTTTTTGTTTTCAAACACGTTGTAGTTTATCAAAGTCTAACGAGACGAAAAGCCTTAGGACACTAAGTCTCGTTTCAACCTCGTCTCGTCAAGTCTCGAAGGATCTCATCCGTCCAGGTATGATAAACCCACGCGGCGTTCAAAGAAATAAACAGAGATGCAGAACTTCGTGAACCATTTACAAAAAGGAACGTTGAAATCTCCGTACACAATGTGAGACAGGTCATTAGGGCCGATTTGTTACAGCTTGGCCCTTGCACACTTGTGCTTCGACGGTACGAGATAGCCCCTGTGTGGAAAACTGTCAGCGAAACATCCAAGTTCTCAAGCGAAACTGACGTTGGTTAAACATTTCCTCTTCTTCCAATATTCTGTGATCCGCCACTACGAAATGGGTTCTTGAGTGATTCTTTCTTTTGGAACGAGCAGCTCGTGTTTTCAGAACTGGAGCAGAGAAGATCCAACAATACCTTACGGGGGAAACGGAAAATGATTTGCAAACATGGGAAAGGGCCATCTTGTGGATTCGTATCATGAGCGCTTACTTGCACACATACAGGTTTTTGAAGCGCGGTTCGTGAACGCACCCTTAACGTCGATTGAGTGAAAAATGGGTGCTGTCAGTCGGTGTGGATTATCGACGCCTCAGATGCTGACGTGCAAAAAAATGTTGCGGTTTTTTGACATGTTTCCCTTGGAAGTTCATTGTACGGAGTATATCTTTCCTGCTAATCCATTGTATGTCCAGAACTCAACTGTGCTGTGCAAGTTTTGGTTGAATATAAACATTCACATGCACTTGCCGATGCACGAATTTTTAAGTTTTTAAGCAATATATACATGTATACAGACAGAAAAAAATAAACGTCAGCGCGATTGCATAGTATAAATATCACCGTTTTCGAGCAAAATTTTGCACTAATGAAAACTATATATTTCTTTCTACTGACTGAGCCTTTTTATTACTCAACGAAAGTAAACTCCATGGCGCAACAGCCCTGTAAGGGTATGGGCCTAAAAAGTAGCTTTTTCATTGGATGACGCATGGTCAGCACAACGAGTTGGTTTTACTTAGCGCCACTATGAATGTAACTAAACAGATAGAAAGTACACTTTATGTAGGAAAATGCGGCACGCAGTCACTAGGAATAAAAAATGAAAAAGTATATATTTATGCATTCTCTCTTTTCGAAGAATCGAGAATTAGAGTTCATTTTACGAATTCAAAAATGTAAAAGACGTTAGTAATCAGTTACTAGGAGTCCATTCGAATACGGAGTTGCAAAAAATTCTTGCTACAAAATTTACTTTATATTGAGAAAACTATACACAAAGGTGCCACTGAACCTCCCATTCCTCTTAAAAAAATTTCAGGTCAAATAAAACAAATGCGTAAAAATAAAGTGAATGAACAGGGCGGACAATTTACATGGCATTATTATACATTGCACTGTAACTGATTTGTCGAATTACCAACATGAAAAAGTTTTTTTTTAAATGTTGTTGTATAAAGTCAATTTACAGATTTGGTTGTGAGTGTTCCTTCATCAATTTTATCTTCACTAATCCTCATCGTTACGTTTAGTGGCACAAAAGCGGCGCTAAACAACAAAAATCAAATCTTACTAATACGTAACATCCACACTTAACATCACCACAGAAAATTATGTGAGGATCTCATTTTTACACTGGCCTGGTAGTGGCGACACATTATACCTGGCACTTCATAAGTGTGTTCGTTGAAAAGTAATGTGATGCCATGCCGCTCGAACAATTCGAGAAAGACTAATCAAAATTTAGGGAAACGTTTGCTAACGACATTGCGGTGAAATCAGAAACTAATTGCGGATTCGTATGTCTTGCTGTTTCTTCAGGTTGTGCATGACGGTATGGGTTGGAACCTGAACATCTGACTCACCTGGCACCATCTTGCCAGGTTTTCAACCAGAGGGCGAACGTGTTCCATAAGAGCGTGATTTACAAATACAAGGCGCTTCCACTATTGCCGGAAGCTCCGTGCTTTCAATCTCATAGCTTTGCATTAGCCTGACCACATGCTTCCGTCACTGTATACCTCACGAATAATAGCCCTCTTTTTCTTTGAAAAACCCAGTCGCCTTCGTTGGTGACAAAAAGGTTTGCATCATGAAGAAAAAAGGCTTGAGGTTGCTGGCATTCATTATTCAAGGTGACTTCTTTGTATGTTTTTTGTACTTCATACTTTTTTATAATTGTGTCCTTTTTTACACTTTGCCTGAAGGTTTTCGGTCGTAATTGGCAAAAAGCACCTTATGTGTCTGGTTTAGCATGTGTGCATTTGTCTTCAATCAGATATGCATGACCCAACATTTTCTTTAAGTGGACTATTGTAACTTGTACCAGCCACTGCACCATGAAGTTAGATGTAATTATGATTTGCTATATAAATTAATGAACATAAAATGAAAGCCAAATAATTGAAATCCACATAACATAATATTATATTTTTAAAAATGTGAATATCTAACTTAAATTGCTTAATATTGCATATAAAAAAGGCTGGAAATATACAAGCAGTTACGGTTTAACGATGGTGCTCACTAATTGGAAAGTGGAAAATCAATATTTCATTGCAAACAGATTCTTCAATAAATTGGCCAAACAGGTAAGATTTTTTTTGCAGTAAACTAGTTAATCTGCTGTTATAGCTGCAATCGTTTCTGGGTAAACAATATAACCTATATCGATGTGTTCGATTGAATGATTCGAACACACAAAATGTACAGCTTTAATTGTTTTTGTTTTTTAGATATTTAGAGATGACGGAATACACCATACGAGGTGTATACCTAAAATAACGATACTCTGAAAGTACAAGGAAGTAGTAGGTTCTATTTGCTTTTTAAAAAAGCCAAAATTTTAAGTAATGGGTCAGGAAAGGAAAGTCGTAGAGTGAAATACACAAGTGTTACTAAGCAAATTGTCTATCGTCATGTTTATTCTCTGTGCTTTTCACAGTGAGAGCCTCAAGAATTGAAACTAAACGCCAATCTGCAGACAACCTCTTCACCAGCATGTGTAAAAGATCCATTCTTTAAAAGATGTAGGATGCAAGAGAAGAATTAATGCAAATGGTCGTGGACAACACGTGACCCCCCTCCATATTGTGACTGCAATTGCTAAATTATTATTTGTTGCTAATGCATGTATATATTACATGTTGCAGGTGTAAATCATGGCTGACACAAGTGACTACACCATTGAACAACGCTTGATTGCCAGCTGTTGGTTCACGAAAGGGAACGAACTGGACGAACATTGGAGAATGTGCGAACAGACTTCGAACAGCGGTTTGGACGAGCCTCTCCTCCCAAATTCACATTGCTGCGATGGGAAAAGAGGATTTTTACCACCGGTAGCGTGAAGGACAAACCACGAAGTGGCAGACCGTCCACCAGACAGGAACAGTGCAGAGAGATAGCCGAATCCGTGGTAAGATCCCCAATGAAGTCGACGCGGAAGAGATCCGCGGAACTGGGCATACCCCAGTCCACAATCCGTAAGCACATGAAGTTGGATTTAAAGGTACGACCATATCGACCGATGAGTGTTAATGAGTTATCGGACAATGACTTGATGCGCAGGAAGGACGCATCTGCCGCACTGCTTCAGACATTTGACACGATACCGAAGCGGGAGAGAGTAATCTTTAGTGATGAGTGTGTCATTTATCGGAGCTCCCGGGCACGAAACGTTGTGTTCTGGTCAAAGGAAAACCCTTATTTTTACAAAGAACTGGAGAACAACCCTCCTCATGTCATGATATGGGCGGGCATGGACAGTAAACGCCTTTATGATCCTTATTTTATGGACAATGTTGTGAATCAGCATGAATATCTGAACATGCTCCGTAATTAGTTTGTACCCAACGTGACAGACATGGGAGTTAGGCACACATGCTGGTTGCAGCAAGATGGTGCACCCTATCATTTTGCCATTCGAGTTCGCGAGTACCTCAATGAAGTCTTTCCACAACGTTGGATTGGACGTGGGTCTCCTGCCTTACCGGCTCCACTTGACTGGCCACCACGCAGCCCTGACCTCACAACGTGTGACAAAGCACTATGGGGTTTTATCAAGGAAATTGTTGCCAAGGACCGTTATGATACGGTTGAAGAATTGAAAGACGCTGTGCGGAGAGCGTTCACACACGTTACTCCAGCAATGTTGAGGAAGATGTCACACAGGACATGGCGACGAATAATTCTGTGTTACGAAAATAATAGGGTTTATACGGACCCTTTGGGCAGTTAGTGACAGTTAAGATGTAGGCATATGATCTGTGAAATACTGGATTGGTATACGTCATACCATATCATATATTAGTGGGGGTCACGGGACTTTCTGCCCACCCTGTACATTAGAGTAACGTGTTCTTGGAACGCTTATTTGCTATGAATATGTAAGTACAATAACTGAAATGAGAACATTTCACTTTGCACATTTCAATTGTTTTAACAATAATTATAAATTTTCTGTCTCATGAATAACGTACATAAAGATATGTATAAAACAACCACCTTTAAAATACTTCGTTAATATTCCCCTCTTCTTATTACTTTCTGTTCGTATATGTAAATAAAAATCATTAAAAATATAGCAACGCACGTGAGTGTATCTACAGTGAATAAGTGAAACAAGGAAGAAAAAATATAATTGGTAAAATTTTACTTTAATCAGTAGATGTTACTGTCGTCCGGTACGTTTAAAATTGGAAGTTGAATGATGTCTACTGTGAATTGGAATACACATGAAGCAATCTTTGTACAGGTGTTGTTGCGAAAGAAGAGAACATAATCTTTTGTTTTTCTTTTGTAACAAGGAAACCAAATTCCTCGGAGCCCTTACATGCTGCCATCTGGTATCTGGTGCGAAGCTAATTCTCTCAAGACACCGCGAGACAAGAGCAACAAGTCATTGAGGAGGTTTGGCAACACCACACGGAGGCTCGTGCCAGCTCGCGTGCCCCTTCTCCCATCTCTCTCAACTCCTTATAATCACGTGACCCGACCAGGGATTTGATTTCCGGCTACCAAACCTGCTCCCTCTTGAAGACTATACCTGCGGGCATCAGATGGCATGCGTGTATTAGCAAAGAAGAGATGAAAAGAGATTTAATTCCGAAAGGAACTCTTGTTGCCAGTCTGTTTTCGTTCGATTTAATCAACTCTCCGTCTCTTTACATTGTCCATTGATGAAAGATGGTGTAAGGTCAGCAGAAATGGCTTATTCCTTGCAGCCATGTAGGAATGTTCTTCTTCGCATTGTTCATTTACTTTCGATACTCTTTGCACATATTTTGACCACAATTTTCACACTCATTCTAGTGCACTTAATAACCTTCAGTACTCGGAAAATTTGAGACAAAAATTTGACTGCAAAGAAGAGGTTCTTAAGGCATTTGTCTGGAACACAGAACTATGGTTGTGAAACCCGGACAGGGGCCGAGGCTGAAAGATTTCGAATTGATTAATTTCTTAAATTAACTATATGGCGATGGTAGAAGCTGCCCTTAAAAGTTTGCTATTAAAAACCACTTATCGCCGTAGCCTTAGTCAACACACATAACACCTTGCAGAGGAGCGAGCATTTGACTGTTCACTCAGCTGTATAGGACTGTACAGTCTTAGAAAAAAATACCTGTGCCACGGGACGTAGAATTTCGTAACGTCTTAAGCCTGTTGTTTATGGAACCCAAATAACAAAATATTCGCTTAAGTTTGCCTGGTGATTCTGAGTTCTCAGGAAGGATTGAGCTTTGATAGCATGAGTCACATGACTCGTGCCCCAGCCACAACAAACAGCTGGGTGCTACGATGCCTCCAGAAGAAAATTTCAGGAACTGGTTTCTTGACGAAGCTACTCGTAAGGAAATACTATTCTTTCAAGTGATATTAGAGTCATTGTCAAGAAGGTTCGCTGAAATGATGGTTCTCATCACAGACCACATGCCACACGTTAATTGTTTAAGTCCAGTTTATGCACTGGACCTACAGATTAAAATGGGATCCGAACCAAATGCCTCTCTATTTGGTATTGAATTCGGAAGCCTTTCATTACATGGCGAAGACGTTACCACTACGACATCAGAGAGGCAATGGAACTCCTTGAGAAAGAGATAAGCGAAAATTGCTACGTGACAAACCATATTTGCCCGTAAATTTTAAAAATAAGACAATATTTTGTACTGACAGTTTCGAACCGTGGGAGAGGCATATATTTTTTTGTACCATCGTCCATTTCACGAGTTTATAATTCTTCCTCACCGACACGAGTAACGCGAGTGGTAGAAGAAAAGCGAAGTAAAATAACTGAAATAGAAATAAAAGGAAAAAGCGAAATAAATTTTATTCATAATATTCTGCAGTCACTTGAGTTGTATTCACGGGATGCTATCTTTAAAGAAAGCCGTGGTCTCTTCCTTGTCTTTTTCGCTTCCTTTGTGCTCTTGCTTCCCCCGTCACGATTGGTCTAAAACTAATTAATGCGACGTTAATTAAACAATCCAAACAACGAAACAATGCACAATCAACTGCACAAAACAACATTCCAAATGTTTTCGAATCGGAAAACAATTGAGATGCTGTAAAATGACTTAAGATGCAGTAATAAAGTGGGAATTCGGTACCGTATAGAATTAAATCGGTAGAGATGTTCGATTTGATTGGATGTTTGTTATTTAGATTTGCTATTCTTTCACTTTTGGCAAATAGCGACGATGAAGATGAGTGATGCTGTGATGAAATTGATGAAGGGACACTTACCAAGGACACCCACGCCCAAGTCGAGATTCTAACCAGGGACCCATGGCATCGTAGCGCGCTGTGCTAACCACTCCTCCATGGAGTGGACATTATAGCATATTTTGTGTGCTCAATTGGGATCAATCAATGGAATGAATAGGCATATTATATGATTAATAAATTCATATCATAATACCACGTCATATTATTCGGCACGAAGTAACATCAGAGACATTCAATCTTGCATTTTTGCCTTTCAACTAATTCTTTGAATTCAGGTTAAACACAACAATAAGATAAATTATGAAGCAAATGATAGTTATTACGAATTACCTGACAGAAACAACATTAAGCAGGCTCGGTGGTCAAGCTCATTAAGTGATTGACATTCGATATCGTCGCCAAAGTTCCCGGGTTTGAGTACCGCCCTTGTCGGGGGTGTTTGACTATTTCGTCATCAATTTCATGTAATGGTCACTCGTCCTTATCGTCGCGATCATCGAACAGGGAATAAAAATTATAAAAATAAATACGATGGAAGAGTACTTATTTCATCTCTCACGAAATCTCCTACAAAACCGGAATATATGAAATACATGTATATTCATTCACATACATTTTCGATTTCTATATTTAACTAATCGAGACCGAGAAGGGGAGAGCAATTTTCAATTCGACAAACCGAGAGACGGAGAAACTGTCAAGTCTCGTTTCTTCTTGGCACCTCCGTAATCGAGTTGTTCTGTTTGTCATTGGCTTTGTATTGGCAATTATTGTCATTATTCTTCCCCTGCAGGTAAACCATAACGATGAATTATGATGAAATGAAGCAGATAAAAGGGCAAGAACAAGAAAGTCATGCCTGTTCGGGACTCCAACCCAGAACCTTACGTAACGAGATTTGAAATTCTGGAGAAGGCGTCCGTGTTTCGCTTGGTTTTCTCTTTCCTCTACTTCCCTTATATTATCATACATGTATAATAAAAATGGATCTGATACGATATGTTGCGATTCATAATTGTGCTGGTTAGATGCTACAGATGTGAACTCCAACCTGCAATATATTATTCCCTTTTGTTTCGTATCTGGTTGAACATGAAATTTTCTTACACTGTGATAATTTCTTTCTTAGTTTTGGTTTGGTGCACAGATATGCTAATCTGGACTCGACCTTCAGTTTAAAGTGGGATACTAACCACTATGTGCATCCACCGTGTATCAAACCCGGGATCCACTGATTACAAGGCGACGACGTTATCACTAGGCCATCGAGGAGGCCCCATGACAAAATGTTATTCACTCGATCTCTACCATAATTTATTTCAGCATTTACATTTTCGTCTTTTTTCCTTTTGTTAACTACTCTTATACAACTCTTTTTGCGTCTTCGAATTTCTTCTTGTTTGAGGAAAAAATAATACATGCAGGCTGTATAAAAATCCCCCGTTCAAATAGATAAAACGTTCACTCTCGAGAACTAATTTACATGTTTATCACTAAAGTAACCATTAGGAAGGAAACTATTGAAATTGTAACTGATATAACTGCAGATGAAACAATACTTACAGCCACTAACGAAATATCTATTCTTGTGTAGCCTCACAGACAAGTATATGGTGAGTCATTCACTCTTGCTGACTACGGGCGAAGGTCACTGAACTAAAGGGTGGTGGCAAGCAAGCAGGCTTTTGATCTACCAAATACGAGGTCACGTGTTCCAGTTATCAATGACGTACGAAATAAGGAGGAACACAGCTATCTGACGTATGATTTGGTCCCGTCATTGCACGTAGAACACTTTATTGTCGTGGCCTTGAAGTTCCCTCAGGGCACTCCTACGTAAAGGCTTCTCAGCTAGAAGGATATATTCCCCATTGAGTGGAGGAAAAGTGGGTGCGTATAGAGGTCCTTCAACTTTCGTATTCTTTTTCATTTCAGAACCCGTGCTGTATCGTCGACTTAATCCAATCTATCCGATGTAGGTTTTAGGTTCTGTTTCTGTTCGGTTATTTCACGTTGTCTTCCTGCTTATGATATTCGCGACGAAGGTTCTGGATTCGATAATCTGGACAATAACGGGATTGTGTTGGTTGCTTGATTTGGTGTCTTAAGTCCACTTTATGTCCTGTTAGGCTAATCGTGAATGAACCTACAGTTTAAAGGGGGATCCGAACCACTATGTTCCTCCATCGAGTATCGAACCCGGGATCCCTTAATTACAAGGCGCCCACGATCCCACTCCGCCATCGGGGATTGTGTTCGCAACGAATGAATCAAATTTGAGTGATATGATATGCAACCATTCGAAGACTATTGAAAGAAAAGCAATGGGAACCTGCCAGTTTTTCTACTGCAGACAGGAAACCATAAACATGGAAGAGAAGCTTATATTCTATGAAACCTGACGCTATGTGCTCGAATACTGGCTAAATATAATCCATAGAGGCATAGCAACGTTAAACAACCTCTTATATGATACATATAGGTTTAAAAAGGTCGAAATACAAAGATTGTGTGCGCCTCACTGATGGCGTAGTGGTAAGGCCTTGTAATCAAGGGGTCTCGGGTACGATACCAGGTGATCGCACATAGTGGTTCGGATCCCACTTTAAACTGTATGCATTTCAGATTAGTCTATCTGTGCCGGTGACTCAGTCGGTAACGCGTCTGACTACCATGCTATAGGCCCCGGGTTCGATCCCCGGCCGGTTCAAGCCCGGGAACTTTTCTAACGTTGGAAGCGACCCCGGCGCCCACCCAGCGTCGAATGACATGGGTACCTGGGGGAAACCCTGGGGGTAAAGGCGGTCAGGGGCGTGATGCTGATCACATCACCGACACTCACGAACGAATCAAGAAAGTGTGGGGCGTTACCCCCACACCCCCTATACGATTTCATGGCGTAGCGCTAAGCACAGGTGAGAACTTTACCTTTTTTTTTTGCATAAAGTGGACTTACAACAAAATTTAAACTTGCGATAAAGATTATGATAAGGTATTAAAGAATTGGGTCTAACACATTTTTTTATTGTTTACCAATGACATTGTTAACTAATATTCTTAATTTCAGTTTCAAGATGAAATCGGCTACGAAATAAAAGGAGTGGGTTCATATTTCTGTTACGAAATTCCACTTTTGTAGTAGACCTGTGCCACACTAAGATGTGACATAATAAACAAATCTGAGACACTTTCAAAGTATTAAATTGCTATCTACGTATTTGGGAAAAATCTTTCAATATAATACTTTTTTTGGACGCGTCAAATCATAGTATTTAATTCCTGTTTTAGCAGCTTTAAGAAACCTGATCTTTTGGGGGGGGGTTACAAATGTCCTTTCTGCTCCCGTCAAGTTGCGCCTATGACAAACAGGAATTCAAAGTAAAAGACTGTCCCGACTAAATCAGGAGACACGTGTGATAGATTTACAATTGGGAAAATCATAATTAAGCGTGTAGTTGAAAACAACCTATTTTCATATATTGCACGCAGCTCTACTTTTTCTGCAATGTGGATCAAGAACTGGGGACGTGGAGAAGCACAACACTCCACGTAACCAATAGCCACGTGACCCTCTTTGCTTTCCTGCCATGTTGACCTTCGCGTGGAAGACATTTCTCGGTGTTAAGACAGGCAAAATCACCCGATCATCGATGGGTGCAATATGTGTTGCCTACCCTCCTGCATTACTTGCTCCTATTAAAGCCTTATGGGGAAGAACTTTTTTCCATGACTGTACATTCCAAGCTTTTGTAGATAGGAATTAACCAAGTATCACACAAATTCAAATGCTAGAAAAGCAGATAGAAAGATAGACAAGGCGAGACGAGACTTGGCAGCTTCTCATCCCATCTCGTGTGTGTCGAGGTATGTGTCGTCCTCCGTCTCGTCTAGGGTTGTCTCCAAAGGGACGCCGCCATGGGTCCCATGTTCAACCCCAGCCTGGGTATGCCTGTTCTCTGTGAGTGCACCTTCATTAATTTCATCATTTCATCGCTCATTCTCATATTCTCATCATGACAAGCAGCCTATTACATCACCCACGCTCCCTACGCTTGCTAACGGTTGAGCATTCGACGAGAGCGCCAAAGGTTTTTCTTCCTCATCTTGATCAAGCTGTAGATATCCGCTCGGTATGCCTGAAGAAGTCGCATAGTATACTAATTTTGATTTTCAAATGTCATATCATAATACAGCGTGTTTGCCAAAGTTTCGAACGAGACAAGATTCTCGGCAGTGCGTCTCAATTTTACACAAATCTCTTTCGTCAAAAGTCTGTATCGGTCTCTATGCAGAAGTTTTTGAGTCCACTAACAGCAGTAACCGTTTTCGCCACAGTTGTGCCATCTGTAGGGGTCAGATTTCCAATTAATGAGGACTTTCCCCTCCTCACCCCCTCAACCACCTTTCCTCTGCACTATCTTGCGGAGATAGCGCCTGCTGCTTGCCATCTGTGTTCTCTCTTTCCTCCCTCGAATGGGCTGTATTTTTCAATCAATTACTTTTCGCTTTGTGATTTCCAGGCCTAATACCTGCCTACCTTTAGGGTAGTCAATGGCCAGAAAGGCCACACGGTGTCCAAAGCCAGGACAACAATGAATTTCACGTTATACGATGGAGATTATGATGCTTTATGTAAAATATACAAGTGAAATGTACATCATTTATCAACATTCGTCTTCTTACGTGCTCAACCCTCAGGTTGCATTGTTCAGCTCTTTCCTTTACATTCACAAATTTTATTCTCCTTCCTCAGTTATTTTCCTCTTCGCTCCATATTTTATTTCTTCGTAGTTCCTTTGTTTCTCATGTTTTCATGTTTACTGAAGGGCTCTGTAGAACTTGTTTGAATTACATTATTATTTAGTTTCTGTTTTCTGCGAATGTCTTCATTCCTCTGTAGCTTCGCAATTCACATCATAACCGATTTGTCTGAAATGCTTCATACTGGGCCTGTCAATGTGTTTTTTTCTTTTATTCTTCCTTCAATTGTTATTGTTATTATCCCTATGTGCAGGTCACAGGACATCTTTGTTTGATACTTGTTCTATCTTGTCGATTTTCCCCTTTCTCGAGAACTAATATCATTTGTTACCGCGCAATATTAATAATTGTCCTATTTCTTCTTTGTGAATTACATATCTATTTATTGTTAATTATTCGATAACTTTTTCATTTCAACAGCATATACATAATTAAAGCACTGCAGAAAAGTTCTTCATGGATACATTTTTAGCTAACAGCCTGAATGTTTTACTTATACACTGTCGGTGAATAAAATTACCTGTTCACAGCGAGAGAAAAACACTGACTCTTTAGAGGGTACATTGCCATCTGCATTAGGGATGGCCAGGTCGGGATCCTCGCGGATCCGGTTAGTTCCGGATTAAGGATCCGGATCCGTTTTGCTATCCCACATGAGCGCGCTTCTTTGGAAAGTAAGAATGTGTTTATATAACATATTGTTACCTGCTAATATACATTGTATATATATATATATATATATATATATATATATATATATATATAGAGTGTGTGTCTGTGTGTGCAGGCGTGCGCGATTTGTAATTAATACACTTACAAGGGAGGTCTAAGTCTCCCCCTCCGATTTCCATGAAACTTGGCAGGTGTATAGAGGGGCCCAAAGGAAGAAACACTTAATTTTTTGTTTCGGCTAAAAAACTGTTTTAGGGGGCAACCCCCCCCCCCCCCATATGTTAAGATGAGGACAAATTGAAGTGGGAATTGACCCCTGTGTCCCCATCAGATTTCCATGAAACTTGGCAGGTGTATAGAGAGGCCCAAAGGAAGAAATACTTATTTTTGTGTTTCAGCTAAAAAAAACTGTTTTAGGGGGCAAAACCCCCCTCAAATGTCAAGATGAAGACAAATTGACGTGGGGATCTCGCCCCTGTGTGCCACTCCGATTTCTATGAAATTTGGCAGGTGTATGGAGGGACCCAAAAGAAGATTTACGTGTTTTTGTGTTTCAGCTAAAAAACGGTTTTAGTGGGTAAACCGTTTAGCCATCCCTAATCTGCATTGCATACGTATACACATAACTCTATACATATCGCAATATGAGTACGTGATAAATGAACACATACGCAGCAGGAATTCGCTGAATTGTCCTTAATTGTCCTTGCTTGCACACCGCAAGCCAAATCGTGCGCCGTGTTGCTCTCCTCTCTAGTAGGAGCGACATGGAAAACAATTATGGAAGTACAGCGCGCTACGACGACAGGGACGGGTTCGAATCTCGGCCTGGGCATGGGTGTTCTCTGCGAGTGTCCTTTCATCAATTTCATCATATCTTCGCGATTAGCCAAAAGTGGCAGAAAAGCGAAGCAAAATATACCAAACCAATCAATGAATCAACACAGTTAGTTTTGAATGCTAAAATTTTCATACGATAATATGATTATTTTTTTAAAAAAAGAAACACATGTGGTCCTATGCTTGTACAGTCACGGACATTTCTGGGTTGTAATTGTCCCAGTGAAATCAATGGGTTGTTACAACCCAGAAGTGCCCACGACTTAGAAAAAAATATTATTCTTGCTACAGATCCACTCATGGGACTTATCTGTGGGGGAGGGGAGCAGGTACGAACTTGAGGCTTAACCTTGGGGGGGGAGGAGGTCAGAGCCGAAAAGTTTTTCATACCATAAAAGTAGTGTCCAGGATTATTTGCTAAATAACTGTCACATTCGCGAAATCATAAATATTATTATTTATTATTTAGCTCCTCAGGTCTTTGGATCTTAACAAAAGTATTCTTAACTTATATGTTTTAACAAACCTGAAAATTGGGGGGGGGGGGGCAAGTGCCTACCTTGCTCCCGCCAAGTTACTCGGAAGTTGATGTTTGACAGGCGTCTCGTGAACGCATGCGTTAATTGTGGGAAAAAGGACAGCTTGCTCTGCGACGACATTCATGAGCATTTCTACATTCTAATTTCTTCATATAGAAGTATTTATTTTACACGAGAGCGCTGAACTAAGCTTATATTACATTTCATGGATCTGAAGTGACGCATGCATCAATTGTGGGAAAATAATTATTACTTTCTTTCACTTCAGATCCAAGAAATGTAATATAAGCTTAGTTCAGCTCTCTCGTGTAAAATAAATTCTTCTCCTATATGAAGAAATTAGAATGTAGAAATGCTCATGAATATCGTCGCAGAGCAAGCTGTCCTTTTCCCCACAATTGACGCATGCGCAGCATGCACCGCATGCGTTCACGAGACGCCTATGTGTTTGAACAAAAATATTAAAGAGAGCAAAGGAGAATTATAAAATTTGTGTACATCAGCTACGAGAGCGACGAATTCTGTTCTCATTCTCGTGTAGATATCTAAACTAAGCTTCTGCATTTAGATGCAATGAAATACCACGTTTAGTATTGTGACAATGTAAATGGAAACAATTTCATGCCAGTGAGGTTTAAACGGATAAATTAGTCTAAGAATTTCGTTTTTAATGAATTGAGACGCAATTTAGTAATGATTCCAGTAGCCTATCTCTACTGTGGCTAAGGAAAATATTTTCTTTTCGGGTGAGTTCAAGGGTGGATACACGGTGGAGTCACATACTGAATCGGATCCCACTTTAACCTGTAGATCTAACTGTGCACAACGTGGACTTAAATCAAAAACTCAAACAAACTTGTTCCAGGTGGTCTCAGGTCCTAATTTTCTTTCTCTTTCTTCGTGTTTGTTTACCTTTTCTATCTTTCTTTCTTCCACCGGTTCTCTATCTTCTTCTTTCTACTTCTCATTTCTTTCTTCCTCTGCATTTCTATCACTATCTTTATAGCTCTATTTCTCCGCTTTTCTATCTATCTATTCCTCTTGATCTCTATTTATATCGTTCTTGTTTCCTCTGTTCCCTATCTCGTTCCTCCTCTCTCTTTGTGTTACTCCGTTTTTAATCTTTATTTCTTTTCCCCTTTCTCTATAACTTTCTCTTTCTATTAGTTTCTTCCTCGGTTTCTCTCTCTTTAAATTCTTTAGTGATTTCCTGAATGCTAGAAGTGTGTGCGTGAGATCTTTGCCCTGCTACAAACAATTCTGCCTATTAGGGTGGGCCCACCCTCACCCAACCGGTGACTACGCCTCTGGAGAGGCAAAAAGCCATACTTTTCAGCCGTGGTGTATTGATGTCAACCTCTATTTCCGAATCACGCCCAAATGAGGCACGAATTGCGTAACGCGCGTACTTGCGTGTGAGCACTTCCAAACTCCCCAATCAAAAATCCATAAGGTCTCATAACCGGAAGCCACGTTTCCCTCTCGGCGTGTGCGCCCAGCAGGAATCGAAAATAAGATCTTGCCTTGCCAGTACAATCAGAGGATTGATCTTACAGGTATGCTCATTGTCTGGTTATCCAAATTGTTGAAGTTTGTTTAGGCCCACTTGGTTCACAGAACTGGGAATCAGGCGTGTTTTTTTGGTATGTCAATCCCTGGATTCAGATGTAAACAGGAAGTGCGTAAAGTTACATGGAAATCAATTCTCTTTTACGTATGCGACAAATGTTATCAAGTAGGCATTGTAAAAATCGAGGCAAAAAATCGAGACAGACCTCTGTTAAATCTAGACGAGGCCGAGACTTAGTGTCCGAGATTCCAAGATCTCAAATCATTTGGTGGGCTTGGATTTCGGCATGACACGAACCAAATTTATGAATATGTTAAAGGGGTATCTCTCTTAATATGTATTTATTATGATAATTGGATTTGTCATATTGAAGTTTGTTGTAATAATATATTGTACCAGTGTTTGTGATACTTGTTTTGTGTAATTCAGATGAAATGTGTAAATATCTGAAAATTTCTGTTGTCACAGTTAAGCAGTAAACCGGTTCTGTCACCAAGATGTCTGTGTATATATATAGTATATATATATATTATGTATTATCTGTCTATGTTTGTGAATATGTGTGTGTGTAAAGGAGGAGGAAGGGACAATGTGTACGTGCGTACATACAAGTTGTAAATGAAAATGTAATATTTTGAGATTACCTTTCTGTAATTGGAGACTTGTCTCTGTTGAAGGGAAATAAATAAATAAATTCTCAGTTTCGTTCGAGACTTTGGTATTGCATTTGAAAAATTTACATAAACCAAATTTACTTTACTATGCTGCTTCTTCAGACATAACAAGTGGAACTTCACGTGATTGTTCTTAGAGAAGTCATATATTCGCAATTGTGAGTCCTTGCTGCGTAGTTCCCTATACTCAGGATAGAATTTCGAGCGTTCGTACCGTCGAAACGAGGCGTCAAACAGAAAAATCTCCTTTAATGACATATATACTACAGCGTGAAATCTTATGCGGTGACATGCTGTGTACTTATATTTCGAAACTTGCGTTTCGAGACGAGGCAGATATTTACAACTCGAGACAAAACCGAGAAGTAGGCAGACATTATCACTAATTTAGAGCATTCAAATTTTCATGGAGATTGAAAGATACGCATTCATTCAAATAAATTCCAACCCCTTCCCCCTGCCGATTAGTTGTCATTAGTAAGAACTGAGTTGTAAGCAATATCATTAATCAACGAAACAACTTCTGCTGCTTTTCGGTGCAAGACTTCGTCAGTAGGAATGCTTAGGCCAAATTAACCGAAACAGGTTAAATTACAACACGCACGTGAACTGGTATCAACAACACGGAGGGTCTCATTAAGCAGTTAATATCTTCCACAAGACAAAACCACAGAGATGTTAACTTTCAGAGAGATAATGCAGGAAATGCAAAAAACAAAAACGTTCGTGTTTCGCGCGCCAGTCCCTTGGCGATTCGTGTTTGTTTTGAAACGCCCAATAACAAATTGCGACTCGTTCCACGTAATGCGCCAAAGCGCATTTCGCTCATCTTGGCGGGTCTCTGAGGTGTCATTTGTAGATTCTCTGCAAAGATACATTCCGATAATTAAACTGAGCATTAATAAGCATAGGTAATTATTATTTCTCATACTTAGCAGCGAAAAGAAGATTGGTTGCCTGATATGGTGCGATCGAAACTTTAAATTATAGGTATTTTATGCTAATTAAGATCGATTTCAGGGCAAATATGGAGTCATTCGTGCGCCATACAGAAGAACTAGGTATTTGACGCTCATAATTAGGGACGACATAAGGTTAATCAAAGAGATATCTGGTCCTAAAGCAATTGGAGTGCTGGGAACGCTTGTAAAATTACATGTTTAGTCAGTAACAGAAAGGTTCTAATTATCAACAAAATACAAAAAGTTGAAGCTATCCCCTGTGTACTGATAGCATTATGTGATCAGCACTACGCTCCACCCCCAGATACTCATTCATTGCAGGAAGGGTGAATCCCAAGGCCGTTGTATTCACTCGCCCTAGGAATCGAACCCTGGTTTCCCGCGTGGTAGTCCTATGCAATCCAGGCTGGAACACTGCAAGGGGTTATATCAAATTGTTCTTGTTGAATTCGGGCCTCCCCTATGCCACAGTGGTAGCAGTGCAGCCTTGTAATCAAGGGGTCCCCGGTTCGATACCCAGTGGAGGTACATAGTGGTTCGTCCAGTCCCAATTAGCCTTACTGTGCATAAAATGGACTTAAAACATCAACTCCTTGTTGAATTCTGAGGAGGCTGTTCATAAGCGGGTTGTCCCTTTGTTAAAGCTTTTCCATACGAAACATTCTAGGGAAATTTTTTGCTAGTCGACTCAACCCCCACCCAAAAGAACAAGAATGTGGGTAAATTCGTGCAGGATAATAATCGGTTGAATTTCTTGTGAACAGTCCTGCATTTTGTTCTTATTTCTGCTGAACGAAGGGTTACTGCCTTTATTGTAGGACAACCCCCCCCCCTCTCTAATATAAAACAAAGTTTAAGTCACCGGGTAAAATTTCTGCTTTTACTTAATACAAGAAATCCATTCTCCTTAGTGTTTGTATTTTTCTTCCCTTATGTCGCTCCTCTGTCTCTCTAGGCTGATCGCTACGACAATCAATCTTCTTGTAGTCAGTTTCCTTATGTTATTTTCTCCTATTTAAGTTAATCCTATGCATTTGACAAAATTTTACGTTTGCTAACGCGGTTGGCCGTTGTCTGTGAAAACATATTGCTATTATTTAAGGCAATTTTGTGTCGTCTTTGGAAATAAAAATATGACTATGTTAATATCCTTTCATGACTGCTGAGATAAAAGTAAATTATCTAAACTATTAGCAAATTGTCGTATAATCTATTAAAAGCCAAGAAAAAACTGGAAATAGAATAGTAACCATAATCCTCTCCTAACATTTGGACATTTCTCCCTTCGCCCCTCCTCGGACCCGATTTCCAAAGAAAAATCATGAACGCGCTTGCTCCGGCTGAATCTTTTAAATAACTAAAATAATTTGACGTCTTGCTTTCTTTTCTAGTGCACCAATTTTGTTTGGAATTAGGTACGTTGAAAAGGTAAAGCCAATGTTTGTTCTAGGAAAACTAAAGCTTCTTTCCTTTACAAGATAAAGTCGGCACCTAAAGCAAATAATGAAGAAAATAGCTTTCGAAACGTTCCGTGTAATTTTTGTTTGGAGTAAAGCTCAAAGGCAATCAAGATCTGGCCACATTGAGTTTCACAATCAGCTCTCAAAGAAAGCGAGCTTTGCCGTACGATGAAGAAATCGGCTTAAAATTTTAACTACGTAACATGTAGTCTTCTCAAATTAAAGTCTGAAATAAAGATGGGCCCTGTTTAACTTGAATGCAATTTTCACTTAAATTGTGGCAATTTTGTCGCACAGGTTTTGATGAAACCAAATGACTTCCTTGCCTTGGTTCATTAGCTCATGTCGGTGAAATATTTATGGAACCCGCCGCCAGAGGCCACTAGTGGGTCTTCCTGTAAGCTTGGGATAAGCAAGGGCATCAATAATGAAGCAACGTAGAAGCTTTCTTGCCCAGTATGTTCGATCGTGAAATCTGATGCTTAATAATTCTCTGGGCATTCTGTTTAAAGAGACTTGTATGCAACTTCTTTTTCTTTTTATCATTCGTTTGTAAACCAACCTGTGCATGTCTTAACGTTGACAACATATGACAAGGTACATCCAGGCCAAAAGAGATAAAGAACTCCATTGGCTTTTTAAGACTGACATCGAGCAAATAAGTACAAAAAAGCTTGAAGACATTAGGAAGTCACTTTCTTCGTAGTCACAGAATTTGTCAATCAAACCACCTCAGTCTCTTTCTTTACGTCAATTTTTCAGGTCCTTTCCTCATTTCGTCAATATTGATTGCGACATCGGTCTGCAAAGTGCAGAGGTTATGAAAAAAGACGAGAATCTTGCTTTGCGATTCACTTAGTTTCTGGCCATTTTTGTCGCATTCTTTCACCACTGCCCTCCTTCTTGGAGGCGCTGCGACTCTTGCAAACGAGCTTATAGGAGATTAAAAAAGGGAATTTTAAAACACTTGCGGTTTTCTGTCCTCTCTGAGTTCATTAGGGAACGTGAAGAGATGTGCTTTGGAAAAATTAGAAAAAATCCCATCTTTGTAATTAGCGATCGACAATAGCCGCAATTGTACAGGGTCTGCATCAAGTATTAAGTCCAACTCGGTGAAAAAATCACGTGCCTGGTGGTTGGGAAGGTGACTGAAATCATACAGCTTTGATTTCCCATCATGCAATATCTCGGTAATAATGAATCAAACAGTTCTCCTTTTTCTTCTTTACGATTAGCCAGAAATTTGCAGAAAAGTGAAGTAACATAAAACAAATCAATTAATCAATCTTTTTTCGAGCTAATATATTTCATCAAATCATCTTCAGTGTTCAAAGAAATAAAGATCCTAGCCCATTTCACGTATGCACAGATTAATAATAACTCGTGGCGCAAGAGACCATTGCGGGCCTAGGTTTACCTACCGACTGCCAACCTCACTCCCACCTCACTGGTATTGTAGCATTTACTATATCGTTTTCCGAGAGATATACAAGCGAGCACAAACCAATTCTGAACATTTTGTGTTCCTCATTTAATTCTTTTGGGCCCCTACTTTTCCGAAATTCAAACGTACAAGTGCCACACCGTTTATTGTTACTCCCGTGTCACCTATAGTTATCCAAAAGCCCATATTTGCAATCAGTGATCGACAACTGCTTCAATTGCACAAGGTCTCCATAACGTATTGACTCCAACTAACTGTGGCTGCACCAGGAATCGAACCTTGGAACCATTAATTCCAAGGAAACGATTATCCTATTGGAGCAAACCGAGGCAAGACGGAAATGTGGAAGTAGAGAAGAGGAGGGAAAGCATAGAAATACGAGAGAGAGAGAGAGGTAAAGAGACAGGAAGACAAAAAGGAAAGAATATCTAAAAGACGTATGTCAAGAAATATACAAGATGAAAGAGAGGAATTAATAGTGTAGGACAGTGGTTCCCAAAGTGTTCCAATATTTTCACTGAAATTACACATTCCAAATATGTGCTTATTTAGTACTTTTTACATATCAAATGTTTCTCAATTTGAAATATCTGTTTATTTTTTAACTCAAGGCAAGCAACCTAACCACACTAACTGAGCGTTACAAGTATTAGATAGGCCTACATTCTGAATTGAGCGCCGCGGAAAAATCTTGAAACACTAAGGGCGCCGTGAAAGGCAAAAGTTTGGGTACCCCTGGTGTAGAAGAAGTATAAAGATGGGTCTCCCTTATCGCACAACACTCCTGCAACCTTGTGTTCTGACGTCAGTCGAGGAATGCCTACATTGTTAGGTTAGGTTAGTTAGGTTTGGTTCTATTAGCATAAATACACTGAAAATTTATTATTTATGCTAAGAACTAAACCTAGCTATCCTAACCTAACAACTTGGGCATTTAGCCTAAAAATAAAAGTAGTCTCTGGTGCCATCAGAACGCAAGGTTGCAGAAGTGTTGTGCGATAAGGGAGACCCTATAAAGATAAAAAGAGAAAGAAATGAACATCAAAAGAGAAGTAGGGAATAAATAGACGCGAAGGGGGAGAGCAAAGAATACTGCTGGAAAGGTACGAAAAGAGAAAGAGAAGCGGAATAGAGAAAGAGAGATGACGAGATAGTGAAAAGGAAGTACAGTAGAGCGTCGATTATCCGAAGTAATTGGGGGACATGGGTGTTCGGAAAACTGGTTTGTTCGGATAATCGAACTGTACATGTTTATTTGCCAAAAAGAAGTACTGTACAGTAAATTTATTCATAAAAACAGGCATCTCTTTAAGTATGTATTACAAAGTAACGTACAAAGGCAACTTTAGTAGGAATATATAGTATGTGGTACAGTTTATTAAACAAAAATATGTACATATTACATACGCATTTTGCATGAACAATACACACAGTACACAAAATTAACGTTTAAAAAAATCCTTTATTTTGGTCTGTCTAAGCAAGCCTACACGCTTACGAGCAGCTAAGTCACGTACTTTTTTCATTACAGATATCTGAAAGTGGTCACTTTCATCTTGGGCTTCAGGGAGAGTAACAGGTGCGAGCGAGTACACAGTTCGGTTAAGCGGTCGTTCGGTTGACCGACGTTCGGATAATCGACGCTCTACTGTATTGAAAAAAGTTAAACTGCAAGAGAACGAGAAATAATGAGGTGTATAGAAAGAGATAGACAAAGAAAAAGGGAAGAGGAGAAGAATAAGGAATAGCTAGAGAAAGTGAGACCGACAGGAAAAGAGAGGTAGGATATGTGAAGACACAGAGAGACAAGGGAGTTGGAGAAAGACAAAATAAGAGAAGTGGATAAGATAGAGAGAGAGAGAGAAACAGAAATTAATTGTTTATTCATTTACTTTTAAAAGAAAGGTTTCGTCTCCAAATACTTCGAATCTAGACGACAGATCGGTCGGAAAAGGGCGTAGGCGATGAGGCAGGGGATCAAATAGAGGAAGAGGAGAGGAGGGGGTGTTTTTCCTCCGTTCCCTCAGAGTGACAGGTTTCGTGCTTTCCCCTGAGCCGGCGCTCATGAAACTAACAAGAGACATCAAGAATCCGTGGGATTTTCAACAGATTCCTTCGTTCAAAAAACATCGCGACGCATCACTTATTCACGCGTTTCCTTTTTTGGCGGCTTGACAACCGCGGATGAAAGCGGAGGAAGGTTTGGGGGAAGGGAGGTAGGGAGAGGGGGGAGGACTGGACGAACCAAAGAAAATATCCATATTAGTTTAAAGTACCCCTAGAAAGATTTTAAGTTAATTTTATAATTACAAGTACATTAAGAAGCCATTTTTTTTTGTTCTGCTGTTGGAGAAGAGGAGTGGCAGAGAACAACGTTCCTGCTTTGAACGTTGCTACGCCCCTTGGGGGTACGTACTTAAATGTTATTTATAACGGCTACAGATATCTTAATCTCAGGGGGATAGGTTCTTTGTTTGAGAATTCCGTATAAAAAAGCGTTTTATAGCCAAGAGGATATAGTTAAATGCGGATCTATATTCTGATAATCATACACAATACAGAGAAAATATATAGCGAAGCTTGTATATACATTGAAATATATACTAAATATATGTATAATCGATAGGAAATCTTCTTCTTTTTTTCTTCTCACAATTTTGGGGAAAAGGCTTCTTCTTCTATCTTCCTTCTATTCTTGGTAAAAGACTTCTTCCTCTTTTATCAATCTCTTCTATGGTAATAGGAAAGCTTCTTCTTATTTCATCAATTTCTTCTATGGTAAAATATGGAAAGGCTCGTTCCTCTTTCTTCAATTTCCACTTCTTTTCTTTGGTAAAAGGATAATCTTCTATTTCTTTCTTCTACCTTTTATGACAATCTCTTTCTTCTATTTACAAAAAAATAGTCATCCCCTTTTATTCATCGCTGTTTCTTATTTCCTCTATTCATATCAATTCTTATTTCTTCTTTCAGCAGCAATTCTTATTATCTTCTATATTCCGACGAGATATTCTTATATTCTCGATAAATTCTTCTATTTATTCTTTCCACAGCAAGTTCTTATTTCTTCTATTCTTCTTTGCCACTGGAAAAGTCTTATTTCTCTCATTTATCGCAAATATTTCTCTTTATCATATCTCTTCTCAATAATATATACAAATCATTATGCTGCATTCCTTGTAGAGAATTGAACCAAAGCTATAGAGGATTGTTAGGAGCGTCTAATCTGACAATAGCGCCTCCTCCTAAAACAACAACCAAGGGAGATAACCAGGATCGCTAATAACAAGCGCTGCCGATGGCCCAGTGTGACTAATAAAGAGCGCAACCGTAAAGTGCTTCGGAGCGTCTAATTTGACAACAGCGCCACCGGGGACAAGCAACCAAAACATGACGACGTTCTCCTCGCCAGAGAATTAAAAAGAGATAGATTTCTGAATTCGTTCGCTTACTTAATAACTTTCCTAAACATTTCATATGCGGCCATATTCTTAATTATTTTAATTTACTATATACAACATTCTATTTATTTCTTTTATAGTATTTGAACTCTTCTTTTATATATTTCTCAATTTACTATAATATATACGTATAATCCCTCTTCTCCGCTCTAAGTCTTTTATAATTTCCTTTGCTCCTCTTTATATAGCGTGCTGCCATCTCTCGTCGATTCCGAGAACATTTCTTCCTTGTGATTTTCATTGCGTCGTCGGAAGAGGCACGTGACAACATATGTGTGTGCACTGGCGTACGCAGAGGGGGGGCTGATGGGGCTACAGCCCCCTCCGACATTCTGAGAAAATGTTTTTCAAATCAAATCAGTGTAGAACTTGGGGGAAAATACAGCGATAAATGCACCCCATCCATTTAATATGACCAACGATAGCTTTTTTGAGAGTATGAAGTTATAAATATACGATATATCGTATTGTGTATACTGCCTCCCTAGAAAGCAGCAATGTACAGTGGGATCCATGAGTATTACCATGCAAATTGTCCGTCACCATGATCGTGCACTTTACTTGACCCAATAACAGCTTCAAGAATTAAAATAAATCTCAAAACAAGCTGCTGACAACTTCTGCACCAGCATACATAAAATCCATTGCTTAAAAACACGTAAGACGTAAGAGAAAAGTTAATGAAAATTGCACGGTAATACTCACGGATCCCATTGTACTATCCGTGTTTTCAATTCCAGCCCCTCCCGTACTGCGTACGCCAGTATGTGTGTATGAATGTGTGTTTGTATTTGTCGGCCTTCTTGTGGACGGAGTAGTGAGGATAACGCAATACGAAGCCAGAGGTCCCAGGTTCGAACCCTGGGCGAGCATGGATCATATTCCATCACCCATTCATCAGATTAACCCAAGAGGTAGAAATATTGTGGTGTAAAGAATTTTAAAATCATTATAACTAGTTCATGCATGTATATTAGTAGTATAGTTTATACTTTACGTCCCTTTTACACTTCACTATGCTAATCCCTTCAGCGAAGATCAATATTGATTAGAAGAAACTGAAGAATACTCGCAAGGAACATAGATTCAGGTCTCGAACACTCAACCTTCGATAGCGTGATCATGAGTTGCGTCGTATGTTATGTGCGCATGCCTATACTGACGCACATTTTTTACCTTTCTTAATGATTTTTTTAATGTACACCGGCAAAAAAATTGGACACCTAGATCCTAAAATACTCGCTTCCATACAAGGCGTTATGAGTAGGGAACGGAACTTTATGTGCTAAAAAACACAGAAATATTTATTTTTTATGTGTCATAAATGTTGAAAATATGTGATAAAAACAGGAAAATATGTGACAAAAATAAAAACATTTGGTAACAAAAACAAACTATAACATGCATTTTAAACACCTGAAATTAGTTTCTAAATGATTACCTCTTAGCGAGCAATTTTTTGGAAGAGTTGCAGTGGATCACCATAGTTTTTCCAAATTCTCCATTGTAAATCTGTGACGATTATCTCTAAAAAGCATCTTATATTGCGAGAAAGATCGCTCCACGTCACAAGAAACAATTCTTGCATATTTGAATCACAAAATGTCACTAACGCTTAAGTTTTCCAAAGCTTCCTCTTCCTCTACTTCACTTTCCAAAACACATGCAATTTGGCACAAAGTTTGAAAACCTTGTTTTTTCCCAAAAAATTCTGTACATTTAGACACTTAGATCCAGTGAGTTCTTGCAGTTTCGATTCTACTATACGGACTTTAACAATGGAAGCTGCCAAAGTGTTCGCGGACGATTCAAGCTTTCATATGGAATTAGAGAGAATGGACAGGTTTGTTGAGATGTATGCCAATTCGACTTTTACGGAGGGCTCCATCAACAGTTCTTGCAGAATTCTTCTTTGTCGAGATCATTTACAACAGATACAATTTTTTCAAACTTCTGGGCATAACATCTGCATCCAACCAAGTGCCCCATCGCGTAACTACAGGTGTAGGGGGAAGGGGAACCTCAGGACATTTTTGTTTAAAATTGTCTATTCTTCTAGCCAACTTGATAAAAACTTTCTTGCCATTTGAAACCAGTTTATCGACATTGGGATAAAGAGCTCTTATCTTTTCACATATTCTATGCAACGCATGGGCCACACATTTAACGTGCACCATTTTGGGGTAGCTAACGGCAAGGCCTACTGCAGCTTTTTTCATGTAAGCTGCAGCATCTGTCACGAGGAGAAGAACATTGTCAAATGTTATGCCTTCCGGCCACAATAGCTGCATTGCTTCATTAAAAAGCCTTGCTATCATTACGTGTAGCCAGCCCCAGTTACTACTTACAGCTATTTTCTCCCAATAGGATCGTAGGCGAGGTGCCAGAAGTCTGCCAGCGAGGGTGTTCAAAGACAAAACAAACCTAGCACTCTCGATATGAAAGAGGTGCAGAGTAGCCTATAAACATTTTTCCTTCGAGGATTTCGAGGTGGATGAAGTCAATGAGCGATTTTATGTATTTAAAATGAAAATTCGCAAAATATGTATTTACATACGGAAAACTGGAAAATATGTGTTTTTATGTAAAATAAAATTTGCTGTGTTGACATATAAGGCTATAATCAGAATTTTGGCAAAAATGAGGGTCTGTATCTTATCGCAGAAAAAACATTTAATTACCTAAAGTTCCTTTCCCTAGTTATGAGTGTTGCCTAACTCTAAGGCGTTGGTAGAAGTATGCTTTGGAAATTTGATATTAAAATGTACTTATCGCCGTAGAGTTAGGCAAAACAGATAACGTCTTGCAGCGAAGCGAGTATATCTGGATCTAGGTGTCCCACTCACTACAAATACACTAAGAATAAATATGTACTGAAAGTGAGTCATAAGTTTTGAAAAAAAACCCTAAAGATCAGGAAGAGTTGGAATCGTTTGTGATGTGAATAACCTATCTGCTTTTACTATTTGATTTAAAGACGCGGTATAAATGCACGAGTAGTTTTAACTTTTATATATATATATATATATATATATATATATATATATATATATATATATATATATATACACACTACCCTCACCAAGTTTTCCAATAGAGTAATTCCTCTCTTATGACTAGAGCCCGGAAGTTTGGCAAAATGCCTCTTTTTATCTACTGGATATATTGATAAAATTTTCCGTATATACGTTTTTTATGTTGTTTCGAATGTTTTAGAAGCCTTTTCATTTTGCCTATTTGGGACCCCACTGCCTATTTTTAATTATAATGCCTTTTTTTGCCTTTTTCAATTAAATTGGGCCATTTTTTTTTAAAAAAAGTGTGTATATAAATTATTTTTCTCCCAAAAAACGTTGTGGGCATTTATTTTTCTTCCCTTTATTATGTGAATAATTTTCGCTTTATTTAAGTAATATTGAACTGACGCATGTTTCAACATTGCTGAAGGAGAAAAGTGTGAGAGAAAAGTATTTCATGCTGGGTCAGGATATTGGCTTTCGGTTAACATTTCCTTGTGCATGATTGACTGCTGAAAACCTGTTGCAGAACATCTGCACAATTACGTCATCACGTCCAGCGTCCGTGATAGGACGTTATTGACAAGAAATAGCACTAATGCCCAAGGGCCATTGCATAAAATAAAAAAAAGTAAAGTTCTCCCCTGTGCATAGCACCACGCCATGAAGGCGTATAGGGGGTGTGGGGATAACGCCCCACACTTTCTTGATCCGGTCGTGAGTGGGGGTGATGTGATCAGCATCACGCCCCTGACCGCCTTTACCTTTACCCCCCAGGGTTTCCCCCAGGTACCCATGTTATTCGACGCTGGGTAGGCGCCGGAGCCGCTTCCATCGGTAGAAAAGTTCCCGGATTTGAACCGGCCGGGGATCGAACCCGGGACCTTTAGCATGGTAGTCAGACGCGTTACCGACTGAGGCACCGCGACCACCCAAGGGCCTTTGCATGCATTCCAAAATCAAGTTCTCTATCTTTAGTTTAGTTCTGCACTTTTGACGGAAAGGATCGTGTAGTTGTCATCATGCCGAAATTTAGTGTGCCATTAAGTGGTAAGTTACATGTTTACGTGCGTGATTTTGGTGAAAATTGAAATGCTCTTCCCAATGTAGATTTTAACATTTTGCCAGAAATTATAGATGAAAGTAAGCGACTTCCAAATGTGCCTTTTTTTTTTTTTTTTTTGCCTTTTTTTCATTTTTAGTGCTATCTTCCACATTATAAATGCCTTTTTGCCTGGCTATTTTAACGAAAATAAATGCCTGAACTTCCGGGCTCTACTTATGACTTAGATTTGCAAATTGATATACTTTCAGTTAGCTAAAGTTTTGATTGCCTGTCTTTGAAGGCAATGTACAAGCAGGCTAAAGTATACAGGGTGTATCTAAATTCCCATTACAAACTTTGAGGGCTTGTAGTGGAAACCAAAGCGGTTAAGTTTTGCATAGGAACTCATGTCCGGAAACGTACAGTTTCTCCGCTACAAGCAAAACACCACCACAAATTTGGGCGCAAGTGGATAGGTCGTGATGGCCCAAATCTTTGGCCTGCACGTTCGCCGGACTTGACTCCGCTCGATTATTTCTTGTGGGGCCACATGAAGACCTGATTTACGAGACCCCGGTGGAATCAGCGGAAGACCTGCTGGCGCGGGTTATAGCAGCGGCGGATGTTGGAGTAGCAGGTGTTGGTGATCGTGTGTACCAGAACATGATACGTAGGTACGGTGTCTGTGTTGAAGTCAATGGTCGCCACATCGAGCTCTTCTTGTAAGTGGAGGCTGCAACTATGCAAAAACAACGTACAGTAAGCAGCAGAAGTGGGAGAGTTTAACGTGTGTTGTGGGGGTGCTTTGCTTGTAGCGGGGAACTGGTACGTTTCCGGACGTGAGTTCCTATGCAAAACGTAACCGTTTTGGTCCCCACTACAAGCCCTCAAAGTCTGTAATGGGAATTTAGATACACCCTGTATATGCCTCATAGAAATAAGAATCTACCTGGAAAATCTTCGCTACATCTGTCATGAAGGGACGGTGGTCGGTCGTGTTAAGTGGTCGACTTTCGATTCCCCCCACCGAAAACTCCGGATACGAGTCCCGGCCTGGATATGAGTGTTCTCTGTGAGTGTCCCTTCATCAAATTCGTCTAATCATTACTCATTCTCATTGTCGCAATTAGCGAACAGTGGCAGAAAAGCGATGATAAAGAACAGAAATACAATTTCGAACAACTTAGTCAAATCCATGCGTGAGAGACACATAAGGTACAATTTGAATTAATGATTTTAAGGATGTACCGCTAGTCCTTTCGTCACTAATGTGTATATATGTTGATAAATAACTTATAAAATTTTAGTTAGACATTGTCTCTATCTATTTTTTTAAACAATTTTACGTACCACATTTCAAGAGTGTGACTGTCCTCAGTCGAAAGTTTTTCTTCATCCTTAATTTGTCGTGATGCGGATTCGAACATAGAGTATTGAGATTACTAATGAAAATCATTTCCGATATCTTGAGGTAGTGGGAACATAATATTGGAGTTATAAATTCGCTTGCAAGCAACAATAACAAGTGTTCAACAACCTCTCTCCTGTCTTAGAGATGATCATACCACGCCCACAAACAGGGAAACCTTGGTTCGAATACTACGCATACTCTGTCCCAGCTAACTGTAGAGCAGGCAAACGAAAGCAAATCTGTGCGCAAGTAGTGACGCGAGACGGCTCCACCAATGAACACGTGAGAGGAACGGAATTGCGTGGAGTGCAGGAAAGCGACTTCCTTCCCAGCAGCGTGTTCTGCTTCTCTATGGCCACTCGATTTCCTCCCCTTATCTGACGCTATGTGCGGCCTTGCTTCACAGTTAGCTGAGACAGGGTATAAATCTGGCGCCTCAGCGATAACGCAGTGGTAACACATTGTCTTATAATGAAAGAGTCTCGTGTAAAGGAAGTTGCACAGTACAGTGCTTCGAATCTCACATTAAACTGAGCTCCAGTCCAGATTATCCCAGTCTGAGCATAAATTGGTTTCAAAACAAACTTCGTATTTGAACACCAACAGCAGAGGGCCACCCTCGGTTAACATAACAGCTGCGGCGATTCTCCTTTGATCTCCAAAGTTAAGCCGTCACTCACGGAGACGACTAAAATTAATAACCTTAAAGAACACATAGCGAACAACAACTAAAGACCACTCCCACTTAGAACCGCTAATCCGCCACTGCTTAGCAAACAGAGTTTTTAGCATGTCCTCTAGCCCAGGCAGCTCTTTGCTCACCCAAAGACATGGCAGTAATTTCTTGTTACCTTACACATAACTCTCTCTCTCTCTCTCTCTCTCTCTCTCTCTCTCTCTCTCTCTCCCTTTTAGTATTATATTGTATTTTTGTTATTTAGTGTCGCATTTCTTCCTCTTTTGACTAACCGTGACGATTAGGGTGAATGGTATTGAATAATAGGCACTCAGAAAGAACACATTGGACTCGAACCCAGAGACTTCGATGGAGAGATAGAAAGTCGACCATTGTGTGGTAATCATGAGGACTAATGAAACATAAGATAGTCTACTAGGATGCCACAGTGGTCGAGACACTGATGTACGCAGGGGAAAGTTGATAGGGCTACCAGCCCTCCCGAAATCTTGAGAAAATCAAAATTTCCAAATGAAATGAAAAACAAGAACAGGGCATTATGAAAAATAAAATTTGAACCCTTTTTAGGGATGAGGGGGAGTCTCCCAAAATTATTGTGTCCCCTTTGGGTTTCTAAATATTTGCTCTGGGGGAAACTATGTAATTTATATATATCATGCTGATTCAAATACCACACTGTGTAGCCCTATATTTCCTAATCGCTACACAGCGTCCGTTATTTTCCTCTCACATAAATGGCAAGTTTCAAATCTCGAAATCACTTTGTCTGTGACCTACATTTTTGATCAACGTGTGAGCTAATATTTTGCCATTCTACTGCAACCATCCTTTAATTTTCTCCGTATTTTTATTTTCTACCCCTGTTATGATCCTTGGTTCTGTCATTTAGTTCGTAGTGATTTATAGCCAACAAGCTACCATTACAATCTTTATACAATTCGATAAGTACACCCCCCCTCTTCTGAACGTAAAAGCAAAGCGCATTGAATATCAGAAAACATCGCATGGTATTTCTCATTTGTCATTGCCTCAAGGAACTCTGGGAAGCTTCATGAATAAAAGACGATCGCGTGATGGATTTCCAATGCAGATCATTAGCTGCTGGAGTTTTAGCTATGCCCTTTGTAGATGAACTCCGGTAAAAAAAAAAAACACAAAAAAACTAATGCGCCAAAACTTAATTGAAAATCCGTGGCTTTAAGATCTTCAAGCTCGAACTCTGAAGCTTTTCCTGAGCGATCATTAGCAGCCTTTTCACACTGAATATTTCATAAGCACAGGCTCCTGTGGCTTTGGGAAAGATTGACAAGATATTTATGGCGCTGGGGATTGCATACCCGCTTTCACAGATCTTTGAATAGTAAGCACCTTACTTGTCAGGAACAGCAAAAACGTGGTAGTGTACGAGTTGTGCATTCATTCCTTGTGATAATAGCACCAGATTTTGCAATTTGTCCCGAGCGGGAGAACAGAAAGGAAATAACTGCGATTCGATATTACGGTGAAGAAAGTGGCACTTCTACTCTCTATTTCCTTGTGCACAATTACGTAATTGGGTTATAATGCTATGTATCACCGGAATGTGACACGGCAATTTTGCAATATCACTGTTAAGTAAATCACACATTCAACAGTCAAACGAGAAAATGTATAATAGCCTACGTCAGGTGCAAGGAGTAAACTGGATTATTTAGATTACTTTGAATAATTCCCTTAATTCCAAGTTGCAATGTGTTTTGTAAGTATGTATTCGCCGGGCTCTCTGATGGAGTGGTTAATGCAATGCACTACAAATACAAGGGTCCCAAGTTCGTATCTTTGATAAAACGTGCTTCCTTATAAATTTATTTATATACTTTATTCTATGTTACTCTTTTATTATATAAGACTTATCCCGACGATGAAAATGAATGCGGAGTGTGTGAAGTTGATGGAAGCTTATACCCAGGCGAAGATTCGAACCTGGAATATTCAGCGGCAAGAACCACTTAATGCCCTTGGGTACCGAAGATGTACAGTTGGATCTATGAGTATTACCATGCAAATTGTCCATCACCATGTTCGTGCACTTTATTTGACCCAATAAGAGCTTCAAGAATTAAAAGAAAACTCAAAACAAGCTGTCGATAACTTCTGATCCAGCATAGATAAAAATCCATCGCTTAAAAACACACAGGATGTAAGAGAAAAACTAATTATAATAGTCATGGACAAATTGTCCATGACAGCTTTATTAATTTTTCATTTATATTTTCGTTAGTTATGTGGTTCGTTTTGAAATCTGGGATGCCTGTGCGGCTTGAACTACGTGGATACATAGGGAAAATTCACACCGAAGCGACAGACGACACATGTCGCTTGAGGATTTCACCAATAGAACGCAGGTTTGTGCGGCCTCTCATGCCGATTCCTTTTCCTTGAGGCTCCAGTCCGAAATTTCCCATGGAAGGTGGACCTTTGGACGGTTTCTCAGCTTTTGGTAATTTCCCTGTGATATAGGTTGGTGACCCAACTAACAATATAAGCATAGCCGTGAGGCAGTTGACAAGAAAACACACACACGCACAGAGAAGGAGTCTTAATGTTGAAGGCAGTTAGAAATGAGAAATTCTTTATTCATAGGCGAAGTTCAGCCCGTGGCTGTTCTACCACTTAACCCGCAAATAAAAAGTACAAAAGTACTCCATCATCCCCCCCTCAACCGCACCCAATTGAGTTTAAGTAGCTAAAACCTCGAAACAACCGGTTGTATCAAATTTATTTAGGGATCTTTGAGAAATACATATCCTGCAATACAATATCTTTGGATAAAATACCTTGCAAAAGAGCTCTCAAATATTTGCTGTGTGGGAGACGATGACCAATCGATATATAGTTGGCGTGGTGCAGAAGTTAAAAACATTTTAAAATTTTCCGATTTAGTTATTTGAAAAATTCAAGGTTACAGTAACTTTAAGGTTCTTTTCATAAACATGTATGCTTGAATTATCCAAGATGAGAATTGAAGACTATAGTACAAAATTGAAAAAAAAAAATGTAAGATGGGAAATGCAATTAAAATACGCTGACTTCTAAAAATTTAAATAGCAATGACAAGATATGCCAGAGACAAGAGTTCAAGTCTGCAGGTTTCGCTTCAATTTCTACATAGACTGTGACAAATTTTGTCTCGTTTACTGAATACCCTTAATCCAGAATATCCGTTTTATCCCAATATCAAGCCAAAAAAGAAACAGCACTTGGTTTATTCCGCGTCAATATCGTGGCAGGGTTGTTTTCGAGAGATTGTTGTCACAGAAGGTTCGGTCATGTTATCGCGTCACAGGAACTGAAGCGAACGGCCATTACGTTGGAGTACAAGCCAGGATAAGAATCGAGTGCGTCATTACAGTCTAACAATTATCTACTTGTTATTTGCTCACGCCGGGCTCGTAAAGGAGAAGAATAATCGTGATAAATAGTGGCAAATCATCGAAGGATGCGTGTACGCATAACAGAACACGCGGAATCATAATTATCGGCAGGTAGGATGGGGTTGAATGACGAGCTTAATAGCCTTCCCCTCAAAGGATGGATTGATCTGGTCACGTGTGTGTACCGATGTGATATTTCAGATTAATGTATGTATAGGACGTCGTACTTGCACTCACATGTCTTCATATGTAAACAGGTTGACGTTGGAATTTTCATTGTAATTTGGGCGAAATGTCTCCCACTCTTGCCCCAAACCATTAGCAAATGTGACATCTTCTGAGAGATGAAAATTGGGCCTAGAATTAAACCTAGTCATTCGCTGAAGACTGTATGCACATTTAGAGCGACCTCAAGGAACCTTCAACCAAAAGTTTCCGCGCATCTTCCCTTCCATCGGTTCAACTCGGGCCATAAGGAAGCATGCTCTCCCTCCACGCGGGATTACGATGCACAGGAGTCGCGGGTCTTCGGAGGCTCTTTTGCCCGTCGTTCCATTGTAGAACGTTCTAATTTATACTTGTGAGATTGGCACCGAACCGTGGACTTTCAGCTCCGCTGATTCTCCACAACGGCTACCTCTCACCAAGTCGGATATCTCTTAGGGACATTTCACACAGAAGTGACACATGTCACATGTCAATAGAGGATTTCAACCAGCGAATCCAGGCTTGTTGTGACCTGTCACGGTGATGCGGCGTAAAACGTTTCTGTTGGTTGGTTCTTTCTCAAGTGACATGTGTAGTATGTCGTTTGTCACTTCAGTGTGAAATCTTCCTTCCAGTGACGACACCGACGCTTCCATCGACTCCATGCTCTCTTTCCTTCCAGCAAGCAAGAAAAACTCGAAATTTTTATTTTTTTTTTATTTTAAAAGCTCAAATGTGCACTTTGTAAGGTATTTAACGGCATATTATATGTGACATATTGTGAGACGACTCTTTTCAATGCAAAATTAAACAACAAAATAACACAGAATCGCTTACCGTGACACACCTGTCACTCTAATTAAACCATTACCTGAATTATAAAACGGTCAGTGTAAGTGCCTACAGTCGGAGCTACTAAAAATAAACCTAGGAGGATTTGTTTTCAAGTACCTGAAATGACGTGACATAGTACTACGGTGATTCAGAATATACACATAGATTAAAACACAGATAAATAAACAGTACATCATGCCCTCTCTCTCTCTCTCTCTCTCTCTCTCTCTCTCTCTCTCTCTCGTTCATTCATACACACATTCCATGGCATATTAGGGCAATATTACAATTACAAATGTTAAATTAATTAATACTTTGACGATACTCATATGATTTCTTGGCTACATTGCATTTTACAATTTACTGTTTAGGATTTTAAGTGTAATGCGATTAATTGTTCTTTGTGCGAACCCTTTTATCGTTTCTGGAGGTACATATATATTTCAATGAACTATTGTTTGGCTGTTAACATATACTTTGTTCTATAACGTTGATTTTGTCCGCCGGAATAAGGATGTCTAGTTATGCCATAGCACTGAGTTAAATTATGTAATGATTTACGCAGATTCGCGGTAGATTGGTGTCATCTCTCTCACACACATATGGTTGGATTTTACCTTCGCTGCATTCCCTCTGACCTGGGTAGGGTGAAAGTGGTCCTACAGTTTTAGAAGGTGTCCACACTCCGGTGTTGTACTTCGCGGTTATCCTGGTCGGCGAAAGTGGATCGATCACTCGGCAGTTCCATAATCCATGGCATATTGGGTGCTGGCTTCACACTTTCACTTCTTTGGCACGTCCATGACGGTACTCGTACACTGTCAACTCCATACGAAAACTAGCGCAGTTGTAGGTCAGTCCTTCGCTGTCACTCGTACGTAGAGATACATGACTTAGGTGTTGAGACGAACATACGTAATGAGCCATTCGCGGTTTCACATAGACACACATGGATATTAAATGTTATTAACTTTGGTATTGACTGTTATGCACTTCGGTATTAACTTTGCTATCAATTGTTATTAACTTCTACTAACTTAGAGCGTTGTTCCGGACGATTGACACAGGTGGACGTGTCTGGTGTTATTCTCACATAACCACACGTATGTACACGGATGCGTTGACGGCGAGGGGAAACGACTCCCTGGGTCTACTTTGCTCTACTCCATGGCTTTAAGGCCTCCCCGATGGCGCAGTGGTAGCGTCGTCGCCTTGTAATCAAGGGGTCCCGGGTTCGATTCCCGGTAGAGGCACATGGTGGTTCGGATCCCACTTTAAACTGTAGGTCCAGTCCCGATTAGCCTTACTGTGCATAAAGTGGACTTAAAACAACAAATCAATCAATCTTTTCAATGCAAAATTAAACAACAAAATAACACAGAATCGCTTACCGTGACACACCTGTCACTCTAATTAAACCATTACCTGAATTATAAAACGGTCAGTGTAAGTGCCTACAGTCGGAGCTACTAAAAATAAACCTAGGAGGATTTGTTTTCAAGTACCTGAAATGACGTGACATAGTACTACGGTGATTCAGAATATACACATAGATTAAAACACAGATAAATAAACAGTACATCATGCCCTCTCTCTCTCTCTCTCTCTCTCTCTCTCTCTCTCTCTCGTTCATTCATACACACATTCCATGGCATATTAGGGCAATATTACAATTACAAATGTTAAATTAATTAATACTTTGACGATACTCATATGATTTCTTGGCTACATTGCATTTTACAATTTACTGTTTAGGATTTTAAGTGTAATGCGATTAATTGTTCTTTGTGCGAACCCTTTTATCGTTTCTGGAGGTACATATATATTTCAATGAACTATTGTTTGGCTGTTAACATATACTTTGTTCTATAACGTTGATTTTGTCCGCCGGAATAAGGATGTCTAGTTATGCCATAGCACTGAGTTAAATTATGTAATGATTTACGCAGATTCGCGGTAGATTGGTGTCATCTCTCTCACACACATATGGTTGGATTTTACCTTCGCTGCATTCCCTCTGACCTGGGTAGGGTGAAAGTGGTCCTACAGTTTTAGAAGGTGTCCACACTCCGGTGTTGTACTTCGCGGTTATCCTGGTCGGCGAAAGTGGATCGATCACTCGGCAGTTCCATAATCCATGGCATATTGGGTGCTGGCTTCACACTTTCACTTCTTTGGCACGTCCATGACGGTACTCGTACACTGTCAACTCCATACGAAAACTAGCGCAGTTGTAGGTCAGTCCTTCGCTGTCACTCGTACGTAGAGATACATGACTTAGGTGTTGAGACGAACATACGTAATGAGCCATTCGCGGTTTCACATAGACACACATGGATATTAAATGTTATTAACTTTGGTATTGACTGTTATGCACTTCGGTATTAACTTTGCTATCAATTGTTATTAACTTCTACTAACTTAGAGCGTTGTTCCGGACGATTGACACAGGTGGACGTGTCTGGTGTTATTCTCACATAACCACACGTATGTACACGGATGCGTTGACGGCGAGGGGAAACGACTCCCTGGGTCTACTTTGCTCTACTCCATGGCTTTAAGGCCTCCCCGATGGCGCAGTGGTAGCGTCGTCGCCTTGTAATCAAGGGGTCCTGGGTTCGATTCCCGGTGGAGGCACATAGTGGTTCGGATCCCACTTTAAACTGTAGGTCCATTCCCGATTAGCTTTGCCGTGCATAAAGTGGACTTAAAACAACAAATCAATCCAATCCAAATCAATCCATGGCTTTAAACAATCACCCGAGTTAAAAAGACAAGTTCAGAGCACAGGTCTGATCGCTATTCGGAGCTAGGTCGCGCGTAGCTCACACTCCGGTGTCGATTCTTGGCAAAACTGTGTTCTGGCTATCCCCAAACATCTCTTTTATTCTAGATTTGAACGTGGTGACGCTCTAGCCTCTGTGTTTAGGTGCCTATTTATTGTTTTTGGTGCTTTGACCGTTGTCCTCCTATCCTGGTCTGTGCTAATGCCGTTCCTTGACCTCTGCTAGCAGCCCCTAGTGCAGAGATTAAGCTAACTCCTCCGCTATTGTGTATCGCACGTCCAGCGAGGCTTCGCTCAACGGGGATGCCCTCTTGCATTGTATACAGCGTTGAATCTTTAATAATGTATTACTCCCGTAGTTCGGTTCTGATTATGCTAAAATTCTGGAATCTGTACTTTCATGATGTGGTCTTCCGCTGGTTAAAATCTCATCCGATTCGGTCCAGTAGTTTAGAAGTTCCTCTTTCCCTGTTATTCTCCATATGAATGCATGTAAAATCAGGATTCGGGCGAAAAACGGTGGTTGAGCAAGCACGCTTTGGCTAAAGCATTTGCTAGACATCTTTATTCGCGACGGATTTTAATATTACTTATTGTAATTAATTCGGGCAATTTGATCAATTACCTTTTACTCAAGATTTGACCGTTTTAATATAAAATATCGCTTCTTTTACTTTTGTATGTCGCAACACTGTATGATAATCGAGTACTCCTGTTTTACCCAAAGCCATTTCGTTTAATGGCTTATCGACACAGAATCATGTGATTTCTAACCTGACCGCTATTTTAAGCGAAATAAGAATTCCTGTGAATGTCATCTTTTAACTAACGCTGAATTAAAAGATATCTTTCAGGATTTGAAAGTGTCTAAAAATAGACCCGACTTTTGTGTTCTAACTGAAAGGATAGTCAGCATGACATTAAAGAGTGTCTCGTAAATGCCAGAAAGAGTTTCAAGATATCTATACTGAAGAAGAGTTTACTCTATTGTAACAATCTTTGCGTTCAGTGGCTTGCCCAAGGGGAAGGGTTGGTGGTGTTCATACCCCACCTTTGGCCCATGTATTCCTAAAAAGAGAATGCCATAGGCAGGAAAAGATGGCAAAATGAAGGCTGACTACTAAAAAAAAAAAAAAATACACTTAACCCCCTCCCTACTATTTGCGTTGATATGAATGAATTTAGTCATGAATATAAAACAATGGAGAAGTGAAGACTGTTTTTTGACACATCTAAAGCTATTTTATAGACCATGGTTTTGCATAATGGAAATACGTTTCCTTCAGCAGAAAAGTGATGCAAACAAAAAAACCGCTATAATTTCATTGTAGCAGCCTATTGTGCAGCTTGAAGTACTAATTAGCTTAGTTTGTTATTTCTAAGTGAAACAGGGCATTCACCCCGTATGCACAAAACACACAAATAATAAAAAAAACATATAATTTGTAATTTCAATTTAATTTTAATAATATTAAATTAGGTCTTGTACAGTAGCGGCAGTTGGATGTCCAAACTGGGAACATTAAGAAGCCATAGTGCGGGAGTAAAAGTGGCGAAGATTGTTTCTAAATTATGTAAACCAATACATACTCACTATGATAAATAAGATCCCAGATACGAGCGCATTAACACTTCGTAAGAGCACTTCATTTTCTACGTGCATAGAGAATAGCGATAAAATCTTTTCGGAAGTAGAAACCTTTGCATCATGTTTATAGATTGTCACGGAAATGTATCCTGCTGTTTGAAATCTTGTTCAAGATACATCGATTTCGAATTTCTTTATAGAAGGAATCAAAAATTAATCATAACGTAAGGGTGTTGGTCAAGCAAATATCACGTGTTGGCGTTAAATGTTTGCTTTCTTTAACAATATTGGTGGATTTTCGAACGCCATCTGGCAATGGATCTCTGAAAATGTCCGTATAACACCGAAAAGCTTTTCAATTTTTCGAGCATGAACATCTACGAGTGGTTCCAATCTCTTTGGACTCAAACATGGAATGGCGTTTTGTTATTTTATACGTGCAATCTGAAAGATTGCATTTCTATTAAATTCAAGTTGTCAGTACAGAACCCCTTTGCTTTGACATAACAAAAAGCCTTGTGCAAACAACTACAAACTTGAAGCATTAAAGAATTAGGTATTGCAGCGCGCCATGTTTGTTCACGTCAATATGACAAATCGTAGCCGGGCATACGAGCTTTGAAAGTGGTGTTTGTATTGTTTCTGTATATTTTGATAGAGATTGATTTTTCGGGTGGTGAGCAAAAGAGAATTATTATCGAATATAAGGGCGTTACTGGGATTTCCTTTTGGAATTCACAAATTTAAATAATTCTTCAATACTAGATTTGAAAACCAAGATTTCTTTAAGCCTGAATTTATGGATTTGTTCTTTGTGTGTTTATGTCCGAGAACAATTATTGGAATTAGTAGAAGAAAGTAGAGAACGTATGTCACGTATGTACCAATTTCCCACAATATAATTGTAGTCGCGTTCGCACAGTTTGTTCTGGATAATTATTTGAAAGCATAATCAAAGTAACATTTTTTTCAAAATAAGTTCTTGCACCTTTTTACAAGTATAAAAAAATTAGCCCTCTCCACAAAATATTTTCGCCCATTCATTTAATAACCATTGAAAACTGCTCCCACCAGGAATCGAATCAGGGTCCTGTTGAGCACATGTGTTCCGGGCTGGGAAGAGGGGGAGCAGTGGTGTGCCCAGAGGAAGGGATTGGTGGAGGGCATAATATCCCCATTGGCCAAGTATTCCTAAAAAAAAGAACGTCAAAGGCAGGAAAAGATGACAAAATGAGAACTAACTACTAAAAAAGTATACGTAACACCCCCACTCCGAAAATCTTGGGGACGCCACTAAGGAGGAGGGCTATGGTAGTAAGTGTGGTCACTCTATAGTGAAGGAAGTATGACCCATTTTTTGTCAGTATAAATATTCAACCTTCTTATTTTAAGAAGGAAATCTGCATCTCAAAACCTCTAAATAGCACATCTGATAGTGCATATTGAGAAAATGTTCATCTATTTATAAAATATTTATTATCTGAGGACAGTAAGAGGACGGACATGCTGACAGATGGTATCAATCCCTTCCACGGTTCAACGCACATCGCTTTTGAGTCGAGCAGCAACAGTGCGTGTGGTGTTGCTACGTTCAACGCACATTGTTACTCCGTTAAATATTAATCAGTATATACTCGGTTTCTTAATGTGGGCTTACAGGATCAAGAGGTGCGGGTTCGATGCCCAGTGGAGGCACACAGTGGTTCAGATCCCACTTTAAACTGTAGGTCCAGTCCTGATTAGCCTATATGTGCATAAAGTAAACTCTCGTGGCATAGGCATTTACAGAGCTGTCCTGTCATGGCTCTATGAGCGTCCCACAATCGGCAGAAGTGGGGTATGGTTGTTGGACTACAATGTGATCCTCCCAGCTAGATCCGAGGGATCCGCTGACCAACGACAGGTGCGGTCCTCCATTCATATTGGGGGTTAGGCGTAGAGCTGAGAACTCTGCACTGTAAAAAGACATGTCAAGAAACAGCAATATGAGGCCATGGATGTTCCCAAGGTAAAATATTCCGGAGGTAAAATAGTCCCCCGTTCGGATCTCCGGGTGGGGACTACTTTGGGAGGTCCCTGGACTAAGGATAAGATCTACATTAGGAATAAGGATATTAAATTAGGCAACTGGAATGTTCTTAGCCTTTACCGGCCTGGGGCATTTCAGTGTACAGTTAATGAGATAGTTAAGTATAAATTAGATGTAGTAGCTGTCCAGGAAGTTAGGTGGCCAGGAGAAGGGAATTGTAAAACTAAAAATTATACTTTTTTTCTATGGTGGTACTGAAAATCATAATTTTGGAACAGGCTTTTTCATAAAGAATAGAATTATCTCTGCTCTTAAAACAGTAGAATTTATTAATGATAGGATATCATATGCAGTTTTACAGGGTAGGTGGTGTAAAATTATTTTAATAAACATACATGCACCAACGGAAGATAAAGATGATTTTTATGCAGAGTTAGAACAGATCTTTGATAAATTTTCTCAGTATGATATGAAAATTCTGTTAGGTGACTGTAATGCACAGATTGGCAAAGAAGAGACATTTAAACCCACGATTGGTAAAGAAAGTCTTCATGAATTAAGTAATGATAATGGTATAAGATTGATTACTTTTGCAAACTCAAATAATTTAATTGTGAAAAGTACCACTTTTAAACATAAAGATATCCATAAATATACCTGGTCTTCTCCAGATGGTAAAACAAATAATCAGATAGATCATATTCTCATTGATAAGAGAAGGCATACTAGAATAATTGACGTTCGTACACATAGAGGTGCTGACTGTGCCAGTAACCATTATTTAGTAATTGCTAAATTAAGAGAAAGACTCGCAGTGATAAATCATAAGCAACAAAATCTAAAGGTTCTAAAATTTAATACAGGAAAATTTGCTGATGAAAGAATTAAGAAAGATTACCAAATTAAACTGTCAAATAGATTTGATGTTTTGCAAGATTTAAATGATGATGAAAATATAAACGAAACAGACGTAAATAAGAATTGGAAGCACATACGTAATGCAATAGAATCAGCAGCTAAAGAAAGTATAGGATACCATAAACCGAGAAAAAGTAAGCCATGGTTTGATAATGAATGTCATAATCTAATAGAAATAGAAATCAGGCTAGACTTAGGTGGTTAAATAACTCTGATGATACAAATCTAAGCAATTATAATAGAATAAAGCGAGAAGTTAACCGCACGTTTAGAAGTAATGAATTCCTCAAAAATTTCAAAATTTTTATTCACAGTTCCAATGCAGAATATTAATTGTCCACGGATGGATATGTCACAAGTTTCGTCAACCATAATAGCAAAATATTCCCGACTTTTAATATCTGCTACCACGGAGCGCAAAACAGATCTCCCTAATAGTATATCAATGATCTCGTTCTGAATGTAATGTGAGAGCCATTTGTAGCCCGAACGTCCCATCCACTACCCTAGTTCATGCACATCGTCTTTTGAAACTCTTTTTAGTAAAAATTTTAACAATACTCATAATTACATACTTAGTATATAGTAATAAGTCATGTGTTTTCCTGTCTCTGGTCATAGCACACCCCCCCCCCCCAAAGTTGATGGTTTAGCGGTCTCAGCCCCCCAAAGTTGATGGTGTAGCGGTCTCAGCCCCCCAAAGTTGATGGTTTAGCGGTCTCAGACCCCCAAATTGATGGTCTAGAACATTTCAAATGTGTATTTAAAGTTAAGTTCATGTGGCACAATTGAGAGTAAACTTTACAAGAGAAGCAAAATAATACATTAGATCCTCTTCAACAAAATTATTTGGGGGCTCTGCCCCACATCGTTCATATTGGGGGCTCGAGGGCCCCCTCCCAAGCCCCATGGAGTCTGCGCCTATGGGTGAGGGTACAGAGGGTGAAGGGTACTTCGTGTCTTTCTTCCCTTTTTGTAGAAGGAACTAGCAACCTTTAGAGGAGTTTTGACCTTGCACTATTTTTTTAGCTTTCACTGGTTTGTTTACTTTCTGAATCTGAAGTGTTTGGTTCATTTTATTACTAGAAGTTTTACTTGAGACCTGACTATGTTGGATTGGCTGTTGTTCTGACCTTGAATCCTCATTAATTTCCGTGCTGTCTTAACTATCTTACTTTCTTCGGACAACACAATCGTGTTTTGTTCTCCTTGCACTAGCTTTTGAGAAAAGGAATGCTGCTGTTGCATTTTTTCAATTTGACCCTTAATTACAACTATTTCAGCAATTAAACACTGAACTTGATTGCTGAACTCTTGCATTGTCGATACCAGTGACGTCACATAATCCAAAAGACGACAATCACAGAGACACTTGTCATAATTAATACCGCACATAAAATTTTGATTTTGGGGGCCGTTGACCCACTGCATCCCCTCGAGAATCACGTCATTTTTTTCAAGAGACAGATTTCGATGTTTTACGTAGCTAATATAAAAGTTGTTCCAGTGTTAGGTTGATTGATTGATTTTGATGTTATAAGTCCACTTTATGCACTGTAAGGCTAATCGGGACTGGACCTACAGACAAAGTGGGATCCGAACCACTACGTGCCTCCACCGGTTATCGAACCCGGGTCCCCTTGATTACAAGGCGACAACGCCACCACTGCGCTATCGGGGAGGCCGTTCCAGTGTTTGGAAAACAGAAATAACGGAGTTATATGATACCAAAGTATTGCACGCGTATCCTATTCCAGACTATTCACTCATTTTTCCGTAAAAATTCCCAAACAGCAGCAAAGGTAACACTCCTGACAAAGCAGCAACGTCAAATTGCTATCGCCACCAAACCTAACCCTCCTAACCTAACAACTATTTCCAATATGAACAAAAATATATAATTTTTGAAAGTACTTACCGGAGACGAGACGAAAGGATCCGCAAGACGACAGAAATATAATTTAAAAATGCATGTCAGAAACAATTTCATAGTTTCAAAGAATGTCAGAACGGAGCAATCCAACTTGCATTCAGAGCACCTAAAAAGGAATTCCACCACCTCACTCCCTGCTCGCTGCCGTATTTTCAACTTCATTCCTGTGCACTTGACACATTTCTTGTTCCTGGTCACTAAACCATCCTCTTGCAACTCACGGAAATAAATCTGCGACACCCGGTCGAAAAATGTGAATCGGAACATTGCCCAATATTCATTTTGGTTCACAAGCACTTGCCACACTACAGGTGCACGCCTACCTTCCTAACAAAACCAAGTACCGTGTGACATGCTGGTCTCACTTATCCACTGAATTCAAACACCTTCTTGGTCAAGCGCCGTATTTCGTCAGGCTAAATGGTTTCGTTGTTTGGATAAATGTAGTGCATTTATGCTAAAAATAATAATAATAATAAACCTAACAAGACTAACCTAACCACGAAAGCATTCCACGTTAGAGGATGGAATACGGCGCTTGATTGAAAGGTGTTTCTGGTGCAATGAGTCATACCCGTCACATTCACAGAAACCGTCTGCAGCAAATCTCGCGCCCCCTGGCGCCATACCACGATCGCCAACATTCAATCTCCGATAATTCCAATACCGCTCGAAGATACAAACAACAAACATAACGTAACAACATGTCAAATTCCATTCACATCTATTTTCCATTCTTCCGCCAAGTCATGGCTTTCAAAACAAATACCTTTCAATAAAAACACTACGTCAAAACCAATGCATAATTCCACATATTCCGTTCATACCACAGCACAGGGAGACGGCGACGATGAAAATTACATAAAAAATAGTATTACTGTCAAAAATCTCTCATTACCACACTATAGTACATCTCCGTGAGTTAAAACCAACAGAAATCGTTCGCATGAAGCACAATCTTCATGTACTACCACGCATTTTTTTTTTACTTTCTCGTGTGCGTACGGACGGATAAGGGCCAATCAATAAATCAACTCCAATTTGTTCTTCGAACATTCAGAACATTTTGATAAAGTTAGTTACTGTGGTGTTTCTTCTTGGCGTTGTTTTATCTATACATTTCTTGCGTTTATATGTTGGAACTTTGTTGTTCATGTAGAATTCCACTTCAATTTACTTGAACTTCAAACATGTCTTTTCATGAAATCGTGTGTTGCAATAAAAGTAGAACGTGGTGTTCCCATATATTTCTTTAGCACAAATTCCACACACGTCCATAGCCGTTGCCATATTGCGTATTACTTTATTAAGCGGATGAAGCTCAGGCTAGGTCTGTTCTGCAACGTAACAAGTGTAAACACGTGATTGTGGCTTGAGAGAAAGGAAGTGGAGCGGTGGATCATGAGCCACAGGGTTGGCAATTTTTTTTATGTGCGTGTGTTTTTTTTTTTAAAAAAAATAAGCAAACAAGATGAATATCTTAAAGCCACGAGGAACAGTTTTGTTTTCCAGCCAGACACGAGGTTCTGGAAAGACCCTAAAGCGCCCCCCCCTCTCCACCGACCTTGCCCAGCGGCAAGTTGGATAAAGGAAGGTCTGCATGTAGGGTAGTTTTAGTAGGGTGAGGAGAAAACTTAGCATTACGCGTTTAATAATCAACTCGAAAAACCGATTCCTCTTGCAACATGGGGAGAAATTCACACTCACTTGTATTTTTTTCCCCGTAGCAACGCCCATTCCGACCAGGCGCGAATCCATGGGGAGGGCTACCTGGTTTTCGGATATATTATTATATTCCTCATATTTTCGAATACCAATGGTCTGTATTTTATCACAAAGTTTAAGAGGCTCGAGAATACCTTTTAAAGTTCACTTTTTGCCCATCTCATAATAGGCTAATCGAAACTGGACCTACAGTTTAAGTTTTAATCCGAAACACTCTCAAAAGGGGATTGAACCCGAGACCCTTTGAGATAATATGCTTTTGTTTCTTTTTTTATTCACTTTACTTCTCACATCTTATTGTTCAGTTCACGCAGCATCAATCCCATCTTTTCTTTTTGCCAAGACAATACGCTGATTCCTCGAACATAGAAGTCAGCTTGTTCTCTGTTTATTCGCGATTAAAATTAACCGATATGCCATCTGCCGGGATTTTCAGGAAGTACTCTCTAAGTAGGATACGTTGTGTTGAAGTCGTTTAAAGCATGGTGAATATGCGAGAAAGTAAGGTTTACTGTTCAGGTTTTTTTTTTTTTTTTTTTTGCTCTAAATAGTTTCATGGATCAGAACAAATTAAAAGTTTTCTTGTGTTTCCACCCCGTGGAATCAACAAAATGAAATTTGTTAATAAATCAGGGAAAACGTAATTGACAGAAGATTGGTATGGGGGATATAACACTGTAATTCGGCAAGGAAATTACGAAGAATGCACGAGTCTGCTTACATCATTTATCGAGAGATAAATATATATTTCCATGAAAGAAAAGTTTTAAATTGTACTTTATAAATAAAGCTTTTTTTTCGAAAAATCATGAAGCGTCTTAACCAATGCGTCCATGTATTACCGGTGTTACGTATGTGTGAAATTTGGAACAGGTGCAAGTCGATTAAGAGGGAAGATGAAAATAGTTTGAGAATGAATTAATGTCAAATGTAACCAGAAAAAAAGTGGATATGCTAATGTTACTGTTTCATTCAGTACGATGTCCTTTTCCAGTGAGTATAGCCTGGTTATGAAATCGTGAATATTATTATTAAACCAGCCTTTCTCTTTCGAGAAAGAACTGCAACGATATGTTCGAAATTTTCTCCTGTCCCAGCTTTTCAAGTACAGGTCAATTTCAATTCCTTTATTTTCAAATAATTTCCGAGAACCCCCAGTTACATGACGTGCAGATGATACAGCACTGCTTTGGACAACCAGTGCGTATACATAGTTTCGTCTGCAACCTGGAATTCACATCGCATTCGCAATATTTAAAAATAATGCGTAATTTAAACGTTTTCTACCATACCAGTCATGACAACACGCTGTTCTTTTGTACTACTGCTGAATGTAAACAAAGATCTATCCTACTTAGAGCGGCCATATTGGAAGCGACACTAGCGCTCAGGTGGTAATTTTAATCGCGAATAGTACTTGTTCAATATGGACAGTGTTAAAAATGTAAACATAAACATTGGTGAGGTCTTGCCCGGTCCCCCCGGAACTTCCGGTTTAGGCCAGTTCCCGTTGTTTCCAGTACAGATTCACCGGCATACGAAGTAAGAAATGAGCGCTTGTTTTCCTCAATTGTGCGACGATAGTCAATAAAGGTATTTGTTAAAGTTCTACTATGAAGGAGTGGACGTCAAGAATCCGTCGGATGATCAACTGCAGAGCAGATTATTAAAACATGACGTGTCTTTGTGGCCGCCAGTTGTATAGCATACTACCACTACGTATCTCATGTACACGCACGACGAACTCAAAACGTACGATAGTTTAGGTATATTCAATTATTTTGTAAATGGAAAAGTGAGGGAAAGCTAGTGATATTATTATATTACGTATAAAGTATGCTTAAGTGAATCTTTGCCAACAAAGCTGCAGAAGTACTGACACATACAAATGCTAGTAAATATGTGAGCTTTCAACTTCGCCTTTCCGCCTGAGGGACTTAGGGAGAACCTATGATATGGCATGCCACTTTCACTTGCACGAATTTACTTCAAACAACAAGGGAGTTTTCAGACTGAAGCGACAAGCGATATAGAGATTTCGCACAGAAGCATTAGATCTAAAGCAAACCATTCACCACGCTTGCGCAAATAACAGGCCGGGACAACACAATGCACGGTATTGATAAAACCGCCCAGTCCGAGTGACATGAAAGCGAGAAGCGACACCTGCAATTTGTCGTGTCGCTTTAATTCGGAAGGTGTTGTTTATTTTTCAATGTTGGTTTCCAAGAGACACGTATCGCTTCGGTGTGAAAGCTTCCTTTCGAACCAATTCACCAAGAGAAAATGCACGTGTCGCTTGGACTGGTCTGTTTTCTCAGTACTATGCATCGTGTCGCCTCGGTCTGTTGTACTCGTATGCAAGGTGGATTGTTTCCTTTAGAATAAGGGGCCATTGCTTGTCGCTTCGGTGTGTAATCTCCTTGTCACTTGAAAGTGAATCCTCAGTGATCAACAAAATGTCTCGAACCGAAGGGATGCGACAAGCTGCACGTGTCGCTCAGATTCCCAATGGTGTGTATTGTGCCGCCTGAGACTTGATTTCCCATGCGCGGTAAATGCTTATTTACAGACTAAATGGGCCTGTGTAGCTTGTCACTTCGGTGTGAACCACTGCTGTCGCGTGTCGCTTCGGTTTGAAACCTTACTAAGAGCCGTTCTTTTCACCACAACACAATACGCAGATAAGCGATCAACATGATTGTAACAAAATGCAAGTCGTACGAATTTGCACGGGTACCAATCTTTTTTTCGTTCTGCTTCTGTCCACAGGTTTCGTTTCTCTACGTCCTTCGGAAACCTACGAAGTGATACTTGACTCAGTAAATTTGTTCCCGATCGAACTGTGCAACCATATGCTATGCAGCTGACACGCTATTTCCTTGTAAAAGAATCTCCACTTTGCCATTTCATATTATTGTCCATAGCACCGTAAGCGTAACCGGATGTTCCAGGGGAGCCAGACGAGTGCGCATGCTCCGCAGTAGCTCCGCCTTTAACACTGTCTATATTGTTTACATAAAGGCCGAGTCTGCTGCCACGTGCGTAGGCTAGACTTTATTCTCGGTGAGGGGACGTCCCTACCGAAATTCGCCCCTCCCAACTGCAACTTCTGGATCCGCCACTTTTTCCGACGGAATTGAAATAAATTTACACCTACCGAAAGATCAAAAAAGATTGTACTAGATAAATAAATAAAAAGAGTTTAAAAAAACTGATGTATAGATGTTCTGCCTTGTTTTCAAGATGTGAATTCGGTTAGCGATGGGCAGAGGCAGAATCGTTCAGTAAGTTGAATCAGATCACAAAAATAACCCGTTCATTCGAACCGGTCATTTCGTTCACCACGTTCACGGTTCGGTTCGGTGAACAAGTGTGCCCGAAATAGTAAGAAATACACCTGTGAAATAATTAATAAATGTTGTCTTATCAATGCACCAGCGTGGTATGTATTTGTCATTATGCAGTAAATTGCATTATTTATAATGTCCCTTGAAATAATGTGAGAAATAATAAGAAATTGTGTTTTTTCATCGCAAGCCTCTGTCCGTCAGGAAAGCCTACCCCGTAAAGTAAATATTCCTCTTGGTACAGACGTAAGTTGAAGCAATGGATCTTCTTCCCAAGACTCACACCGATTTCAGCCAAGAAGAATACTGGAATAAATTTTTCCGGAAACGAGGCGCTGAGAGTTTTGAATGGTGAGTAAACCCAGTAACGTTACGATACTTCTATGTACAAGGGACATTTTGTACTGGATGTTCATCCATGCTTTAAAAAGATATGGTACGAATTTCCTCAGTGAAACAGCACGATAATATTTTAGAAATATAAAGCCTTGTCACTGAAAAAAATCACGATACTAAAGGATGGTGAGAAAACTGGGTACCAGTTAGATATGCCGGAGACACATTTAACTCGTTTTTTTTTCAAATAAAAATCATTTCTACTTACCTCATATGCATAGCGGAACATTTTTCAAGTTGGGATCACTTTTTTTCCCATGAAAAAAACGTTATTTTTAACATTATAATTATTTATTTGTCGTTGCTAATTCGGCGGGCAAACCTTGACTCACGTTGTTTGTCGTCAGCTGATATGCAGTATCATCAGCTGATGTGCAGTGTTTCTAAACCTATGAACCTAAAAATGCTGCACAAGCTATTCACAAAACGTTTTTAATCGAAAATTGTTCCACAAACCATTCACAGAAGGTTATGTTAGGTTCAGTTAGGTTAGGAAAATTTAGAAAAATAAATTTAAACAAAAGAAGAAAAAAAACTTTCATGCACATATAGAGCCACTTCCCATCCCGTGCAATGTGTAGTTTATATATACTAGAACATTTAGGACATTCCATTTCTTCCTTCACAATTCCATGTTCAATTAAAAAAAATCTCGTGGGTCTTCAATATCCGGGAACATTTTCACAACACAACCTTGACACGTCATCCTGTCAAACTACCACATGGTTGCTACACTGACAGGGGGTTACATAACCGAACGCACAGAACATTTGATTCACGTAGTCGACGGCAATGGTGACACGAGCTATCGTGCAACGGAGATGCATGAATGACAAAAAATACCTTATTTACAGGCCAAATAAGTTGCACAATTCGAAACAACAATTTCCCCGGCTTCAGAAAGTCCACAAGAACTCAATTCCGTAAGTACTCTCTCGTCTTTTCTCCAGTAAATTTCAAGAAATGTGTTTCCGGCTTATCTAATCGTTACCGAAAACTGAAGTTCATTGTTAAACAGTGATCATGGAGTTGTAATTGATTTGGTTAAGTCCACTTTATGCACAGTAAGGCTAATTGGGACTGGACCTACAGTTTAAATGGGATCCGAGCCACTACGTGCCTCCACCGGGAATCGAACCCGGGACCCTTTGATTACAAGGCAACGATGCTACCACTGCGCCATTGGGAAGGCCCTTACCTTAATGACCGAAAATTACGTACTATTACGATTTTTTTTACATGTTTCCATGATTCTTGCATGATTACCTCCACGAACCATACACGATAAGGTTAGGTTAGGTTAGGGAAACACAGTTTAAAAAAAATTAAAAAGGGTTTACGACATAAACAGCCAAAATTACATACTTTTACGATTTTTTTTACATGTTTCCATGATTCTTGCATGATTACCTCCACGAACCATGCATGATAAGATTAGGTTAGGCAAACGTAAAAAAAAAAAATAATTTGGGACATAAATATCCACTACGTGTTGAACAGATGGTTTCGATTTCAGGAAACAAAAAACGTGTTTGGAAATACTGACACAGGATTAAGTCATCGAATGCAGGCAAATTGCAAGGAAATGGCAGCAATCGCCTCTGCGTGTTGGAAATATTTCTCGGGAAAGAAAAAGGAATTCCGGGTCAGAAAGCTTAAACGATCAAAGAAAACACCCTCACAAACTTCCACAATGTCAGAGAAATTGATTAAATTAAGTAGTTTCTTCTGTAAAAACGAAGAAATCCGTTCAGGCGATACTACATATTTACCAATTTCATTATATCGGACAGACAAAATATAATCCACACCACTAAAAATAATGTAATAAGTCTTCTGTTGTTTTTTTTATGATTATATATACACACTGATTATCAGTAATAGTTTTACTTGGTTCTCATTTTCTACATTCATATTATTAAAAGAGTAAACTCCATAGAACAGCCAACACCTGCAAAGCTGCTTTTCAATGGGCAACGAGGTGTTAGTGTAGTGCACAACTCCAATCAGCATTCACTGCAATATGGCTTTGTAAACCAGAGTAGTAGCACCACCCCATCCAATGTGGTACTCCACACATAAAATGAGAGACTTTTAATGTTTTGTCTGTTCTTCCTTTAAAACGATCCTGTAGATATTTTACTTATTAATACTTATGCCCTGTGATGAGGACTTTTTTGAGCTTTCAAATGGCATCTACACTGATAATGTTTCATTGTGGCAGATGCATTTTCTAATGGTTTCTGATATTCTAGCACGTATTGTATTCCTCAGTCATCGAACATTTGCACTATCCTAGTTTTTATGAGACATGTGCCCTAAAAATATTTTAATAAGAACTGCTGTGCTATTTCTTGTAAAAATTACAAATAGATGCAATTACTCTTTGACATACAGTGATTTGAGGAATGAAAACACAAGAAGGAAAGGTGAAATACTAATTCTAATACTTGAAATACTGTTTTTTTTCATGCAGGTATGGTGAATATCCACAACTGTGTGGACTTCTTCACAAGTACATCAAACCAAAGGACGTTGTCTTGGTGATTGGATGTGGTAATTCTACCTTAAGCGCAGATCTGTATGACGTTGGTTACAGGTAGCTTGCAATTTGATTTAGTGTATGCATAATTGGAGCCCAATATTTAAGATCTTTGCAATAGCAGTTCATATGAATCAAGTTATGTTTACCTTGCACTTGTGAAACTGCTTCAGTGCAGTTAAACGAGGTTGTGGTCTCGTAAATGTACAGGCAGAAGAAAATTGCTCTTGCTATGTATTCATTAAGGACATCCTAAAAGTCCTATAGTTTATATTATTTTTGGCAGACAAGCCATGTAATAGTAAAAATCAAGAAGCAATACATAATGCAAGCTAGTGTTTCAGGACAGACTGTAAGTTGTAGCAGTGTCAGCATGTTTTTCAGTAAGTTTCTAACACAAGCAATTTTCTCTTGACTATATTAGGCATTCCTAATAATCCTAGACTTAAATTATTTGGCATGTATTTATTTTGAAACCAACAGATAGCCCAGAAAATGGATATTTGGATAAACTTTATAAATACTTGATATTCAAGTACAATTTTGTTCAGATTTGGCCAGTTATATAAATATATTGCCAAAGTATCAAACAGTAATTGCAAGAAAAAAATAATAATTTTGATTTCTATTGTTTTGTAACTTAATCTCAAGGTCATTAGTTAGTTAGTGTTGTAGGGTTCCCTGCGTATTTATGTTGAAGAAAATTTTAAGTCTCAAAAAGTTGCAGTGAAATAATTTCCAAAGGGCAGAATATCTTAAATTATATTCTGCCTATTTTCTGAGGTTCATATTCCACTGTGTTTTTTTTTGGGGGGGGGATACGTTTTCTGTTAAAAGTGCCTCAGTCACAATAAAAACATTTTGACAAAAATGTTGGCAACTTTTCTGCTGGAAAGTGGTGTCTCATATTTATATTCGTTAAAATCTAGAAAGAATATTATTGAAGAATTTTTACTTTATTTTGGTGGAACTTTTTTATGCTCGTTGGGATATAGCAACATCATCACTTTTCATAATACACAATACATGCTAAATCTGCCAGTAATGTGTTGCGTGTTCTTTGGGGATTTCAACAATCGAATGCAGGCTTGTGCAGTGTGTCATACCACTGTGGTCTAGAATTGTTTATTAGTGTTACAAGTACATTGCTGGAGAATTGCTGATGTAGTAGGTGGAAGTTGTGATAAATACAGTGCTGCTTTATAGTTCAGATTAGTGGCATGCAATCTGGTAAAAATTTCCATGCGATCTTTAAATCAATTAAAATCTAGGGTTTATTAGGTATTTTAATTATTATTTGTTTTGTGTTTCTCCATGAAAAATGTTTCAAATTATTTTTTTCTCCTTACCAGGCAAATGACTAACATCGATATAAGTCATGTGGTAGTGAAACAGATGCAGGAACTTCATAGGACTTCCCGACCTGACATGGTATTCCAGCAAATGGACGTGATGGATATGACTTTTGATAATGACCAGTTCAGTTGCATATTGGACAAAGGAACTTTGGATGCTCTTATGCCAAACAACGAGGAGGAAGTGCAGAAGAAGATAAAGAAGTTATTTAGTGTATGTACTTTCAGTATGATTTGTGCTGATTGTGATAAATAATTTATACAGAATTATGTTAAAACTCTAATCTTATGTTTTTTTCAAGGGTGGGAAAATGTAAAAGTTACTTGTCTGTAACTGTTTGTAGTAAGTGGAAACATTTTTTCAGATCTTGGAAAACTTAAATTAATTGGTAAGGCATAGTTCATAACTGCAGTTTACATTACCAGTAACACTAAAGATTATTTAAACACATCTCTTCATATATATATTAGGTAAATCATTGTTCCATTGAAATCCTAACTTTACTATCAGTTGTGGCTACAGTTTATGTATAATTTTATGCCTTCAGTGTGCCATTAAATATTTACTAGAAAAAGTCATTCATACCTTAAACAATTTGTGTAAAAGAAAGGCAATTTTAGTATACCATATTAAGATTTTACCAGGGTAATGATAGTCATGCTATTCTTGCTAGTATCTTATGTACTTCTTGACTTTGCATATTGTTTCCATATTATTTTACACTTCAGTGGTTCCAGCATGAAGTCTAAGCCTTCACAGGGGTCTTCCTTTGTGAGTGTCCGAATGTAATTTTAAAAGCATTCAACCTGTTGTAATTAGCATAAAGATGCATAAAAGCAGTGCAAAATAAGAAAAAGGGAAATGCCTAATTTTGTATTACATTTGCAATCCGCCACTGTGTACGTGGTAGTAGAAATGTGCAGAGAACGAAGTGTATAATCTGAATGGTCTCTTATCTTTTTTTGTGCTTGTGAACATTTTTGAATGCAAATGAAATGAAAGTTTCTAGCTTTATTTTCCTGAAATTTATGGCACACTTATTTGTGATTTTACATTTTTAAATTTTAACTCCAGGAAATAGAAAGAGTATTGCGTGTTGGAGGTCGATACGTGTGCATATCGTTGCTGCAGGACCACATTCTTCGTGCACTGCTTGATTACTTCCCTGAAGCTGGCTGGATGCTCAGGGTGTGTCGCTGTACCGATGCTGAACAGAATCCACAAGATGGACCCGTCTTCCCTGTGTTCGTTATAGTGTGCACAAAATTCAAGAAGCTGCCAAATGCTCCTTCTGTAAGTGTTCTTGATGATCATCTGGTCAATAGCTGTGCTTGCACTTCTTTATTGTTTTCTTTTTCATGTTTTAAAATATTTCTATGGATCTATGTTAGAAACAGATTTTTTATAAAATTGTTCTCATTCTCAAATCCTCAGAAATTATACCAGCTTTAAAATGTCTCTTTCAGGAGATTGTGTGGTTCTGTACTCTATATTTGTAATAATTTAGTTAGATGAGAATTATGCATAAATCAGTTTGTTACAAAAATCTGACAAGTTTGCACATAAATATTATTTTTGATGCTCTTCAGGGATTCTAAACTTGCATTTGCAGAATATTTTGTGGCTCCTTCAACAGTATTTTGCATGTTTATATTCTTAAAATAATAGTGCTTGAAAAAGTCACTTCCGTTTTCTAAATAAGGATCTAACCAGATCCTTAATCAGGGTTGAAATCTAATCCAGAGAACAGAAACAATGTCTTGCTAAGAAGACAAAAAACGGAAAGGTTGTGCAACATTTTCGAAAGTCTTAATTTTCAGCAAATTATGAAAATTCAGCATTTCCTGCCGGAACTCTAATTATCACACATTGTGAATATGTTATTTTGTTTTCGTTACTATGTGTAAAAGTAAAACATAAGCAAAACACGATAGTTGAATAAGAAATAGCCCATTTGTAAAATATATCCCGTAATATATTGAGGGGAAAATCAACATTTTCAAATTTCGATTGTTAATAATTATAACAATGGATATATTGTTTTATGATGTAAGTATGTCACATCTTCATATTATGTATATGTACTAATGAACAAAAAGGAAAATGGGAGAACCCCTGAAGATGCCTAACCTGCATACAATCAAGGTTAGGCACTGGTGCCTTTAAAATAGACCAGGGTGTCAGATCCATGGAATTTTCGGTTCCCCCGTTTTCCTTTTCCTCCTCCTTTATTGATGCTTTCAATTATACATGTTTCACGCGATAATCCACAACTGGTTAACATCTCATGGATGTTGTTTACCAAGATTGTTTCGGCATACCAGAAACAAGCTGGGTTTGAAGTTAAGATTTTTGTGCTAGTAGTGCAATAAAATAAAATGTATATATATTTATCAGTAGGGAAGGGATTTTAAGGTGCAAAATTATGCTCGGGAAAGGTGAAAAAAAAAAAAGGTTCTGAAAATGTTTTCAAAAACGTGCTGATGAAATGCCTTTATTCAATACTCTCTTTTTTGCACCTTCTGTATATAATGCACGTGGACTTCATAGAGAACTGTTGTTCTGCCAAATAGATTTTGTTGAAGTTTGTGTTTTCTCTTGGGGACTATTGGGGCTGTGATGATACCATTTTATAGCTCTTGTTTTGCTCTACAAAATTGGACTATAGGATTTTATGTGGCTGTTCAAGAGTGAAAATTGTTTATTTTTCTGTCCAATTTTTTAACAAAACATAAAAGAAAATGACGGGAAAAGGTGCTGTAGCATCAAAGAGGGGCTAAAAGGGGGATAAATGTGCTAATCTCACGAAAAGGTGTGACAAAGTGTGTTCATTTTTCTTGATTTCGTGTCCTAAAATGCATATCTCAAACGATCGGTGTGAAAGCAGTTATATTTTTGGAAAGATGCTGCACCTTAAAATCCGTTCCCTATTAATCAGTATGTTAGTAATAGAACAAAGGTGGAATGTGTTATGACAGGGGGAGTAGAAAGAGTGTTATTTCTTGAAGAATTTTAATTAAGTTAAAGTCTCTAAAATGTGAGAATTAGTAAAAAAAAAAAAATAAAGAGAAAAGAAAGAAGAAAAACCTATTGAACAAAAAAGACAGAACTGAAATATTATGTGTAGTTTTGAAGAAATGACATGTTAATTGCTGCCACATGGTGCTGATAAGACTGTGGCTTACATGTGTTGGTAAGACAGTCTTATTAGCCATCCACTAAAGGTTAAATAATAAAATTGATATAAAGCAGTAGAAGGTTATTAGATGTACATGTAACCCTATCAATAGTAAGTGCTTTTGAACTGTGTTGCAGCATAATTTGTCATGCAAAGGGTTGTAGCTTGATTCTCTGGCAAGATAATGATCTATCATCTATTTTATTATTCATCCTTATCATTCTGATTTAACCTAGAGACATAGAAAAAATAATTTAAAATAGCCAAAATTGAAATTGGAAATCCTCCATGTTGTTTGTAAGCTGCGACTTGCTGCAGCAAGCCTAAATATTTACTTATTCTTCTCACACTTAATAAAAATACATAGCAACAGCTATAAATAAATAAAATTAGTTCTGATCTTTTCACCCTTCCTTGGAGTCACCACAAGTTTGTTGTAGTATAGGAAGTAAGTAAATTACTGTACTGAATTTGCCCAAGCTATTAATCACTGCTGAAAACTGATTTTTAGTTTCCTTGTGCTCTTTCTGTCTTTTTAAGTAAGTTAGAGAGAATTGCATTTACATCATGAGAAGCTTTCTATAATAAACTTTTAATTTAATAACATTGAAGGTTTTGGAGCTATGCGTAAACGAATCACAAGTCCAGAGGTTGAAAAGCAAAGAGGAAGTAATGGCTTCCGTGAGTTCCATCCAGAGGGCAGCACTGGTGTGCTCGCAGTTAGCTAGAGGGAGCTTAGCAGGTAGCAAGATCTCGCTGGATCTTCATCGACCAGGAGACGACTGCCCAAGGTACTCTCTCTACGTTGTGGACAAGCCAGGAGGTGTGAAGAAGAAATTTGCAGCATTTATTGTTCCGCAGGGAAGGTGAGTGGCCAGTGCATATTAACTTTACTTTACATATTTAACCTTTTCTGTACTCATCAAAAATTATATATCTATATATATATACAGGGTGTTTCTAAAGGTCGTTTACAATGCTTGGGAGGTGATTCCTCACACGAAAACAAGCAAAAAGTCTAAGTTCCATTTTTACGACTGAGGCTTCGTTTCCGAGATAGGAGCCTCGCAAAAGGTGACAAAGTGAACGTCACACCTGACTTGGACGAATACTATAACAGATAGAGAGGCGGTTCCAAGGGAATCATAAAGGAATCGTATGTGCTCAGTCCGGAAGTCACTATGAAAAGTTCACTGCACGCATGCGCAATGGAGTCCTCAAAGGAATTGGGGATTTCCAGCAAGAACAATACATGGAAAGGGTATGTAACGCAGCAAGAAGGACCGTGACAATGAGAAATGCGTTAAAGACAACACATCCCGACCTCAAACATCAAAACATGAGCACCGAACATAAAATCCGAAAAGTTGAGCACGGTTGCATACCCCAGTTACACGCGAGGAATGAACGAATCATGTCATGTGGCATACGAGAGACACATTACTCCACCAGGAGGAGGGAAAGAAAAACACATTATCAGGTGATTGCGACAACGTGTATTTTTACACGCGACAACTACGTAATATCCCCCCCCCCCCACACAAACACAACAAACAACAAATGCTACAATATCTTACGCACAGACAGTCCGTGTCACTGTACACCAACTGAAGATGTCACTTTCACCACACAAAGGGGGTGGGGAGCAATACCAAGAGTGTTCTCACTGAGATTTGCCGAGGGCAATAATCACAGACGGTTTTCAAAATGTCTGCCATTCACTTCTACGCAGAGATGACAGCGACATTTCAAGGATTGTCGAGTACGAGCAAACAAGCCAGATGTATCTGCTACCGTCGCGGCGGCAACATTGATGCGACAACGAGGTCCTCAGCTGATGTGACAGGTGTGTCGTATACGAGGGTTTTCATTTCTCCCCAGAAGAAAAAATCGAGAGGGTTGAGATCTGGCGACCTCGGTGGCCAAGGCACAGGCTCATCCCTACCAATGAACCTATTGCGAAACACGTCATGCAGGAAATGTCGTACATTACAATCGATATGAGATGGTGCACCATCGTGTTGGTACCACATTTCTTGCCGCAGTGCCAAAGGTACGGTCTCCAACAGTTCAGGCAGAACGTCACTAAGAAATGCATGATACGTGCGACCATTCAGGCGAACAGGGAGAATGTATGGTCCAATTAAATGATCATGTACTATCCCGCACAACACATTCACTGAAAACCTGTGCTGGTGATGGGCCACAAAAAGTGCATGTGGGTTGTCAAAGTCCCATACATGACTGTTTCTACTATTGAAGACATCAATCCTGGTGAAAATGGCTTCATCTGTCCACAATACGTTTGCCCCGAAGTGAGGGTTTGTGTCCAGATGATGCAACAACCATTGGCAAAACTCCATACGAGGGCGAAAGTCACGAGGTAACAGTTCTTGTACTTTCTGCAGTTGAAAAGGGTGCATTCCTTCCTCTGACAACACTCGCCAAACATTCACATGAGACGTGTTTCGTGCCCGAGCGAGCACGCGCGTACTAGTTCCAGGATGTTCTGCGACCGCTGTTAACACATCTTCTGCAAACTGATGTGTGCGTACACTTCGGGGTCTTCCAACTTCTTGCCGCGGTGGTAACACTGACCCTGTTTCACGCAGTCGATTGTCCACTACCTGAAAGAAGGTGTGAGACGGTAAAGGTCTATGTGGAAAGCGTTCTCCATAAAGACGCCTTGCCTCGCGGCTATTACCACGTGCCTCCCTATACATGAGATGCATGTCTGCTAGCTGCTGGGTCGTATACGCAGCCATCTGTGTAATAGGGAGCTGGAACTGCAAAGTATTGTTTTTGTTTAACACTGGCACACTGCACAAATTGGCCGTATCACCGTACGAACACCACAGACCAATTGTTGCGATACTTGACTTGTCCACTCCACCACGTCAACTTCTTTCAATACAACATACTAGTACTCTTCAATGCGTATGACAACCTAGAGCGAACTGCTGATCATATCCCAGCACCTGCAACACGACTGGAACGACTGCCGGAGAGAACCAACCCTTCGAGCTCCTCTCGCGGGAACAGCAGTCATGAAGGTCAAACGTAGACTACGAGAGCCAGACTTGCCTGTGCAGCGCTTCCAAAACTGGTCTCTTTTACGTCACAATGATCGCGTGCGAACACTTTTGGTATTGCTCCCCACCCCCTTTGTGTGGTGAAAATGACATCTTCAGTTGGTGTACAGTGACACGCACTGTCTGTGCATAAGACATTGTAGCATTTGTTGTTTGTTGTGTGTGTGTGTCGGGGGGGGGGGGGGATATTACGTAGTTGTCGCGTGTAAAAATACACGTTGTCGCAATCACCTGATAACACTGGTCTACATATGAAATATTTTTTTCTGCTGACTTAGATATTCTAACTGATTCTATATAATTTGAGGTCGCTGATTCCAAATATGTAGTCAGAAAAAGTGTATCACGTCACAATTTTTCACAAATCACATTTGAAAATTTTCACAATATTATAATACTGGGCTAAACTCCAACAATTTTCCATATAGATATCTGTACATAATTAAATTTCTTTTTCTGCTGACTTAGATATTTTAACTGATTCTATATAATTTGAGGTCGCTGATTCCAAATATGTAGTCAGAAAAAGTGTATCACGTCACAATTTTTCACAAATCACATTTGAAAATTTTCACAATATTATAATACTGGGCTAAACTCCAACAATTTTCCATATAGATATCTGTACATATTTAAATTTCTTTTTCTGCTGACTTAGATATTTTAACTGATTCTATATAATTTGATGTTGCTGATTCCAAATATGTAGTCAGAAAAAGTGTATCACGTCACAATTTTTCACAAATCACATTTGAAAATTTTCACAATATTATAATACTGGGCTAAACTCCAACATTTTTCCATATAGATATCTGTACATAATTAAATTTCTTTTTCTGCTGACTTAGATATTTTAACTGATTCTATATAATTTGAGGTTGCTGATTCCAAATATGTAGTCAGAAAAAGTGTATCACGTCACAATTTTTCACAAATCACATTTGAAAAAAAATTCACAATATTATAATACGGGCCTAAACTCGAACAATTTTCCATATAGATATCTGCATATAATGAAATTATAAGACTACAAACATAGGTGGCGTAGCTGATAACAGGTATTAAGTTGCATTGTTTCACAAGTCACATTTTCAAATTTTCAGAAAATTATATCCGGCTACATTCCAACAGCACTTGCAGTCTTCGTACCCAATGTTCGTTCCTTGCTCGACTGTCCCATAAAGACAAAAAGCATGGATATTTCGTGAAACCTGCTTGTTGACCAAGTAACATTGAAATGACATTGAGATCTCCGCACACAAGCCAACTGTCATTTGCATACTTTATCTTTCGAAGCAGTTCTTTCATTGTTTCGTAGCTTTCCTTCAAATGTACGGAGTGGTCAACAGGAATGGATGCTAACTTATTGCCATTATGCAGCAACACACACTTCAAACTCCTCTTCGAGCTTTCAATAAAAAGCCTCCATTCTTCTGCATTATACGTACATCCCATAGCTTCAATTAGTCCCTTCACATCTGTACAATAGACAAGTTCTTCGTCTCTTTGAAAATATCTTAGATGCCTCTCTCTGTCCCAACACATAGAGGTTGTTCCAGACGCTAACATATTTCTTTCCTTTAGTCTACACAGGTCCTGCATAGTTTATGAGGTGCCCAGGATTTATCTTGGTCACCCAATTTAATTCCGAAATATGCACTATATGCTTTCCTTACAAAGTCATTAATATTTGCCCTTTGTTTTGGGGTTAACAATGCTCGAATAATATTAATTATAATATTCCATGTGCTGCCATCTTGTGACCTCTTTACGGACTACGTTGTTTCATTGCTCTAAATATACATCCCTAATCTTAGATAATTTTCTATTTTCCTCCTAAACCTGACGTGATAGGAAAAAACGGATTTCGGTTTTGGATTTACCACCCTCGAATTACTAAAGAACAACCATCAGCCTCCAGTCAGCAAAATGGACGTAGACCAGTGTAATGTGTTTTTCTTTCCCTCCTCCTGGTGGAGTAATGTGTCTCTCGTATGCCACATGACATGATTCGTTCATTCCTCGCGTGTAACTGGGGTATGCAACCGTGCTCAACTTTTCGGATTTTATGTTCGGTGCTCATGTTTTGATGTTTGAGGTCGGGATGTGTTGTCTTTAACGCATTTCTCATTGTCACGGTCCTTCTTGCTGCGTTACATACCCTTTCCATGTATTGTTCTTGCTGGAAATCCCCAATTCCTTTGAGGACTCCATTGCGCATGCGTGCAGTGAACTTTTCATAGTGACTTCCGGACTGAGCACATACGATTCCTTTATGATTCCCTTGGAACCGCCTCTCTATCTGTGATAGTATTCGTCCCAGTTAGGTGTGACGATCACTTTGTCACCTTTTGCGAGGCTCCTATCTCGGAAACGAAGCCTCAGTCGTAAAAATGAAACTTAGACTTTTTGCTTGTTTTCGTGTGAGGAATCACCTCCCAAGCGTTGTAAACGACCTTTAGAAACACCCTGTATATATAATGTATGTGGGGTGCAGGGGTTCTCTGGTATGAGAGTGGAGCCACACCCCCACTTTCTACCTCCTCCCCAAAATTCACAAACCGAACAACCCTAGGAGACCCATCATGTGTATTACAATTCACCTTCAGAATGCATATCAGCCTAGACTCCCACCTCCAACCCCTTGACCACGGCCTGCGCTCGTACCTTTGTAACACCAACCACTTCCTTGGTATCATCCACAACCTACCACCCTACCCAACAGCTCCCTCTACACAAACATTCCCCATGCCCATGGCCTCCGTGCCACTGAATCATTCCTCAACAGCCAACCCAGACCACACCAACCCAGCACCCACTTCCTGATGCAACTAGCCAACCTTGTACTCACCTGGAGACCAGCATTACCTGCAAGTATGTGGCGCAGCCATGGGAACCATAATGGCCCCCTCCTGTACCAACCTGTTCATGGGCAGGCTGGAACAAGAGTTCCTGGACTCCCCAACACCAACAACTGAAACCACTCCTCTGGCTAAGATTCATTGATGACATTATCCTCCTCTGGACATGGCAAACCCTCACTCACCACCTTCCTAAACCAACTGAAAGACTTCACCTCATTCCTCTCCAAAGACCAAGTGACCTTCCTAGATGTGGATATCCACATCCTGAGAGACAACTTTGAAACATCCATACATATCAAACTAACCAACCACTTCCAGTATCTTCATTACTTGAGCTCTGACCCCCCACCACACCAAAAAAGCCATACCATTCTCCTTAGCCCTTAGATGCCAACGCCTCAACTCATCCACCTCACCCCACCAAAACTACAACCTACGGCTGCACCAAACCCTAATCAACTGTGGCTACCCCTCCACTCTCATCAACAAAGAAATAACCAGAGCCACCTTCCACACCCGTGCCAAACAATCCAAAACCCAAAGCCAGGTGCAAGATCTGCCCCATACTCATCACCTTCCCCACCCTCCAGATCCCTACCACTGCTGGTGAATTCACCCAAAGGGCTCCTGTCACTCCTCCAACCTCATATACACCCTCATATGTCAAAACTATGGTAACTTTTACCTGGGTGAAACCTCTACCCCCTGAACCTCCGCATCAATAAGCACTGAGCCTGTACCCAAAACTCCACCCACACCCACACCAACAGCCACAACACCACCTTCAACAACGGTTTTCCATGTAGCCGTAATCCATCTATTACCCCAGCACATGACACCTCCACCCGCAGGCAATGAGAAAGAGCCTACATATCAGACATGCATGCCACCATACCCCCCAGACTCAACCTAGTCACCCAATAATCATTTCTCCATTTCCTCCCAAACTTCACCCCACAGTAAACACTGGTGAAAGGAGGTGCTCTTCTGAACCCATGATCTATCACTTTTCTTGGGCAACACTGTATCGATGCCAGCGTCAGTATTCTGTGCCTCTACTCTATTGTGACTCAGTTGTTTTACTCTACTGTGACAATGAGGTACAAACTGCGAATCTTTTTAAAAAAGATAAGTCTTAATTTCGCCGCTAGTATCTCATTGTCACTGTAAAGTAAAAGAACGGAGTCACAATATATATAAACACACATGTATTTGGCTTTTTTTATGTTTAAAATTATTACATATATCATGTGCATAAATTACAAATGAATCTAATGACTATCAGTTCTTTGAGTATATTTACATAGCGTACATTACATTTTTCACTGGCATGTATTGAAAAATTGGCAGTCATGACTAACAGGATCTTAATTGGACCATTCTGGATCCTTCATACTGACCGGACTTATCCCCAATAGATTGTCACTTGAATGAATTCATGGCTAAGCCTGTGTAAATCTTTACATACATTGTTGACAGTGGAGCAGAACACACAGCTGTATAAGTGTCCTGCATTTCACTTTCATGATTCAGTATGAGAGTTGGTGGCATGATATCATGCATCAACCCAATATATGTAACCTCCTTGTGTTAAATACATAGCATGCCAATCTTTCTTTGCCTCTGGTTATGTATTAGAAGCTACCTGTTGTAGTGCATAGGTATATATATATATTTTTTTTAAAAAAACTTATGGTGAATAAAATTAAGGCATTGGTAATATACATCTATGGGATGTAATTTTTAAAGTATCTTTTCATTCCTAACAGAGAGACCGAATGGCTGTTTGCAACAACAGAAGGAAGGCTGCAGCTGTTGAAAACAGCAGGGGTAGGGCGGTTAATTGTTGTCACCCTGCACAGAGGCCAGCAATATGAAAGTCTTGATGCAATACGAGAAGAATTGTCCCACAGTGTGGTGCAACTTGCACCACCAGACCTTGGAACCAGTCAACAGGTAAAATTTAAAATTATAATAATTATAACTTAGCCACTTTCAGGCCATGACCTCTCCAACTTTCTTTCTGCAATGTGTGTGGCCCTGCATTGTCCAGTTCTGAATGCATTTTCACATTGTTAAAAAAATATTGTTTTTAATATTTTGAGTTCACGTATGGAAATCCCCCATTGCCTTTATTTTTAAGTAATGAGTACAGTATATTTTATTTTTGTGGTGTTTTCTGCATAACATCCTATCATAAACTTTTGTACTGTTGCTAGTCGAATTTTAAAATTTGCAATGTTATAGTAGAGTCTGCCATATATTATAATATATTACGAAGTTATTCATGCTGTTGCCGGACCCTGTGGCTGAGTGGTTAGCACATTGCGCTGCAACGCCAAGGGTCCCAGGTTCGAATCCAGCTCGGGCATGGTTGTTTGTGAATGTCCATTCATCAATTTCATCACTCGTCCCCATCTTGAGGTTTGAGTCTCCTTGGAGAAATGTAACAGCTTTTCTCATGAGATTTCGACCTGCGTGTGAGACTGGTGAACTCTCACCATCATCATTAAATTGGGGATCTACAAATGAAAAGCATAACACGGTTATGAAAACCTTCAACGAGGACTGGGGGTTCGTCGTGCTGACCACACGTCACTCCATAAGAGTAGGATCAGATGGGAGTGTGGCCGGCAGTCTGTAGATAGGCCTCGGCCCTAAATAGTGTGTTGCGGCATGGGTTATGTATGTTTTTTGTTTAATCATTTCAAGGTGTGAGACCTTAATTGTCAATCCTTAACAATGTTAACAGAAAATATTAAATAGTTTTTGATTCAGTGAACTAAAACAATACAAATTGAAAGTTCCAATATATTACTATCAGGGAAAAAAGTGTGTCATTTTTAAAATATATGTATTTAACCTGAAAAAAACCAATAAAACCCAGTTTTGCCTGGGTTTTATCTGAACCCCCCCCAAACACCCAGGTTGGGTTTTTCGAAAGAAAAAAAACAGTCAAATTGCCAACCCTGCACTATGCACAGTAATCGTTGCTTGTAGTTGAAGTTTATGTAACCTTAAACAGATGGTGAGTTTTTTTTACATATTGTTTGTGTTGAATAGGTACCTTTTCTCTCTGTTGGAGAGGATGTGGGCAAACGAGTAATTTGCCACCGGGGCTCCAGTGAGTTCTCTGGAGATTTTGTGGTGGAAGAGGTTGAAGGAGAAGGGGGTCAGCTCTTCAGGAGACTCATTTTCCTTCAGAATCAAAATGTAGTCCAGTCGGAAGCTAAAATAAAAGTAGGTAAGTATTTTGCTTACACAGGATTAGACTGTGTGGTGACAAAGATTTGCCAACATACACTTGGATCCAATAGTCTAATGTCTCCTGTCTTTTACTATGAATTTTGTTACTCCCTTTTATTCTTGTAATTTATAATACCACCTGTGTAGGTGGAATACATGAGACTGAATTATATTAGATCTCAAGTAATTCTCGATACCACAAAGGATATAATCTACATGAGCAAATGTTTTATATGATATGTTTCATATGTGGGGCCCTACCCCCCCCCTTTCCTGCAAAGTATTTATATTTTAAATAATAAAAAATTGTATTTGCTCTAATTAAAAAATAACAGAAGCTGGAGCACTCTGTCCTCAAAAGAATGGAGTATGTTGTTCGAAAATAAATTTCAAGTTATATAAAATCCTTCAAGGATAACAAAATAAATATTCTTCATATGTCACAGGTCCAAATATATTATATCAATGTTATATTCTATATTCACTAACTTAAGAATTAACCATCCTTCAATACATAACAACATGTGCACTACTTTTTATGAAATATGCACTATGCACTATTTTCTTTCTGTTTGATGAATAAAAATTTCATGTTATCCCATTCCAAAATCGAAGTTTCAGTAGGGAGAAATGAAGAGTCTAGAAGAATAGTTTAGAACATTATTTCATCAAAGTCTACTTTTATGGCCCAATATCACTTCAAGAATTGTTTAAGTTATTTCTGGACCAATTTTTATTTACAGAGCACGTAAAACTATACTTACCTCAATGTCCAAACCAATTAAAATAGCTGCTGGATTCTCGTCTCATTCACCAAATCATATGTAGGAAAATGTACCACTTTCCCAACTTACTTTTGCAGGTATAATTCTTACGTGACTTAATAAATAGCAAATTTATCTTGTTTAAAACAAGTAAAAAGACTAATTTCAGTCTTATAACAAAATTAGCGACTTATTCATAACAAGTCCATATTTTCTACTCCCAGTGTATCTAAACACATCATTTTTTTCACCATATGCACAGACTATAAACTTCCAAACATTTTATAAGTGTGAAATACAAATTTTATACAATTTTATTCCATGAATATTGCTGCAATATATTGTTTGCACAATAAATCAATTTTCTTATTAGTTAATTACCAGTTTTTACTTATTTTACATTATTAAGAAAATGTTTTCCCTGCAAGACCTAGATTTTTCCCTCAATGAAAGTTTGCAATAATTATCAACTTTAACATAATTGGGTTTACCACATACAGCGGTTCTTAGACCAAATCGTTGAATTTAATCAATTAACAAGTTTATAACATCATAATTTTGCTTGAATATGATCGCAAATTGTATAGAACTGTGCGCATACCAATATTATCTCGAAAAACTTAGTGAATCGAAACTTTTGGATGTTTTTACACTCATTGCTTTCCCACCGTAAGTGCACCGGTGATCTACCGTAACCAAAATTAATTCACTATATTTTTATTTTTACTTGAACTTCAAAAACATGCACCTATCTTTACAAAGTTAGAATGTGTCAAACAATTAAAATTTATCAAATTTTAGATTTCAGGTTCACTAAATAACAGATATTCACAAAATATGAGTTTTCATGCTATGTGCATTATTCTTTTATAATGGTACATAGTCAGGTACCGTTATAAATTATACAGGATAATTCAAAATGATGTTCCCCATTTCAATATAAATTTTAAATTTAAATTTTATGCAACTATCTGTCGCATGTCTGAACCAGTTTCAGTTATGACTTGGCATTGATGCTTTTTTTGACTCCTGCACGTGATCACAGAAATTGGCTCCAAATTTTAGTGAGCTTGGGAGGGACTTTAATAGTTACTTGATATGTGCTGTATTATGATGTAACTTTTCTACGAATTTTGTAATTTTCAGTTCCATCATTAGTATGTGTTGCGCAAAATTTGAATTTAAAAAAAATTGAAATTAGGAACATTTAGACTTGCTCTTCTACCTTTTTGAATAAATCGTAATGAAGATGAACAATGAATTGCTGAAATAGATGAATGAACAAACTCAAACATACATCTAAAATTTGAACTTACATGACCTCAGGCTTCACTAACCATTCTGCTGTGTACACAGGGTGTTATTAAAACGACACCTGCAGATCACAGAACCATATAGGAGACATCAAAACAAAAAACTTTTCTTGGTACCACCTTTGTTGTTGATTCATTCGAGAGGCCATTTGCTACCTGTATGCTTGCAGCCCAAAATTAATAAATGTGCAAACATATGTTATACAGTTAGTTTGTGTACAATATATGACCGTGGAAATTTGTTGTGCACCAACTAATGCAGTGTTAATTTACAGTTAAATCACGCAAAGGGAAGCCAAAGAAAGTAGTGGACTCTACGTATCTTGCGTGTGAGCATCACACTTACATGGTAGCTGGAGTCGCTCTTCTCCCAGAATCTGAAGCCAATTTAAAGGTTACAATCATTGGTGTAGGTGGTGGAGCTCTCTGCATGTACATCCATCGGTGCTTTACAAAGGTAAGTGACACCAGACAGTAGAATTATTTTTCATGTCGATCTTCAGCTGGTAACATTCCTTTCATTCTACTTACCTTTCGTCCCTACTATAGTGCTGCATCGAGGCTTTTTTGCTTGATCGTCTAATAGTTCGCAAGGATGACGCTAGATGGCTTACGAAATGGCCAGTTTCTTCGCTCGAGCGAATAACGTTCGAGCATTCAAACAATCGGTATGCGCTCGAAGCCCAGTAGTTCACGTGTAACCGAAATTCGTCTGTAGTAGTGGGCCTTCAAATATGCTCCGTGAAGTGAAAGACTCAGTGGAATTGAAACTGAAGTGAACATAGTCATCATCTCCACGTTAAAAGCAATTTAGTCTGTCTTACCAATACATAGCAATATATAAAAATGAATAGATGATTATGGGCTGAAACTACCAGGACGAATTTTTACACGTACACTTGTATGATTATTGTCCCATTGAAATGATATTCGAGCGTATCATGCTCGAGCGTGTGAGATTTGATCGAGTATTTTCGAGCGAAAATGGTTCAATGCAGTACTGTAGTCCCTACCATTTAGAAAGGCGGTTGGTAGCAGTGGTTCAGTGAATTCACAAACATTGTCTCTTTGATCCTCAAAAAAAAAAAAATGTCTGAATTGAAAAACTAAATATGCTGACCAAGGCAGTAATTTATTTTATTATAAAACATAAACTAACGTAACGTTTCAACCTTCTAGCAAGGTCTTCTTCAGACTCTGTATCAAGTACAAAAGTAACCAGATACAACGAGAAGGGTAATATATATACACAAACATTACTCCCTCCAGACTATTTAGAAAGTTGTTAGGAACTTTCTAGCAGATGACTTTCACTTTCCAACTTTACTTTCACCTAAAAGGCTAAACACAATTACTTCCATATAGAATGTGGTTGGACTTTTTAATCTCACGCTCTTTTCCCTTCATTTTTCTTCCTTTTCCTCTCCTCTTTTTCTCTTGTCCTTTCCACTCTTTCCAACATCTTCTTCCATTCTTTGTTTAACTTCAGTCCCCCATTCCAGTTCATTGTGTCTTCTTCGCCTTTCTTCTCTATTTCCTTGGCTTCCTTCCATTTTCTCACTAGCATTCTCTTCTCCCTTCCTATCTGCTTAGCCTCATCCCACTCTATGTCATGTCCTGTTTCTCTCGTGTGTTTAAATATTGCATTTCTCTCTCTCTTAAGTCGTACATCATCCCTATGTTGTTTCAACCTGTCTTTCAGCCTTTTTTTCGTTTCTCCTATGTACACACTCTGACATTCTTTACATTTTACTTCGTAGATAATCCCTTCTTCTTCCTCTTCTCTGTTTTCCTTTTTCTTGTTAGCATTCCTCACTATTCCTAAGATGCTTCTCCCTCCCTTCCTGTAAGTTTTAATTCCTGCTTTTCTAAGCACTTTGCATATCTTTTCTGTGGTCTTCCCCATACTCCTTATTCCAAACCTTCTCTCCTCTTTTTCTTTCTCTTCTAATTCTCCCCTGCCCGTTTACTGCCTTGGTCAGCATATTTAGTTTTTCATAATCATGGAAACAAGGCTTAATGGAGTTATAGTCTGAATTGAGTACAAGAACCAACACATTAGAATCGTGTTCAGCTCTTCACAAAATGTTTATTTTGTACTGCTACTTGTCCAGTGGTGGTAAATTTAAATTAAGATCTGTAAACTTGAGATTATTAGTGAGTATAGAGTTTGGAAAAGTAAAAGTACACCATACCTACTACAGTAGAATTTGAACTTGGGTAATTTGGATTTTTCGGTAATTCGAACATTAAATTAATTTCCCTTGAAATTTCCATTGAAACCCATGTTAAAAATTCATATGTAATTTGAATTTTCGAACCTTTTATTTAAATAATTCAAAGGTAGCTATGCCAGAGACCTGGGCCAGAGTCCTGGTTAAGCCTGCATTTTGCTCTGAAATTACTACATAGTACATCTCCTGTGTGTGCCAAATCTTCATGAAGAAATACAATAGTGTTTGAATAGTTTGATTTGAATTGTTTGTATTCCAGGTGAAAGTAGTGGGTGTGGAGATAGATCCAGCAATAATATCTGTGGCAAAGAATCACTTTGACCTAGTAGAAAGAGGCAACATGGAAGTCCATATTGAAGATGGTGTTAAGTTCATCCAGAATGCTGCAAATCAGGGTAAGAATTTTGATTCCATATGCAAAGTATCCTTCATGATAGGGTGTCAGACCGAAGTGACAAGTGGCATAAGTCCCTTTTATTCGTTTAAAAACAATGAAAAAGCATTCACTGCATATGCACAATCAGCAGACTGATGTGAAACTCGAGCAACATGTCACTTGTTACTAATTATATACACAATAATGATTTGTTTATCAATTCTGTGCAACTTGCCCATGATGCCGTAAAGACATCTTGAGCTCACAAATTGATGATGCATGCTACTTCCTTGTCATACACATGTAGAGACTGCTTATTACCATGTCACTCTTTACCATTGGTTGTTTCCTTGCAAACATCCAAGTGTTTCTCCAATTATTTTTTTTGCATCAATGGGACTGCTTCTGTGATCCATTGATTTCATTCCTCTTCAATTTATTGTTATATGATGACTTTGTGTTTCATTTCATGTTTTAAATGTTTGAAAACTTCATGACTCAGTGGCAACTGGTGGTCTGGCTCTATGGGTGTGCACTTCAGTCTTGCATCCAGGAAAGTTATACCACCCCTGTCAAATACTCGCACCTTTTTTTTGCATACATAATGATGCTAAATGTATTGGGAACCCAAGTTTTGATCAACTTTCACTGAAAATGAGGCTATGATTTTTTTTAACACTGATTTTTTACAAATTTCAAATATTTCTGAAATTATCCAGCCAATAATGAGAAGAGCGATGTTATTGTGCAATATGTAATTTGGCATTCGATAACCTGACAAAATCACTCAAAACAGAAATACTGATCTACAATATCAATACTATTGTCGATTTGCAAAATATTTCGTAAAAACTTCCTCCTCCGCTCTGCAGATGTTAATGAACAAGGAGGAATAATAACATTGGCGTACACCAAAGAAGCCGATCCAACTACCCCATGGAGGAAATCAGTTGTAATCTATCTAGCTGTTGTTCATTTCTAATGACAGACTGATCGAACCAAGCAAATCAAGAGAATAATAAATCTTAAAGAAAATTACAATACTCACTCAATCCACACTGCCCTGCTTCATACTTTAGAATTTTTCCTTCCCTTCCACCATATCCAGATATTACTGCAGTTGCTACAGTCTTTGTAGCTAACTTCCCTCCAAAAATTCAACGTTAAATATTAAGTCTCTGCTTTCGCTATGTACAGTTTCCCTATTCATCATGAAATCAAACACTTTGCACTGAAACAGGATCGACCTTTTGACAGGACTAAACAATTTTGCAACGCAGTAACAGATGACATACAATGCAAAACAGCGGGGGTTGATAATTCGGCTACTGCGCCACAGAGACGGTTTATTTTAGCCAAGATGCACTAAGTAAAGGCAATATCAGGCATGTTTAAAACACCTGTTTCGCTTTCAGTTGCCCCCTTCCCTGATTTCTTGCCCCCGTCATGCTCGGGACAGAATGAGAGAGACAATATACCATAAAATAAATCCCTCAGTTTGCAATGATGTTGCCTCGACTCCGTTACACTATCTCGAATGGAATGGGTTTGCAACATTACATTTCCTAACACACTGACCGCTGCGTTCAAGGGTTTCCTAAATGATGCAAAATCCCCAAGCCAGAAGACCCAATCAGCATCTGTGCAACGGCTGTGACAGCGTCCGAGGGAACGAAACTTGCATTGTGCGAGAGGTCCTCTGTCTACGCCAGTTGACACATGCTTCTCCACCACTTCTCTTGGTGAAGCGGCATGCGAACACTTGATGTTTCGAAGGAGATCGAGTTTAATATATAAGAATGATGATTTGCATTACAGATTTATTTGGGTGTGCACGTGTGAATGGGCAGAAGCTGCTACTGGCATGACTTCACATGCAGGGTTCTCACTGGCCTGGATATTCTGGAGAAATCGAGCATGTATGAAAGTCATGGAAAAATTGGGGTAACTCAAGCCTATTTTTGGACTTGAGAATGGAATAAATTCCACTTTTTACTTGATGGGATTCTATAAACAAATATTTTTATAATTTATTTTGAACAACATTGAATAAATTTTATTACTTTGAAAATCAGGTAAAATGGGAAACCTGAAATTTGTATTGCCATTGTGAGCGAGAACCCTTTTGTGAATATGACAAGGGAGTACATTCTTTTATAAATGAAGCTGGATTGTAAAAATTGGGAAATAAATACTTGACAAACCCAACCATCAAGGAAGTAAGTTTATCTTGTCAGCAGTGGCATCTCGTCCCTTGGGGCTTCCGGGGCTTAGCCCCTAAAGAAAAATGGACGTATTCACGTAATTATCAATCACCATAACGCATAACTATCACACAGTCTTTTAAAAGGTGATTTTTACCCACGTAAATTCATCGTCTGTTGCAATGGATACGACAGCGCTCCTAGCGGCATTGATGTCAATTATTGCTTTCCGGGGCACATCGCAAAGGAAGGCGTGGCCTACACCCACCTATGCTACAGTGAAGGTCACATGCTAACAGAGAGAGGAGGGGAGAGTGCAATGGATTTGAGTGCTGATTCGGGGCTACTTCCGTTGCGTCGCATTCGATCTCGCATGTTGTTCTGTAGTGTTTTGGTGGCTTTCGTGCGCTATGTTTGAGTGAGTTTGGCAGGGTTGATGTTCGAACACAAATTGATGAAGGACATAGGCTGTCAATTACAAGACACAATGAATTTGTCCAGAAAAATAGGCATATATTAAATAGAATTATCGATTGCTTAAAATTCTGTGGTCGACATGAACTTGCTCTACGAAGACATAATGAAAGAGAACAATCTTTAAACAGAGGCATCTTCCCAGATATATTATCCCTTCAAAGAAGAGGTAACTTTGTGTTCTTTATTGTAGTGAAGAGTTGAAAAACAAACTCTATCAGTAGATTGCATTCATTTTTTATTTAAAATTATTTAGAGGGTACCTTTTCAAAAACAGTAAAAATGACAAACATAGTTTTAATAACTCCAGTGGCAACAGCTGAATCTGAACGATGTTTCAGCACATTGAAGCGTATTAAAACCTACTTAAGAAATGCAATGGGACAAGACAGACCAAATGCCTTGGCACTTGCTTACAATAGAGAAAGAATACATTTCAAACATAAGAGGGCTTCAACGAAAAAGTAATAACAAAATTTGCTGAGCAGAACAACAGGAGTCAACGTTTGTAGAAAGGTATGTTTCACAACAATACCCGTTTCTTTTGTATTCATGTGAATTGTCATTATATTTTAAATTCTTTAAAAAAATAAGTCCAGTTTTGTAGTTTAGAAGATAAATACCCGTTTTTTTGTAATTCATGTAATTTGTCATTACATTTTAAATTCTTTCAAAAAAGTAAGTCCAGTTTTGTAGTCTAGAAGAAAAAATACCTATTTTTTGTAATTCATGTGAATTGTCATTATATTTTAAATTCTTTAAAAAATAAGCCCCGGCCAAATTTGAGGCCACGAGATGCCACTGCTTGTCAGTAGCCTTTACAAAAAATTTTGTTTCTTGCAGGTGATGCCTACAATGTGGTTATGTTTGATGTGGATAGCAAGGATGTACAAGTGGGATTGAGTTGTCCTCCTCAGCAGTTTGTCTCATACGAGGTGCTGCAAAGTGTCCGAAAATGCATTGGGGAAAATGGTAAGGTTTCTCCCTAATTGTCTTTACGGTTTATTTTTCATTTATATTTTCTGGGTTTTATGTACCAGGTTTCATTAATTATTGCATACCCAACAAATATCGAAATACAAAAAATACCGTAACATGTAGCGTTGCTCTTGTGCAATTTTGGCTAATTGTAATGGTGATTTGAACCTGGGAGCTTTGTTGCCAAGGTTGAAAGTTAAGCACTTAACATGCTCTGCCACAGAGCCGGTGATATTTATTAGCTCATAATTTCTACTGTAGTTATTTTACGTCACTTTTCTACCGCTTTTGTTAATCACAACAATGAAGATGATCCAATAGTGCCTCAGCTACGGAACCCTGCTTAAATGTTGCAAGAATAACAACTCGTGGTGCAACAGCCCTTGAGGGTCAGGGCCAACCTACTGCCACCGTCACTCCCACATGCTTAGCAGAGGTGGGCAATCATAACCCAATCACTTTAACGGGGTGATGTGTGGTCAGCAGGATGAACCCTCAGTCATTATTGTAGGTTTCCATGATGAATTATGCTACTCATTTGTAGCTCCCCATTTTCCTCACGATGGTGGGTGGTCCTATACACTGGCTGAAATCTCAGGAGAAAAATTGTTATGCTTATCCCAGGAGACTCGAATCTGTGTGAATCCTGTAGCCCGAGACCAAAGTCTGGTACTTTAGATGTGCACGGCCACGGTACAGGACAAATGTTTCAATAGACAAGGCTTAATTAATACAGAATGTGAATGCTAAAAAGCATGCATTTCTTCAGTTCATCATTAATTCCTGCAATTACCCTAGAGACAGAAGAGATTTAATATAAACAAGATTAGTTGCAGAGCTGAGGCAGAGAATGCAATGAGAGGAAAGTTCTTAAGGATGTGCATATGGGTAAAAATTACTCATACAATTTTGAAATACATTTTTTGATCATTTCCAATGAACGCCTGAGGCCACCCTTCTCGGTACCTTTCCAGCAGAGTCCTTCCAAGCTCAAATGATTGTTTGGTATTTTAACATGGTCTTTCTTCTCATTTTTTTCAATTATGTAATAAAAATATTCAAAATCAATAAAGGTTTTTTAATTATAATTGTTTGAAAACATTTAAATAACGACTTAAAATTTTTTTTTTTTTTGTCGGTAATATTTATCCAGTGCACATCCTTACATTATAGCAGGAAATTCTCATCTTAGTCTTTTGTCCTCATCTTTTAATAACAATATTATATAATGCAATTGACAAAATTAGTTTAATCAATGAAGATACTATGTACATACTTCAAAACCATTATAAAGGTTACATTGGGGTCGATTACGGGATGTATGAAAGTTAGTCTCCTGGAAGAAGTGGAACAATTTTCGACCTGTGTATGGGACCGGTAGTCACCCACCATCATGAGGAAATTGGGGAGTTACGAATGAGTAGCATAACCCAGTCACAAAGCTAAAATGATGACCAAGGGTTCATTGTGCTGACCATGCCTCACAGGCTGGTGCATTACAAATTATTACTTATTTGTATACAGGGTGTATTTAAATTCCCATTACAGACTTTGAGGGCTTGTAGTGGGGACCAAAACGGTTAAGTTTTGCATAGGAACTCATGTCCAGAAACGTACAGTTTCCCCGCTACAAGCAAAACACCACCACAACACACGTTCAACACTCCCCACGTCTGCTGCTTACTGTACGTTGTTTTTGTGTAACTGCAGCGTCCACTTACAACCTTAGTGACAATGAAGTTCGACCAGTCACAAATATAGGAGTGTGTTGTGAAAGAAGGAGAACACATGCATATGCTGAACATATTTTATTCAGCAGGCTACATGGAACAAAGGAAAACATAAATTTCCGCTGCAACGCAGCAATGTATGGTGTCCACAAAAAATAAAACATTTTTGTCCATCTACACGTGACATTGAAGTTCGACCACTGTTAGAGGGGATCCTGTTTACCATGGTGTGACGCCGCCCCGTCGGCGAATAACTGTGGCAATGCATCGGGGCATGCTGCGGACGAGTCGTTCAAGGTATTCCACATCGATGCGCTGCCATTCCTCCTGCAGGCAGGCGATAAGAGCAGCCACTGTCGTGGGTCCCCTCTGTTGCACACGTCGCTTAAGAACACGCCACACATTCTCAATGGGCGAGAGGTCGGGACTCGATGGTGGCCATGGCAGAGTTCGCACGTGATGGCGAGTCAACCATTCTCTTGTCAGCCGCGCTGTATGAGGTGTGGCATTGTCGTGTTGAAAGATGAGACGCCGCCTGTGGAACAGGTGCCTTCGCAATGTGGGTAGATGCCGCTCCAGTATGCGTGTATAGGCGAGTGCATTCACAATGCCCTCACAGACGTGTAGTGGGCCAACCCCAGATGCCGTCATGCATCCCCATACCATCACTGACGCAGGTTTCTATACCCGACGTGCATAACATTTTGCTTCATTCTGTTCCTCCTTCCGACAAATGACTGTTTTCCGTATTTTCCCGTACACAACATTGAAAATGGATTTGTCCGTCCACAAAACCCTGTTCCACTGCCGAAATGTCCATCCCCGGTACATTCGTGCCCACCATAGTCGATTGCCTTTGTTCAACATGGAAAGGAAGGGTTTACATTTCGCCTTGTACACTCGGTAACCACATCGCTGTAGGTAACGGCGAATGGTTCTGGTTGACATTTCAATGTGAAAGCATTCTGGAGTCCACAGTCATAATTCGGCCACAGAAACATGATTGTTGGTCTGGATGTAGAACCTAAATATCCATAGGTCACGCACACTCAGCAGGCGTTTTCGACCGGGGGCCTTACCTGGCTCTGTAGTACCCGTATTTTGGTGGTGTTTGATGATGCAGTGGACGGTTGACTTGGGTAAGTTCAGTTGGCACCCTATTTTCCGTTCACTGAGTCCATCCCGTTGCAACTCCACCACTCTTCTCCTCACGGTGTTGTCAATAGGTTTGCTCCTGGCCATGGTGATGATGCACTGCGGTTCCTCGGTGCACAGCATGCACTTATATACGGCGGACTCCCTTATCGTGTCCGTGACGTCATGCTTCCGTCGAATGCGCCACTATCTGGAATTTTCCGTATGGGTCTGGTGCCTGGTCGAAGTTCAATGTCATGCGTATAGTTCCCCGTTTTCGTTCTTTATGTGACCTTGGGTGCAACATGCTGGGATCACGATTCTTGCCTGCTCACACGCCTCCTCTTACACACATGCGTCACTTCTGCGGGTCACCCATTCCACCGCCTATGCCTCTGTGCATTTAATCACATATTCCTTTCTGGTCGAACTTCATTGTCACCAGGGTTGTACAAGAAGGGCTTGGTGTGGCAACCATTGACTTCAACACACACACCGTACCTACGTATCATGTTGTGGTACACACGATCACCAACATCTGCCGCTGCCATAACCCACGCCAGCAGGTCTTCCTCCAATGTCTCGGAAATCAGGCTCTTCATGTGGCCCTACAGAAAATAATCAAGCAGAGTCAAGTCCAGCGAACGTGCAGGCCAACGTACATATGCCCTGGTCATTGGCGTTGAAAATGCTGGAGAGTTCAACGTGTGTTGTGGTGGTGTTTTACTTGTAGTGGGGCTGGACATGAGTTCCTATGCAAAACTTAACCGTTTTGGTCCCCACTACTAACCCTCAAAGTCTGTAATGGGAATTTAGATACACCCTGTATAAAACCATTATAATTTGGACAAGAAGCACTTGCTTGTGGGTAATTTTTACCCAAAAAAAATCTTGCCAGAAAGTGATGGCAGGACAACAACTCCCAAAACTCTTCGAATTACGTTGCTAGGGCAGGATGGCTAACAGCTAAGTATGGTGTAGCTTCCTTATTTCTTACAGGATTGTTCATCTTAAATCTCGTGTGCAGAGATACAACACTTAAAGGAAAAATTGTGTCCACCCTGAAGGAAATATTTGGAAGTCTGTATTCGTACAAGCTGAAAGAGGAAGTGAACGAGGTCATCTTTTGTTCACCGGGACTTTTGGCACGATCAGAGAAACAGGCGAAAGAACAATTCAAGAGAGCAGTGTGTCTAGCAAATGAAGTGTCCAGAGGACGGAAGCTTCAAACAGGTGATCTTGTGGATGTGACTGATTTCATGAAGAGTTTGAATATTGTGTGAAGTTTGTAATTTTTGTATATAACTGCATAAAGAAATTGTTTATTTTTACAGACTGGTACTTTTGTGCACGTCAAATAAGTTCATCCCATAGCTGAATGGTCACTCTTACACTTAGTGCAAATGGCCCCCTGTTCAATCCTTGCTGGGAACCTTAAAGAAATTTAGTAGATATCAGACCAAAGGACTGCTGGATTAACGAAAATGCCGGATTAGTGGAGGTTCATTTAAAAATACTCATTTTAATAGCAAAACCAATGTTTTCCCTTTCACGCTCAACACCAGACCACTGTATTTTTTTTAAGTTACATATAATGCATTTTCCCACATTATACATTCAATCTTGATGGTCCCAACATTATAAAATTTTCCTTTTTCTCACATTTTAAGTTATTCAGCTTGGTCCACTGAAAAACAAAATCGAGGTTCCACTGTATGTTAAAATTACAAAGAGGTTGCTCCGTCACATTTGCTTTTTGATAGTTTGCTGAAGCTGGCAGCACTTGCTGGTTTATGAACAGGAAGATGGCATTTATTTTTCGTAATTATCTGGTTTCCATATTTGCGACTGCAGTGGTGCATCAGTATGGAAACCAGGTAATGAAAAGGTAACAAATGCCATCAGTATTTCTAAATTGGCACCTGGTTCAGTAACAAGGTTTAAGTCCACTTCGTGCCTAGATAGGCTAACGAGGTCTAAATGTACTGGGGATAAAATCTGTGAGCCATTGATTACAAGGCAACAGCATTAACCACAGCTATTGGGATGCCCCCAGAATGATTATGAAAAACATGTTTCAAGTGTTCAAAGGAAGAGCAAAAAGCATTTTTTTTTTAAAAAAAAAAAATCAGATATTTTGAATTTCAATGTATTTTCAAATTGCACTCGTAAAATGGTGTAAACCTATCTGGCAAGGGAAGGTGGCCAAAGGCCAAAGAAAAGTTTAGCTTTTACACAAAATAGGAGATGCTATGTATAGCACCATTCAGAAAAATGATTCATTCGTAGCTGCACACAAATTTCAGAGTAAATATCAGTAAAAGTTCTATTGTCATGGCTTTTCTCATGTCCTAGATTAAGGGGGAACTAAAGGCAATTTTGCAGTAACTTTTCGATAACAGATGGCAGCACCGTTTGTCATGGCAACCAAGCACATGAATCAAGAGTAGGTACTTATTTGTCTAGTTCCTTCTCCGTGGCCGGGCAGTCTAAGGTGCTGTGCTTTGGGCTCAGACTGCTAGACAGCATGGGTTCGAGTCCACCTGGGTTCACAGCCTGTGTATAGGGCTAGTGGCAACCCACCATCATGAGGAAATTTAGGAACTAGGAGAGTAGCGTAACCTGGTCACTGACATCTCCTATAAAGGCTGAAGGTTCGACGTGCTGACCACACGTCACCCCATAGCCGGTTGAAGAACTCCACACCTCTAGGTAGGATTGTGGGAGGGAGACTGGCAGTCGGGAGATAGGCCAAGGACCTTCAAGGGTTGTCGCACCATGAGTTATCATCATGTTACTATTTACCTAGAAAGTTTGTGCTTGGTTGATGGTGGCGTTGCAAACAAAACTTCAAATATTAAACATTGTAAGGTCCTATGTGCGACTGTACCACCTGTTTTTTTTAAACTAAGATATTCTGTTTCTCGGAGTTGCGCCCCAATAATGTATTGCAGAAAGATGTACATGTGTGGCAGGATGTTAAAAATTATAGCAGTCTGAAAAAATTAACTACATCTGAAAGAAAATTAGCGAGAAGAGATACAAGTCACCAGTGATGATAAAATCAAAACAACTTACATCATAAGTAAATACTCGCAGAGCTACCACTAGGAGCTGTAGGTGAGTGATCAGTTACGGCTTCATGTTCTGAAGGATGCATGTTCGAACCCGGTCAAAAGTTATCAATGAAGCTCCAACATGTGTGTGTTCGAATCTGCATTTTGACGTAATTTTTTTTTTTTTAAATCTTTTGTAACTATGCATATTCTCGAATACATGGAATGTGGGAAGTGCATACAACATGCATTTTCAATCCATAATTTGATCTGCTAATTTCTAAAAACATCTTGCATAATCATTTTATACTTGGGAACCCAATATCGAGGGAGCTGTTAGACCATAGTACCTACTTTCAGCGTGACTGTAAATCATATGCCTCTACATTTTAAACTAAAGATGATTTTGAGTTTGTTTACACAAGTTGGCTTTGTCACCTATTAATATGTTTAATTTAATCTGTATCTAAAGAGAAATTGTTCTGGAATCCTAGAATAAGAATGAAACAGACATTTATACTTTTACACAACGTACATATACTACAAATGTAAATCGGGATGATACTGATTGGCCGAAAAATGATGTGCTAAAGGTGGTCGTAAGAACATTTGTTTCGCTATTGTTATATATAGCCACAGATTTTAAAACAAAATTATAATGATGTGGTTGTTAAGGATTTTCACATTTAGGTTTCCACACTAAAGCAAGAACTATAGTGAAATCAATTCCATACACAACAATATGCTTGTATCAACTCTTACATCCTTTTTGTATTTATGGCTTGTCCACATGCCTTTGCACATTTTCTAAGAAATTTAATGTCAAGTAATTACTCTCAAAACCATTACATTTTAATTAAAAATAGCAGATGTTTCTAAATGTGTAATTAATTCCATTCTAGGCATACACTAGTTGGCACTGCACTGTAAAAAAAATCTACCATTGAGGAGAAGCGAACTTATCATACAGACTTGACTATAGTGATACAGTATTTCCACAACATTTTATTGCCCACTTTGACTTCTGTAAATAACAAATATTATTAGTGTGCTGGGAGTGATTACGTTCTTTCAATTTTTAAGGAATGTTTGTGCGTAGTTAGGGACTGATAAATGTAGTAATGCAAAGTCGATATCATCTTCTCTCACTAGGCATGTACACAATGCTTAAAATTACACAATTTTTCAAGGTGTAAAACAACAAATCATTTATCATTTTCATGGAAAGAATATAAATGGCAAACTGCAAGAGACATCACTTTATGAAATGAGAGCTTGCCACGAGGTTGCTAACAATTCCAACATTAATGTTTGCGTCTGTGTACAGATTTGGAGACAAGGTTCAATATCAATTATAGCCTAATATAAGCAAATATTGGGTTTGGTGCGTATTACTCACAATACTAAAAAATAAAAAATATTTATATTAGAACACAATAAAAATATCATATAAACTATTTTACTTACGTATTTGTGAGTCTACTTCTTGAGTTAGCTACGTTTCTGGGAAGCGACTGCCCCCTTCTTCAGGTATTCTTTAAGCATGCAATACTGCCATCCCACGTTGTTACATCACACAAGGAAAGGTTGGATGGGTAGGATTAGTTTTAACTGATAATTTTTCCGCAATCCTACCTTTCCTTGTGTGATGTAACGATGCCTGATGGCAGTACTGTATGCTTAAAGAATGCCTGAAGAAGGGGGCAGTCGCTTCCCCAAAACGTAGCTAACTCAAGGAGTACTCACAAATATGTAAAATAGAGTTTATATGATATTTTTATTGTGTTCTTAACTTTTTTTTTAATAAGCAAATAATCTGGTGATATCAATTCCATGCAAAACACTAGATTCAAATGATATACTACACTTAGAGTTTATTTTATTCGTCTTATTTTATGGCTTCAACTTTATTAAAGTAATTTGGTATTCAGCAGGGTCAAAAACATTTGCAATTTGAATAAAATCATTTGTCATCAAATTTGCAATTAATATTTTACAGACTTACATTAGTTTGCATTTTATCGTTTAAAAAAAAGTGTTATAGTGGAGATTCGAAGCAGATACACTTTGAGTGGTGGGCAATATCATAGTCACTGGACCACACCATCTTCCTTGATCAAGTGCTTACATGTCCTATCCCATCGAGCACTCGCACTGATTAAGAAAAAAACTTAGCAAAATCATGGTAACAGTGTTGGCTAAAATCTCTACCTCTGATTCTATTGCGATGAAATGACACTTCAAAAATTTTAATGATAACCACTACTTTCTGAAGGAATGAAATGTTTTCATTTTTTCACATAGTATTTCAGATACTTGCCGGGAGAACCTGCAGTCGTAGTTTCACCACAAAATCTTCCTTACTAGTCGTAAAAGAAATTAAATGGCACCGGTATTGACAAAACTACCACTTCAGCGCCATCTGTACACAGAAGTTTGAACATGACGGAGACCTTATATTTTGTTATTTACTTAAATACCTTCCATATAACAAAATTATAAGGATCACAGGTTCTAGTAAATAAAACCATCTTTTATATCGGAAAATTTCTTCCTTACCGAATCTTCTGTACTAGTTGTACGGTTATCCAAAGAAATTTGGGCCTATGCTTTAGAACCCTCTAAACTGGTCATTGGGCAGAAATTGTGAAAAATTCAGGTTCAACCTAGTCCAAATCTGGATCTGTAGCATACCATGTCATTGCCCTGTTTTGACTTATTTTTTTTCCCTTTTCCATGTTTACCTGTGTTGTAGATAGTGTCTGCTAGTGATGCTGTAATGTGATCTCACGAAGTATTTCCCATACACATAATGCAGTATGTACATGAAAAATAAATCTTGAAACCAGGACTTGCTCGGTAGGTAGTTAGTACAGCAATGACAGAGTACGTCAAGAGACCCAGGTTCACGTTCTAGTGAAGCATTCATTTTTTTCACTAAAACTGCTAGAAATGTAGAGTGTACCAAAAGGTAAGTTAATTTATACTTTAATTTTGATCAAAATGTCTTTCGAGAAGGTAATTTTATCATCAGCATTCCACAAACAAAGAGTTTATATAATGCACTTTTACTAAATGATTTTTCTTTTCACATACATTACAGCTCATCAGTAAGCTTGGATCACAAATATATTACATTAAATAGTTTCCTGCACATAAAAAGGAACTTCACTCATTCAAGTTACCTGCAACCCACACACACACACACACACACACACACGCACTACCATTTTGAAGCAAAACTATATCAGTCTTATTCAAACTGAGTTTCCTCCCCTTCATTCTTTTTCAAAATTTTCATTTGTGTGCAACTATCCCCAATCCCACCCTTTTCTAAAATTCAGCACACTGTTTCATACTTCCATGTTAACATACAATAACAAAAATTCTTTGCTCCTAAGTGAACACACTATCTCTTGCATCACAAAACTTACTCTACAAATGGCATGGCAATCAATATCACAGCATATTGTCTTTTTAAATAGATTCACAAGAACGTGCCTACGCATCTTAACACACAAGTAATGGCCTGCCTGCCTGTCCAGCACAGTTAAGAAAGTTATCATCCAAATAAACAGTCCAAGCGGAAAGCACAACACATACGGACACGCACACTCGCACAAAC